>NW_011369947.1:11153361-11156686 GCF_000735185.1 Notothenia coriiceps
GAAAAAAAAAAAAGGTTTGAGAAACACTGCGCTGGTGGATTGTCAAAGAAAAAAAATTCTATGCAAACGTTATTATTAATAACAATTAAAAAATAAAAAATAATAAAAAAAATTTATCAAATTTTCTTTTTGAATTTTTTGTTTTTGAATTTTCCATTTTTATTTTGTAATCATCTCGCGACCCCCACTTTGGGAACCCGTGGCCTATCTGACCAAAGACCTTTACTGTGGTGTATTTTTAGGTGATGTTTTTGACGACAGTGGACAGAAATCACTTATTTTGAGCTTAACACTTCATTATATCTCAAAAGACTGACATCAAGCACTGTTAGAAAGATGAAATGCTATATCTCACCCATCTGCTGGATGTCTTTGCACTTCTGACACTCTTCTCTGAACTTGATGCAGCCGGCTGAGTTGCGGCGGATCTCCCTGCAGGTCATCGAGCCGTCGCCAAAAGGTTTTGTGATGACCACGTCCTCGTTCAGGCTGCCGTCTGCAACAAGACACAAAAGCACAGTTTAAAAAAAAATGTCATCACAATCAAATGTTCGTTTTAAATACATGTTTGATTGAAAACTAAGTGAAAAACCCTGTAAAATCCACTTTCAATATCCAACTTGATATTATATTTTCGCATTATCACTTGTCCCATGATACGACACAAATGTGCATATATGCAGACTTTGAAGTTTGTATACCCAATAATTGCATTTTAATGGTTAAACGGTTACCTTTTGACTTTGATGGGACACATTTTTCCCGGTCACATTTCTGTTTTTTCCACAATGCAATAACAGTTTGCAAACAGGTGGCCTGCCTTTTTAATCAACTTGTTTTTTTCATACTACTTTAAAAACGAATCTACCTCACTGCTTAATGTGTTCATTTTGACCTGGGTTTTATAGATGATAGACTAAATGCTATGAACAGACCTAACCTAAAACGACTGATCTGACTGAGGGCTTCTACAGTTCTGATGTGTTTATGTCAGAGCTGTACCCAGGGTTCATACACTTTTTCACCAATGACTTTCAATGACTTCTCCATGACCTTTACCTAATTTTCCATGACCAAAAAAATTACTCTTTCTCAGCGGTACCACTGAAAATTGTTTATTTTAACATGGGACAGGAAAATAAGGTCTGTTGTGCCTATCTAAAACAAATCAAATAGTTGGCTTACTAGCTTCTAAAGCAACGCTAAAGCAACTAAAATCTCTCACCAGCAAAATACCTCGACAGTTAAATGCCATTTTACGTTTCATTACTATACAATACGATATTTATTATCATTATAGTATTACTATTCCGGCGATTAGATAAAATATAAATTATATTTGATGCAACTTTAGTTACATTTCCATGACTTTTCCAAAACTTTTGGGAAAAACGTTATTTTCCATGACTTTTCCAGGGCCTGGAATTAGCATTTTGAATTTCCAGGACTTTTCCAGGTTTTGAATGACCGTAAGAACCCTGTGTACCTTCACTGGGAGCTGTGTCTGAGTCCATGTCCACCATGGAGCCCATAGAGCTGAAGATGTTTCTGCTCATGCCAATCATCGGGGAGAACAAATCCTGGAAGCCGTGGAACGGATCTCTGAAGAGCGAGCGAATGCTTCTGCTCCGACGAGTGAACGGTCCCAGGAAATCAGAGAAAAAGAACGATGGAGGGTTGAAGTGCAGATGGTCAGCCACCTGAGAAACAACAACAACAACAACAACAACACAGAGACACAGCCCGTCAATGCCTTTGATTCAAGATCCATTATCAGTGTTGGGAAAATACTGAATGTCCTCTTCCAATATGAGAGCAACATGATAACACAGGTATCCCAACTGTAGCTGTGAACATGACAGGATGTGTGATTACCTAGAAGAGCATCAGGACTGTTTGAGGCATATGATAGCTATGTGATTAACTAGTTGATGCTCTGTATGTGACGACTAGTTCCTGAGATTGAAGCTCAAGCCGGTGACGAGTGATTATTATTATTTTTAAGTATTCAGAATACTTAAAAATAATAATAATCACTCGTCACCGGCTTGAGCTTCAATCTCAGGAACTAGTCGTCACATACAGAGCATCAACTAGTTAATCACATNTTCAAACAGCATGAAAGTAAGGCGGATATAAAAAAACACAGGACACAGAGATATACTGTATGTAAAAGCTCAAACAGTAGAATTGTGAGGTGAATTGTTAGAAACATACAGAGCATCAACTAGTTCCTGAACAGTGTCCTTCACATTCGATATCCAAGAGAGCGAGTTACACAGTCACAAGATGGAGGAATACCGGTTATTCTAAGTAATCATACATCCTGTCATGTACACAATACTGAGTTTTTTCTGAAAACGTTGTATTTTTTCAAAAAATCTCACAATTTCTGACTTTTTCTAAAAAATCTGACTTTTTCAACAACAAAAAAAGACTTTTTCTCAAAATCAAAAAAATCTGACTTTTTCTCAAAATCTAAAAAATCTGACTTTTTCCTAAAAATCTGACTTTTTCCAAAAATTCTGAATTTTTCTAAATACTTAAAAATGTTAACAATCACTTGTCACCGGCTTGAGCTTCAATCTCAGGATCCATGTATTTCTGATCGTCTCCAGAATGGAAGTAGTCGTCACATACAGAGCATCAACTAGTTCCTGAACAGTGTCCTTCACATGCTGATATCCAAGAGAGGGATTTACACAGTCACAAGATGGAGGGATACCAGTTATTCTAAGTAATCATACATCCTGTCATGTACACAATACTGAATTTTTTCTGAAAATTCTGACTTTTTCAGAAAATACTGACTTTTTTCTGAAAATTCTGACTTTTTCTGAAAATTCTGACTTTTTCTGAAAATTTCGACTTTATCAAAAAATTCTGTCTCAATTTTTTTCCCCTCAAAATTCGGACTTTTTCTGAATACTTAAAAATAATAATAATCACTCGTCACCGGCTTGAGCTTCAATCTCAGGAAGTAGTCGTCACATACAGAGCATCAACTAGTTCCTGAACAGTGTCCTTCACATGCTGATATCCAAGAGAGGGAGTTACACAGTCACAAGATGGAGGAATACCAGTTATTCTAAGTAATCATACATCCTGTCATGTACACAATACTGAGTTTTTTCTGAAAACGTTGTATTTTTTCTAAAAATCTCACAATTTCTGACTTTTTCTAAAAAATCTGACTTTTTCAAAAAAAAAAAGACTTTTTCTCAAAATCTAAAAATTCGGACTTTTTCTCAAAATCTAAAAAATCTGACTTTTTCCTAAAAATCTGACTTTTTCCAAAAATTCTGACTTTTTCTAAATACTTAAA
>NW_011369947.1:11157197-11165099 GCF_000735185.1 Notothenia coriiceps
CTCTCTTGGATATCAGCATGTGAAGGACACTGTTCAGGAACTAGTGGATGCTCTGTATGTGATGACTACTTCCATTCTGGAGACGATCACAGATACATGGATCCTGATAGTGAAGCTCAAACTGGTGACGAGTGATCTTTTCTAACAATTCACCTCACAATTCTACTGTTTGAGCTTTTACATATATCTCTGTGTCCCGTGTTTTTTATATCCGCCTTACTTTCATGCTGTTTGAAAAGATGCTGTTGACACCGTGGGCCATCTCGGAGTATTTCTCCTCCAGGTTGGTGAACTCTTGGCTCTGCCGCTGTCCCTCCTGCTGCAGCACGTCCATGTTCTCCCCGTTGATCCAGATGGAGAAGGGGGACGTTCTGTTCAGCACCCCCTCCAGCTGCAAGCAAAGAGTCATTCTTTATATTTCATATCTGTATAAAAGATGTATTTGTTAAGCTTATCAGGAGAGAGAAGAGAGGGAGAGACTGGGGTTGGGTTTGAGTTTTTTTTGTGTTTTTTTGGGACGTTCCTGCTCCTGATACCAATATATGTGGCATTACAGTCACTTCCTATAATGAACCAGCAATAGGGATTCATTCTCCAAGCAGTGTTTACAATTAAACTCCATTATGTCCTTAAACAATGGCCTATTATCAAAGCTCTGTATATCTTATCTTATGTATCATGTTCATACAAATACTCAACTTTTACTGTGATATCCTGTTTCAATAATTACTTTATTCACACTTTATTTTTGCTGTATTATTATTTAAATGTGTATTCTGCGTTATATTTATTTTGACCTTGTGTGAATCCTGTTTCTCATTCTGAGCCTGTTGCCGCCATAAACTCCTGAATTTCCCCAAGGGGATAAATAAAGTTCCATCTAATCTTATCTCTTAGTATGAGTACATGTATTTGTAATGTTCTGGTCCTACCTGGCGCCCCACCAGTCCAGACCCACTGCTGCAGGTACGAGAGTAGTATTTGACACAGGTGTTCTTCAGGCAGGGCTTGCACTCCTCCCACAGAGCCCTCATGGTGTCGTTACAGACCTCCTCCTCCTGCTCCAGCTTGGCCTCCATTTCCTGAGCCGAGCGCATCGCCTCCTGAGGGCAGACAGAAACACACATTTAAAGGTCACCTATTATGCTAAATCCACATGTTCATATCTTTTATACATAAACATGTGTCCCCTCTGTGTAAAGAGACTCTGAAAGTTTCAGGAACAAAGATTCTCTCTCTTTTTGATCCATTTCTATAAAAACCTGTCTGAAAATGAGCTGATCAGATTTCGGCTACTTCATGATGTCATAACGATGTTTTGGCTTGAGTAGCCATTAGCCAATCAGCAACCAAGGTAACCCCTCCCCCTTATCACCTGAATCTCCTCCTAGAGCACCATTGAGTTCTTTGTAACCAAATGTCTCTCAGAGGGGCGTGGGGAGGGGCTCCTTATTTTAATCCAAAGTAACAGACAGAGAATCAGCACTTTGGAAACAGGGCTGAAACAGAGGGGATTATGGGTAATGCTGCAATGATCTGTTTGCTGTTTCTAGCCAATCAGAGACATGTTCTGTATATATCTGAGACCTGTAATATATTGATGAAAAACAGTATAATAGGGACCTTTAACAGGCAAGCTCTTATTTTGGCGGGATCCCTGTTACTTATTGTTTATCATTAGTTATCGTTGCATAAGGTTTTTCTACAGATCAATTTGGATGTATGGATGAAATAACATAATTAAATAAATGTTGCTTTGATATGGAATAATGATGAGCTGTTTCTACCTCTTTTAGGTCCTTGGTCTTCTCCAGGGCATCCAAAAACTTCTGATGCTCCTCTGAAGATGTCTGCATCACGCTCTTCATCTCCTTCACTCCGTTCACGGCGGTCTCGATCTGTTTATCCAGAAACTTCTCCCCCTGGATGGAGATCTCTGTAAAGAAGAAAGAAAAGGGAATGTATCTCATATCCACTGCAGGTGAGGATTCCTGTAACAGACTTCTGCATTTCTGCCCTCTTTGACCAAACTGATTATGTCATGTATTCAGTAATTCATTTGTTGGTTAACATTTATTTATATTTAATATAATTCAATAACCTTTTAACTTCTTGCTGGGCGCCTGAAACTGCCACATCCCCACATATTCAAAACACATGAATATAATACACGGGGCAAGTGTCTTTCCTTTTCTGGGACCAGTTCAAACTAAATTACAATGCATTTGTTTTCTCTATTAATGTCTAGCTATTGAAATACTGTAACTTTAGTGTCAAATGGCCAGGGTTTTAGACTTTTGCTTCTGAAATATATTGCAGGTAACGGGTATTATAAAATGTGAAATCCCAACCGTTTTTAAAGAAAGAAAAAACATGTAATATTTTTTTTTTATTGAAGTTTTCTTTTTTTTGTGACCAACTTTTTATTGTTTTTTTTTTTGCCCTCACAAAAGGGACTTATACAGATACAAATGATATAGACAATACAAAAAGAAAAAGAAAAGACAAAGAAATTAAAAAATTAAAAATATAGGGAATCCCTTTCCCATGCCATCCCGTCCCTCCCCCTTCCCACCCATCTTGCCATTTCACAGAAAATCCTACCTGATGTTTGTTAGCAATCGTCTGAGTTCATCTATCTATTATATTATATATATTATTTATATTATAGCATAACAATTTATCCACATAAAATACATTCATACCTTTTTTTCCACATAACATTTCATAACATACATAACATTTTAATTGCGATTAACTCCTAATAATCTACAATTTATTGAAGTTTTCTGATGCCTTTGTAGAGAAACTTACGGTTAAGATCTTCTTTTGATGGAGGAACAAGACAGTTGACTGAAGCCAGAATTAAAGCCACCACGGCGAGGATCTTGGACCCCTTCTTCTTCATCATCATCATCATCATTAACATCCTCTCTGACTCTCACAGGGCCAGCAGGCAATGATGAGACAAAAAACTGGAAAGACATGAGCATACAGATTCAGTTTCATCTCCTGACTGCTGTAATGTTGTTGTAAAGTCCCTCCATCTCCACTAGAGGGCGACACGAGCTGCGGGAGAAACCAGAGCCCTACGCAGGAGATAATGACCATCGTTGCTCTGCAGTTTTCCCCCATTACACAGCAAAACCTAAAATAACCGCACCGCAGTGATCGATACTGATAAATAATTCAAACTGATCCCTGATGAATGCATCGTTTTTCTTGCAGGCTGTTCCTTTCACTAAAGCAAGGTCATTATCAATCTGCTGACCTCAGATCAGTGTTTCCTGTGCCTTTGGTCAACTGTGCATTATATAAAGAACAGCAGGAGCTTTTTTCTGTTTACCCAATGTTCCTCTGTGGTTGGTCAGCTGCCAGTACAGACAGTTTGAACAGACAGACACATTTTTTCCACTTACAAACACATAGAAAGAAAGTAATCAGGCAGATGGACCGGCCTTATCTCGGCGAGGCTTTCCCCAAGCAGTTTAAATCTGCTTTCTGTTGTTTATTCCTGCAGCAGGGCCTAATCCTCCCTTTTCCCTTAAATACATGGTGATCTAAATCCACCAATCAATCAGTCCAACTACGTAGACACCTTGACATTACCAAATCAGATAATTATGAGCAGAAAGATGCTAAAACACACCTTCTCGTCACCCTTCTAACCCTGAGAGATCATGAGCAAGTCCTCTATACATAGTGATTCTGTCCATTTGGTCAAAAAACACTTCAGATCGGAGCTTAGAGGGGTGCAGTGAAAAGTAAATGGTTGTGTATCTGTATTCAGTGTTTTTATAAAATGTCAAAAATGAAATATCTCAAATTCTTATGTAAACGTATTGATCAGGCTCCTCCCCTCCTCAGTGATGTGTGTGCAGTGTGTGCTCGCCCACCATTAACTGTTTCTATGGAAACAAGTAAAAAGTACAGCATGTTATTTTACATCATATTTGGGATAAATCAGTCCCCAAAAAGTGACCTATTAACATACAGTTTCTGCACTTTTTCAATCTTATTCCACTTTGTTCAAGATATTTCTATGGCTGCTGCATTAAATATAATTTAAATATTTAATACGCAGATAATCTAAATGTCAGCTGACTTATTTAGTATCTTATGGATTGTGTCACCTTGTAGATAAATCTAGTTTACAATTATAATTATTAAAAGGCTGATACATTCAGTAGTGTCGATGTACATTCTCTAATTCAATGTGCTTTTAATGTGCAGTGGGAAATGAAAAAGACGCCCACCTACTCTAGGGCCTAAAAAAACTCAAATGTCCTACTTTCTCCATATGAGCTCATCTGTTCACGATGTTAACACGTACAGTGCAGCAAACTGCGGCGGCTTGCACAATGAGGTCATTATTCATGCCACAATAAGCTTCTCGCTTTAATTACCAGTTACTGGAAGGTTAGTAAACAGGGGAAGACTGGGAGCGGTGAGACCTTTTTTTAATGAGAAAAAAGCAGAATGAGTCAATCTTGACGTGCAGAGAGAGAGGAAAGAATGAGCAACGTATGAGGAAAACACCGAGCCTGAGAGAGCTAGACACAGAGAGAAAGGTTAACGGGGAGTAAGTCAAACATATAAAAAGGAGAAGGAGAGAAAGGAGAAATAATTTACAAGGCGGAGGTGGAGGGACATTATTTGCTGAATAGCAGCTGCAGGGATCCTGGTTACACAACTGAAAGAATGCAAACCCAGCGACCGTCCAGATGTTGCCAGAAAGGCCTTCCAGAAAGTTCTGTTTCAGCTTTGTGGAGTAAAATACAGTAAAAGTGTTTGTGTCAACAACTATTTTAATCTAAAACCGATATTATTACACATATGTTAATAGTATATTACTATTATCTTATCAACTTTGCATTTTATTATTATAGTAAATACTATATATCATGCTTTTCTCTTCCATTTCTATTCTGCATGCAGCACTTAATGGCATTGTTATATTACTATATAGTCCGTCACACATATTGCATTATGTATATCACTACATGCTATCCTATGAAGCTGAAACAATTTATTGATTTGTTGCCTAAAATAGATTGAAAATCATCTTTTAAATATTATCTTTCTTGAGCTTTAATGCCCTAAAATATCTCTTAGTAGCCTTTATACATCCGCTGATATCTGCAGGAGATGCTTGTTTTCACTTTTGATGAATCCCCCTTCTGCTTCTGTCTTATTCTCTCTATTAGAAACTCAAACCTACACGGACAGCTCTCTCAATAGCAGAATACGAAGGACGAATGAATCTAATCTGGATCATCAGGGCTGCTTCTACAACAAATGGGACACTGGCACATGTGACCTCATTTTGGCCTCATTTCAGGTGTTTGGGGATTTGAGTAGCCAACGCATACACCTGTCATGTGGTCATGGAGGAATGAAGGTCAGTTCTAAACTACAATACCTTTTTATTTTTAGAACTGTTGATATTACAAATAGTTATTCTAGGCATGCACATTGGGGGAAAGATATGACTGCCAGAAATGTATTTTTCTTTCAACAGTTCGTTAACAAAAAGCATGTTAGCGTTCCTATTTCACTGTTATATTGGTGCTCGGTGTGCCCAGTTTAAAGTGCATTAAAGAAAAACAACAACAACATGATGTCATCTACCCTAATCCAGTTGTTTTGATCCAAAGATCGAGGTCACACCCATGAGTAAGCTATACAAAGCAGCACTCACCTTGTCAGATATTAAAAACAACAACTAAAATAACCACATTTAAAAGAAATGCAAGATATATAATATACAGCCGAATCAAAGTTAGAGATGTTGACATGTCCTGAGCTAAACTGGGAAATATGTTGCACTCTATTCTATTTTCATTTAGCATAATAACACTTTTATCACGACTTGCATTAAAGATATTTTCTAAAAGCATCACCAAGCTGCAGATTCTCTACTAAATAAAAGCCCCTTTGACTCACCTCTGTTTGTTTCCTGAGACTCCAGACCGTCTGAAGCTGCGTCGGTCTCTCTGCTGCTGGTTTTTATACCCGCGGATAACTGCGAAGGTGCAGACACGTGACTCATGCTGCACGGCGCCGCTACTGTCAAGCTACAGTAAAATAAAAACCCACTTCCGCCATTGCCCTTCAAAATAAAAGGCTATCATGAAAATGTCTTTCAAAGTTTGGGGAAAACGCAGTCATGGTTAAGTATTCAGTTCCCTACTTAGGTATAATTACTAAAACCACACTGTAAAACCCATAAAAAACTAAAAATGTGGCTTTTCTAGGTCGTCATACTGGCTCACTTCTAACGGTTTACTGCCAACAGTTTACTGCTAACGGTTAAAAGCTAACAGCTTAATGCTAATGGGACTATGGTGTTAACTGCTAGCGGCTAAATGCTAAGGGTTAGCTTTTAATATAAAACGTGCTTTCAATGCTTTTTTTCATTCAGAGAGGGGATGGTATCTCGTCAAAAAGAAGCTTAAATTATATCAAGCACCTTTCTGAGAGGATTAACAAAGTAGAAAACAGAAGGGACAATGTTGTGAAGTTTGGCAAACATAGGCAAATGGACCAAATTAACGGCTAAGCAAATTGATGAGAACATGTATTCAACCGGATTATCACCTGTGTGGTTAATGTTGAAAACGTACTACTGTTATGTCACATTGTGTATTTCGGTTTTCGCATTCGTTCAAGTAAGTTGTTTACCTGCCATTTACCACCTGGAAACACCACTGCATAATTCCTGAATAAGTTTTATGTTGTGAGAAAATATTTATCTTGACTTTCATCAATGATGCATATTATAGCTATCTGTTATTAGAAATGTCACTATGATTAATGGCTATTTATGTGTACCACTGAATAATTACCTTGTTCCCTCTACCATTTGTAAACAGCATTGTGATTTTATTTTGAAATCTGAATGCGTTTAATTTGTGTTATTGTGTATAACTTGACCTGGCCTGAGCCTAAGGATTTGACCAGAATATTTGTAATTTACTGGCAGCAGCGCTCAGAGACAAACAGTTGATTCATCCTGACTGTGACTCAACATTTACCAGCTCCCCTTTCACCTTTTCACAGACAAACATGTGACCTAAAACCAAAGTTACATGCACAATTCATAACACGGTTTCCATATTGGCATCAAATCTTTAGCAAAGCCTTTAAATGTGTATTCAATAAATGTGCATCTGCATACTTGCATATCTTAAAATGTAAAGGAAATGGAAACAGGAAACATAGATGCAATGCAGCCATCATTATTGTTATGGGTGGCATCTGAGCTTTAACTGCTTTCTCAGAGCTTAGTTGTGAACATGTACAGAAGGATGTGGGAGTTACCGGTACTAAAACCAATGGCCAAACAAAAAAATAAGAAAACACAAATCTACAAACGTGGAAATAGATTATGACACATCCACTATGCCCACACTGCCTTCTGAAAACGTCGTTAGATAACTTTAAATTTTAACTTTCAAAAAAACTCCAAATCCCCTTTTAATTCCCCCTGATAAACCAACAAGAGAAGGGAACCCCTGTTGTTTATTTAGAGAGGATGGTGTTCGCCAGTACACACACACCACCCAAACACAACCACACCACCAACACAAACACACCCACACACCAACACACACACACACACCACAAACACACCCACCTCACTTGTGGTCTTGGTGTTCCAAGCAGGCAGTGTAAATTCTTTCTTTGGCCAGAGTTTATGCCCCCCCAGAAAATTGGTTTAACAATGGGTAAAAATTCCTTAAATAATAACCATCCTTGTGGATAAATTGATAAGTTTTTAAACATGGACCCTGTGACCAAAAGGCCTCAGGAATCCCTGCTGGTAACTCCTTTTAACCCTTAAATAAATAGTTTTTAATTTTTTGGGGAAAACCTGGTCAGAAACTGTATTCGTCACAG
>NW_011369947.1:11165111-11201640 GCF_000735185.1 Notothenia coriiceps
AGGTGGCAGGAGCTCCATTCTTATGCAGTATATTCTCAACACTGAATACATACAGTACTTGACTGTGTATTTTCAGTTGTTTGAGGAGTGTTATGTCTTTCCTTTTATACACAGTATTTATTGCACATTTCTGAGATTAAAGTGGACCTATCATGCTATATTTGAATAATATAATGTAGGATCATACCTATATAAGGCATATTTATACTTTTTATTTTTCAAAATACCAAACAGATCATGCATTTTAGCCATTCCTCATTTCGCTCAATTTAACACTGTCTTTTCATGGGCTGATTCTGTGAGAACAGCACCATCTACAGGCCTGGCATATGTACTACAGCGTCTCCAGCGCTTTCCAACGGCAATGTCCGTGGCTGTCTCCTCCTGATTGGTGGAGTTGGCCCAATAGCCGTAGCGCCACTTCTGTGACGTCATAGAAGTGTTCCTGAGACTGCCAAGGCACACNCTCCAGCGCTTTCCAACGGCAATGTCCGTGGCTGTCTCCTCCTGATTGGTGGAGTTGGCCCAATAGCCGTAGCGCCACTTCTGTGACGTCATAGAAGTGTTCAAATCTGGATCAGTCTGTATCAGATCCGTTGCAGCCCCCTAAGAGATTTGGGTATGGAGGAAAATACAGAGGGTTGTGTTTTCTGATACTTGGTGAGTTCCCTGGAACACCGGGGACACATATTCATGTACAAAAGACGTACAAAAGTGCATTTTGCATGATAGGTCACCTTTAAGTTTAAATGTAAAAATAATATTCAATATCTTATCCCTTTTTCGTTTTTTTAACACACATTTAGGGATTCACTTTGAACCTTTTGAGAAAGCATCCCACTGGATCTAAAATAAATCAACAGGAGTGACCAAAACATCAGTGTGAAAAGACAGAGTATAGAGAGAATACTGGACTTCTAGTTAAATGTGAGTGGGACAAAGTGAAAAACTGTCCTCTACACTCGGCCCAATATGGCCCCCATGTGTGAATTCCAGCCATTCGGGACACAGCAGCCCCCATTAAACAGCAGCCAGGGTGATGGCGTAACTGCAGCTTTAGTTGATTGAATCTATGAAACAAAGTTTATATCCATTGAAAACCATGCATGCAAAAGTGACAGACATTGTTTAAATCACAGTGATCACGTTTGGGGGAGTGGGACAAACCAGATGTCAACTGTAAAAGTGTTCCTGTATATCACTTTGTTCCTGTTTTCCCTCACTTGCTGTATTTTTTTTTGGTAACTAATTTGTTTCACCACATACTCCGGATTGGAGCTTCATCGAACAAAGATGGATGTGTTGTTGCAAAAGATCAAATTGTTGTCAGACATGCAGTGCAGAAGATGGGATTCTTGGAGCATCTTGCAGTGTTTACCCTTTACTCCCTTGCACACGCACAGATGCTCCTCAACGCATACATGCATACAGAGATAACTCAAATCTGCTATATTTAGCTTTTTCACTTATTTTGAGGCCTTGGCTCTACAGGATGTTTCTGATAAACAATTCTGGATAACACATTTTGTTTTGCCCAACAAATTAGGACAATGATTGTCAAAGAGCCTCATCCGGACAACATACCAAAACAAATTTGGTTTTGGCATTTGTTTTAACGCAAATGTGGAAGAAAGGGGATTTCCAATTTATCCTGGTGCTAGTAGAGATTTTGTTGAGTGTGACTCATTAAGTTCCCTGCACTTTTAATCGCATTAAAGGTCAGTGAATAAAACACGTTCATCTACGTGCGCGTAAGGTGCATGCAAGTTATTCTGAGATGTCTTTTTAAATCAAATAATATGTCATACCTAAAATGTTTGCCCTTTACTTGCATTGCCTTAGTCTTTGAAATGTTCCAAACAGCATCCTCTTTGCTTAAAGAAGCAACGGGGGTTTGGGGAATGTGGGGTCAATTTGAAGAAACTGAAGCATAACAATCATTGTTTTTAGATCTCACAAGACTCAAGTCTTTAAAAGTCAACTGCAAATAACCCCAACATTTGGTCTTTTGTAAAAAAAACATCAGCTGTCTTTACTCTTTCTTTTACTTCCTGGTATTTTACTGGCTCAAATCTTGTTTAAGTTGGAGTACTCGATCGATTTTTCGCAGTTTACTCCAACATTGGCTGGCTCATGTTGGTTAGTATTTAAAAATATATAATTATGCATGAGAACCAGACAGTTTATTCCTAACAAACTTTTTTGTCAAGAAATGGCACCTACATGTCCCACAATGTATCTTGACTTTAACTGTTCAGTTGGAGATGAAGTTGTGTGTAATGCTAGTAGTATAAAAGTGGCGAAGAGATGAGGAGCAGGATATAGGTATGTTAAACTTACTTATTTTGATTCCACATCTCCTTTTATCACTTGTAATGTTCAGACATAACTGACATTCAATTATTCAAACTTCACATGGCTCTAAAAGCTAAAAGAAATGTGCTTAAAAACCCCACTCTCCAAGTCGTAACTGTCTAGTTAGTTAACATCTCTGGCTCTAACACTACAACTTATGTGAGAACATTTTACACATTTTGACAAAAACAACCTTTGTTACATTTGTTACCAGCTTATGTAAGTTAGATGTTTCCATCACACAGGCCAACGGTGCACATGTGGAGTTAAAACGTACTGGCCTCGAGGTTTACTTTGTGTTGTTCAGTGTAAAAAGTTTACCAGCTGTTGATCCTGTGTGACTAAACTAATTATCTGTTACATGACCCTTTGAATTCTTCTGTTTTGCTCCACTTTGTGCGCGTGTGTGTGTGTGTGTGTGTGTGTGTGTGTGTGTGTGTGTGTGTGTGTGTGTGTGTGTGTGTGTGTGTGCCAAGCTGCTCCACTGTTACATTGGCCACCAAATGAAACCCATGTAGCTCTGCAGCCAATACTGGATCAGTGGCATGGATTTCAACATCTTTATATACACGCAGAAGGCTCTGAACGAGCTGCTCCGCTGGCTTCCAACACAAAACATAATTATCAGCAGGCTTACTTGGTCCCATTGGTGGTAGTGAACGACCCGTGGCTAACAGATGAACTTCAAACATTTGGACGATTCTGGTATCAATTTCGGGGAAATGGTGTTTCTGGGTAGATGCATGGGTATGAGTGTGTTGGAATGTGCATGATTTAGAAACTTCACATTCTGGTGGCTTCAAGATCAAAGTCCTGCTGACTGATGTTGGTCATTAAATTACCTCATAAGATCCTCATTTGTTCAAACTGTAGCATCAAAAGCTAAAATAACTTGTCAAGAAAAAGAGGGGATGGAAAAAGGGGCTTCAAAGGCATGCAGGGATGTAGAAGTAATCAGCAAAAGGGCGTTATGCACTAAGATATAATGCAGAATAATTTGACTTTTTGGGCTGGAAAGTGTTTATCTAAATAGCTTTTATTTATTTATTGTGTGACCATTAGTTGTTGTGGGTGTGTGGGATTTCAGCCTTTGCAGACGATTTACAAGCAAACAAACCTCTATAGCACAATACAGGAAAGGAAAAACCCTAAAAGCATAATAGGGCCACTTTAAGTCAATAAATGAAAATGTATTTCTACACTGGTATTGCTACTTTTACTCAAGTTGTGACCTGAGAGCCACCTCTGCTGATGTCTGTGCAAAAATACACAGTGGTTTTCCAATTTTTTGGATGAGTATGAATCTTATAACCCACTAGAATAATACACACATCTTCCCTTTTTTGCAGAGGCAGGAGGGGAAATTAAAGAGGTGAGAATCAGCGATGCCAGACAGCCACTGGAGCCGCCTCGTCAGCTGGAAGGCCGGATGTGTGTGTCGGTTAGATTATTACACCTGCTGTTAAGTCTCACACACGCATAGTGGAGGTTAGCGTGAGCAAGCTGAGAAGACTGCGATCCGCTGCCAGATAGGGATTATAGCTTTGACATGTGTGTGTTTGTAGGAGTGTGTGTAGGTGTAGGTGTAGGTGTGTGTTCAGAGAAACTGTTTTTCTGTCTCACAGGCCAAGGCCATGCACTGAAGTTGCTCTCACACCACAATGTTAAAACATTTGTTAGCAATTATTCTTAGCCACAAACTGACTTTCAAAAACACATGGACCCTCCCTCCCTCCCTCCCTTCTGTTTTTCACCCTGTCCCCTTTCCAGTCCCTCCTTCCCTCCCTCATTTTCCAGTTCCTTTGTTCCCCCTCCCATCTCTCTCTCTCTCTCTCCCTTTCTTACCACCCTTCTTCTTTCTCGTCCTCCCCTCATGCTCCATTTCCTCCCTCTCTCTCTCTCACATGGTTTCTGTCTGAGGAGGTTTAGTTTCCTCAGGCTCTGGATGGGAGAGGGATGATGCCAGAAAGCTGCAGGCAGACACACATGTTCAAAACTTAAGAGGAGCTTTGGGCAGTTTCCTTCTGCACTAATAGATTCAAAAGAATATATGAAATAATCTACAAATCAGGCTGCAGAGGTGTCTCTTTTTTGTTGGCCAGACGGAATAACACTCAATGTGGCAGAATCCTCAGGTGTCCGCTTGTTGTTCACCAGTTTTCAAACATGTGGAAGTAAGACTTTTCGGGACTTTTGGGCGTTCTTCTTTCTTTGGAAAACTGGAAAACCTTTCACGAATAAGTTTGCTGGCACCTCAAAGGTACATTGCTGGCTGCCTTTGTTGTTCCTGGACACTTGCTTTGTGGAAAACAAGGTGAAGGGGACTGCAATATCACCACCATCACTTTGAGCATCAGAACCACAAGTTGTTTAAAAAGGATTCTTGAGAGAGGAATCATGAAAGGTACAGTAATTTCTGTGATTTCTTTCTTGAGCACCTACACATTCTATCTTCTTAGTCAATTGGTGCAAAACACATCTTAATGATACCAGGGTGCATTTTCCAGTGTGAAGAATACATTTAAATGTAGACAGGGACAGACCCTGGCATTGTGGCATGCAGGCAGGCACCTGCACACGGCACCAGCGCCTACATATGCTTCTCATCTGTTCTGAAACCTGGCAGCGTGGATCCTGAGAAAGACCAGAGTTTGTTGTTCTTGGATGTGAGGCTTTGATCAGTCAGCTTTAAATCTCTAAATGTGTGTGCGTGCACACCACAGCCCCGTTTCATAAAACATAAAATGTCCTATAGCTCTGCCAATCTACCACAGATTGACTTAATATCCCGCTTTAAGGAGAAGGAGTGAAAACATAACATTTAAATTTGAGCTTTCTCATAACATGGCATGAAAGGGGAGCTGCCCCAGGCTTTGAAGAGGGCCGGGGCTGGTACACGGTTCTCAGACGTACAGTAGGAGAAGTGAAAGGCTGACAGAAATGGGAGGATACGGTGGGACAGGAATAAATCCCACATGTGGGCAGCAGCTTCAAAAGATGCTGACATATTCATTACTAACAGAAATCTGCATATAATTGACTTTTCCTGTATTTATTTTTGTTGATAAGTGAAATCTTACTATATTCTTCCCATTTTAAAAACTTGGAGCTGCCTCTTTCATTGGGTTTAGTTTTGATGACATTCCAGTTTCTGTGGTGGCTCTGTTTTATTGACCTTAATGCTATAAAGCTAAGCTCACACCCAAACAGCAATTATTCAATCATAGCTAAGCAATTAAAACAGTTTTATTTACACTGCAGCAACACCAGCCTGCATTTCTCATGTAATGTTAAATGTGAAAACACATGCTGAACACAGCATGTGCTAAGGCAAGCAGACAAACAGTGTTAGTGTTATGTTACAAAATCTGATCTTAATTTTTCCTGATCATACTTATTATACTACATCTAACTAGCTCCACACTGCAATACAAAAGCAAAGCTGTTACTTTAAGTCTTAGCTCCTACATGTATAGTCACCTGGTAGGGATGCTGACTTTAGACTCAATCTATATACAGTTCATATTTAAAATCCTTTATACAGGGTTCTCACAAGTAAGATTAAAGTCAGCTGAAAACAAAATTGTTCAACTAACATAATTTGTTACAAAAGATGAAAACTGCTAGACATTTGTCATTGTTGCCGCTAAAATTGAAAGCAGTAAATAAGAAGCAACTTTTGGCTTATTCAAGGAAAAAGAAAATGATTAAAGGTCCCATGTCATAATTCCATTGTTGAGCTCTACTCATGGGTCTACTAGAATATATTTATATTGTGCAATTTTCCAAAATCACATTGGTTTCTCATACAGCATCTCTGTATAGTATGTGTATTCACTCTCTGTCCTAAACGGCTTGTTGGAGCTCCTACCCCCCCCCCTCCCTGTGAGCCCACTTTGCTCTGATGAGTCTCCCACCGTTACAGCGGAACATCAGTGATTATGTGTTACAATGGCGTTAGCAACCAGAAAATGACACCAGTAATGACAAACAGATGAGAATGCTGCGTGGGGTCTGGGTGCCGTGTTTGCGGGACGTTGCGCAGCTCGCTACTGCGGGGAGCGGACAGTGTGAACTGGGTTCATTTCCTGCTTGCAGCGTGGGGTCTGCGAGAGAGCGAGACATCGCGAATGGACGCGGGAAGGGGGGGGGGGCGCACCTACATTGTAAGCGCGCCACAGTTTTGCCGCTGCGAGGCTCCAATTGCACCCCCCGCCCCCCAGCGCGTCACAGTTTCGCCGCTGAGAGAGTGTGTGTGTGTGTGAGGAGCTCCACGACCCATGGGTCCATTTGGGTATGGGCACACGTCACTCACTATACCCAGGAAGTAAACAATGGAAAAAGAGAAATCTCCAACGAGGCGCTCTGGGGCAGCATAGACAGGTATTTTCTGTCTTAGAGTTTTACTCACTACAGGGTGTACTTTGAGGTTTAGTGACTTTGCAGACCGTTTACATGCGGAAAAACCTTCATAACACACAAGGGGACGGGTAAAAACCGGAACAGCATGACATATGACCTTTAAATCTTCCATAGACCATTCACTTAACATCATTTGTGCCGTAAAAGATATGAAAGCAGGCATCACTGCAGGTCTTTATAAACTGTCATTGTGGATATCACTGCTACTGCTAATACCCGTACTAGTGATTTCGGTAGTGGGTGTTTCCAAAGTGTTTGTGTTATAATGTTATTCAATATGGCTTAGTCATTTTCTTTGATGTGGATTCTTGGATTTAGTTTTGCAGAGTGTATAACAATTGTACTTCTTTACATAAACACCTACAGGCAATCATGGACAGCTTATGAGTAAAAATAAAAGGGAATCAAATCAAACTAAAGTTTAGGTAAGCACATGTCTCTGCTCCAGGCGAGTGTCCAGGAGAGAAGCTGCCTTGAACTACGAGTCGATACAGCAAATTAACTCTCAAGAACATATACAGTTCTCTGCTCAGCCAAACAGTACAGGAGGTCTGTTGATGTGGTTTCCAGCCCTGCTTGACCAGAACCAAACATGCTGCCTCATACATTCCTAACAGGGAGGAGGGGGGGTGAGGCAGGTGTATGGTTGGCAAAGGAAAAGGAAAGATTGAGCAAAGAGGAGAAAGGGAGGTGCAGAAAGAGACATTCAGTTTTTTATTCCACATTTGCTGTGGCAGCGTTATACATTTAAAATCATTTTGAATTTGGATAAAAGGAGAACAAGATGAATGTCCTATTGACTTGATTTTTCTGTCTACACTGTACACTTTTTCCATTTATTTTTGCCATCTTGGAATAAATATCTGAAATGTCTCTGCTGTACTTCTTCCTGTTTTTAAACCAGCTCCAGCAGCATGCACGTAAAAACGGCTGAAACTGCAGCAACTGGTCACATATTAAGAAGTCAGTGGTTAGAAGTAGAAGCTGTTTGTTACCACCATAAAGCTGTTTGGTTAGGTTTGTTAGTTTGTTTGTCTGCAGGATTACATTAAACCTACCCTGCGTGAAACTTGGTGTTAGGGTTAGGGTTATAGCATTGGCCAAGAAAGAACCACTTAATCCAAATGCAAATCACAGATACACACATTGGTTTTTATTACTTTTCAGTTTGTTTTAGATGCATTTTATGGGCAACATGTAACTCTTATAGTGAATGGCCAGTATTCGCACAGTTAGGATTGAGTTAAAAAATACCTGATAATGCTAACTTAACATTAAGTTTACATAATTATTTAGGGGACCTATCATGCAAAATGCACTTTTTATGTCTTTTATACATACATATGTGTCCCCGGTGTGTCGGGGAACTCACGCGGCGTCAGAAAATAAAACCCTTTCTATTTTCCTCCGTACCCAAATCTCTAAAAACGGGGGAACAACGGAGCTGATCCAGATTTGCGTCCGATATGACGTAATATCTGAAATGTAGATTGGCTTTACACCCACGGCCCTATCAGAAACGTTGCTATCAGAAACAATGCCCGACTGTTTTGGACGTAGGCTAATATGGTCGGTGCATGTTTATAGCATCGCTAACACTCAGAGCTAACCTGTACTCAGGGTTGGGAGGGTTACTTTGTAAATGTAATCAGTTACTGATTACTGAATACATGGCTCTGAAAGTAATCAGAATACAGCTACAGTTACGTGTCTTAAAAAAGTATTCAGATTACTTTTAGATTACTTTTGGATTACTTTCTTTTTCCATCACAGATGGGTATGTTTTGGTGTACAGGAGACACAAAAAGCAAAAGGAAACTGAACGTGTTTTTACTGTTTTAATGGCTTATCAAGAGCACAACTGAAACATAACATCTGAAACGATGTAACAACATAATAAACTTTTTGGGGATGCAGCTTGGGATGTGAGGAGTGAGGGACACGGCTTAGAAAGGGCGTGTTGCCTTCTGTCCTGCCAGTGTTGGCAGGACATGAATTAAAATGTCAANTGTCAGTCAAAACAGAAGTCGCCGGAGCGTCAAAACAGCGGTGGCAGTCCTAGCGGAGTGAGAGAAAACTTCTTTAACCTTTTCACGGGTCAAACACATTAGGGGGGGGGGGGGGCTGCGAGCAGTGAGAGAGGAGGGAAGGCGGAGGAGACAGAGCCACCTTGACACGAGAGTTCAAACGAGACCAAATACTAATTTCACACACTACCTCTCATCCCAAGATTGCCTTCGTGGGGACGTCGGCCGCCGTCGGAGGTCCTTTCGACTCTACCACCACTTCCTCCTTCTCCTCCACCACCCATGTCCGGAGACGAAGTCTACTTGATGTCCGTCTCAAAAAGGAGGAGTGCAACCATTTCTAAACTTCTCTTATTGCCAGACTTCGACGAGGTGACGTGAAGGTCCCATAGGAGAGAGTTCTTCCGACCTCTTACTTCTCCTTCAATCTTCACTCTAAGAAAAAGGGTCGGACTTTTTCTCTCAGTAACACCAATAAATAATAACTACACGGCATGGAAGTCCGACAACGACGTTTCAAGTGACCAATCGCACGGGATTGTGACCACAAGGCAGGAGGAACAAAGAAGACTTATCTGTGACTTACTGAAAAACAGGAAAAGGTTGACTGGACAACTTTAAAAGTAAAGTTGTGTGTGTGTGTGTGTGTGTGTGTGTGTGTGTGTGTGTGTGTGTGTGTGTGTGTGTAGCTGTGTTCCTGTTTAGTGATTACTTGAAGCTAGCACCAATGTGTTCATTCTGTCTTGGGGTACGGACTCTACCACACCAAACTCCTTTTAAAATCAGGCACATTTTAAAGAGCGGTGTCGTATTTCTGAGTTGTCAAAGTAATACTTCTTCACTATTTTTTTTGTTAGAGAAGATCCATATCATTTAAATGGAGTCTGTGATTAGCTTAGCTTAGCAAAGGCTAGCTTTGAGGCTTTCAAAAAACATCTACACCAGGAGTTTGGTGAGGTCCGTCTCCATTAAAACATACTGTGCTTCTTCTGAACAGGACTTTGTGTGTGTGTTTGTGTGAGGCCTTCCACGGCTAAATCATTATGGTGAAGGCTTTTTTTGTTTTAGTTTGACGCATCCTGTGACATGAATTCAGCCCCTCCCTCTTCTTACTGCCCCCTTGAAGTGTGTGTGTGTGTGTGTGTGTGTGTGTGTGTGTGTCTCATGTTACACAGTGTTGGGTTTGATGTGAATGAACGGTTTAAACTTTATGCCAAATGACTGAACTCTGCTCTCTCGCCTCTGTCTGGGCTGTGTTTTTAAAAACAGAAATGCAACCATTTTTTTCTTTCCTTCCGGTTTCTCTCGTGTGTAAACATCTCGGCTTTCTTTTTTAAACATTTCAGTTGCTTTTTACCATCTTTTTCTTTCACATGGATGACCAGTTCAAAACAGACATTCACTCGAACGGTTTGAAGGTTTTCCAGCTGCTTGACTGCAGGGGGCTAAATGTATGAATAATCTTTCTTGTGATCAGCAAACAAACACGCATGCAAAGATCTAGAGTTACAGATTTAAAAACTCAGCGGTTTTCTAATCGGGCAGGCGGCACTATGCAAGTACGGGCGATCCATCCTCACAACTATACTTAGCTGTTTGTACTATGATAGTAGCAACTGTGTGAGCAGTATACTCTGGTTTTTGTATCGTAGGTCTTCCAGAACACCATTTACTGTACGTTTGTGATTCAATCGGCCTTTTTTTCTTTCCCTCTGGAGCTCCCCCTCTCCCCCCGCTCCAGAGGGAAGTCCAGATCAGTGTTTTATCAGGGCACTTTCACCCTACATGTGCGAGATGTGACCATGGCTGGGTGTAGACGAAGCTTACTACAGACGGAGACCAGTCGACAGAAAAGGAGACCTGAATGACCCAACTGCACTTTGAACCTAACCCCCTCCCCCCGCTCCTCCTTATTTGTATTTTTACTTGTTACATCTCTCTTCCTGCTTTCTTTTAACTCTTGCATGTCGTCCTTCATGCATATTTAAAAGAAGAAGAATAATGAACCACTCATTTGATTTCTTCACCTTGGAAACTGTAAGGGTTTTTGTGCCAGTACCCTAAAAGTCTTGTTGGGTTAATAATTTTTTATAAGTGTTTTGTCCCCGGAGCTTCCTGTGTGTCTGAAGAATCTGTGTTCTTCTCAAAGCCTTACTCCCCGACTGGCGTTCAGGTTTCCTCTGTGGCTGACTGACCTCTCCTCCTTGTCCTATCAAGGCTCGCCTTCTTTTTTCTGCTGTTGAGGACGATGGTGTGCGTGTGTGTGTTATATCGTTTCCAGACCTGGAACTAATACCATTTGAAACCCTATTAAAATGCAGGATTGATTTATGTTTGCTAGCACAACAGCTCCCCGTTCATCCTTTAAACCCCCAAAGGCAATCCAGACAGGCAGAAGCAATCACCTCTTGAGTCTTTGATGGGATTTTGAATGCTATTTGCTCCCAGATCTGTGTTGTATATTGTATATGATACACACTTTTGGACTCATATGTACATTTGCATTAATTGCTGACTAACAGCGAAAGAATATTCTATTTAATTCCTTCTCTCTTGGCTGTGGGATCCTAGATGTTTAACTGCATGGATGTACTGTATCTCTGCAGAGTCAACTAGCAGCTGTGTGATTTTTACACAAAAATAAAAACGGCACAATATTTTAAACGCTGCTCTCCTTTGTTGTTTGGCTCTGGAAAATATTTTCTGTCTCCAGATCGTTTAATGAGAAATTAATGGTAGGGTAGGTAATTCACTTCAGAAACCCTTTTTGTTATATTCCATGGAATGCTCTTAACAGGGCCGTTTCTAGCTTTTTGGGGGCCCTAGTCTTTACAGTTTTGTAGCTATAATGGGGGGATTCCGAAGCATTTGAGATGATCTGTGGAGAATGATGCATCAATCTGTTACACTTTAAGAGGGAAAACAGGCTAATTTCTCGAAAATCAAGCAATTGAAACTTGCAACAAATTATATTAAAAAGGTAAACAATAGGGCTCCTCTGTCAATAAATGCAAGAGATGCAGCATTTTCTCAACTGTCTAATTAACATTTTTCATCTTCCTCAGACATCACTCATTGGGTGACAGCCCAGCAATGATTTGGACTTTATTACCCCAAAAACACAAGCCACAGCTTTGCTATCACTGCAGTTTAATTGTTTATATCCTACATTTGATTTGTAAGCATATAATGCTTCACCGAAGACAGGAGGGGGCTTGGCTGTCTTCAAATAAAGACGGCTCATTTTAATTCTCCCCAAATATATTGAGGCTGAATCTGAACTTTCAGCTTGGGGGCCCCCTAGTGGCCGCGGGGGCCCTATGCATCTGCATAGTCCGCCTATAGGAAGAAACGGCCCTGGCTCTTAACATCCAGATAGCAATGAATATATGAAATGCTTTGCCAATAAAAACATTTCATCTGTGGAAGCCGTAGCGCTGTAAAAACCACGACCAATCATCTGAGCCGGCCCGGCTAAAATAACTGGATGGCCTACCTGCCTGTCAGCCTTCCATCTGTGCACAAACTTATCTCGTGCCCTCATTGGTCATGTGCGCGTTCGTATGTGTTGGAGGAGGGGCTCTGTAAGGAAGTGAAGGAAGGGGCAGATTTTTTTCGGCTGCGTACTTTCAAATTCTTGCGCACTCGAGCTGGTTTCTCCATTCTTACCTACCCTACCTTTAAGGTATGATATGAATACACACCTTTTGCCAAAATTAGAACTTTTTTGGGATGTTTTACACTTTCAAATTAACGCCATGCAATTTTGTCTTTTGCACTTATTGAAAGGTCACAGGAAGTAAAAAAAATAAAAGCAGTTTTGAGTTCATTTCTTGACTTTTCCCTTAACCGTTGGTTGTTGTTTCAATCATGGATATGTAATATTATGTAAAGATACATTGGAGAAAATCCAGAAATAATCATTTGTTCTCAAAAGTCATTTCATTCTGTAAGCCTTTTTGGTTTAATTTGTTTTAAAGTTTTTGTGGAAAACCTTTCATATTTCCAGAAGCAATCATATTAAACCCAATATCTATATGATGTCAAATAACAGAATAAACCATTTTGAAATTGCTCGAATTTAAACCAAACCGGATTAAGGAAGAACTCAATACTGCAGTGAAAAAAAGCAAACGATGTGGATGCAAGGACAGAGAAGTACGCATTTGCAAATCGTTGATTAAAACTTGACTCATTACTCTTCAACAAGTTCTAGAGAAATCTCAGGATAATCAGAGCAAACAGGATTGACCTGAGATCATTTTAAAACCATATCAAATCTGTAATGCAAAAGAAAGAGTGGAAAGCGTCTTGTAGCCTATGCTTTCAAAAGTCAACATAAAATGTGTCTCAGCATGTGTTTGTTCCCCTGTTTCTGCGCACCAACTTTAAGGTACGTATAAGTTAGAAGTTTGATAAAGAAGTTATATTGTTGAAGTTTTCCATGTCAGCAATTGTATAAATTAGTGGTGCACGATAATTATCGGCCTGATAATTATCGGTCCAATATTAGGAATTATGACGTCATCCCGATAAACCCGATACAAGTATTAATAGTCCCGATAATATACAATATATGTTTTGGGTAAAAAAAAAAGAAAAAAATACTGCGGTGTGGGTGGATTGGGATGAGGGGCGCTTGTTTTTCACTCGGCTCCTCCCGTTTTGCCAGTACTGTGGTATTAGTGGTTAGGAAGAGGGAAGTTTTTCACAAATCCAGCGCTCCATAACTCATGCCTGGCTGTGACGTAAATGGTGTGCGGCTGTGAAGCCAGGACAGTAAACAAACATGTCGTCGGTAGTATGGGACTATTTCAAAGTTTCAGAGTTAGATAGTTCGCTTGCTATTTGTATTAACAAATGCAATGCAGAAGTTCCACGAGGAGGGAAAAAGGCAACGAGCTATAATACTTCCAACCTGATTAGTCACCTGAAACATCGCCATCGCTACGATGGTGTGTTAAAAGCATACGAAGACGCCNTTTCGTTGTTATCGTTTCACTGAGCGGACCCGCCCCTTTTTTTTTTAAACGCTCCCTTCTTTCTTAATAGGTTTTGTGGGCTGTGATGATTCGGCTGTACCTTTAGTAATGAATATTAAATGTTGTGAGGAAATCTTTCCACCTATAATTCCAATAAGTAATCCAAAACCTATTCACTGTGTGCCTTGGCGAAAGTAACTGTAATCAGATTACTCGTTTTTCAAATGTAACGTGAGCTGAATACAGTTACTTGATTTTTGTATTCTGATTACGTAACGCCGTTACATGTATTCCGTTACAACCCAACCCTGCCTGTACTGGAGAGCATGTGTGTGAAGAAGCAGGAAATAAAAAAGAACTCACCTTGTGGTATAACCGGCAAGAGAGAAAGCCTTTGAGCTCCATACTGTTTCAGAAATAATCCTTGATAATCCATGATATGGCGTTTCATCACCGCAGAATCTGCCGGTAGAATCTCCCGCATGAGCTCAGCCCCCTCCTCTTTTTTTATCAATCTTTTTTTTTTAAAGCTTTATACCCCAAATCAGCACTTTTGAAACAGGAAGTGGAATAGAGGGATATGAGGCATGGCTAGAATGGGTGATCTGTTTGGTATTTTGAGCAAAACACTTCATAGACATGTTTTTTATATATTTGTATATATCTGAGACCTATGCTATTGCCTAAAAATAGCATGATAGGTGACCTTTAACTTCATTTTGATCCATTTCCTTGTCAATATGAACAGGCAACAAATTAGCATGCTAGCTGTCAATATTTTTGTTTTTTTCTGTTAGCTAGCACTTGGCAGTTAGCGGAGTATGCTTTTATTGACTATTAACAACTAACATACATATTAACTCATTTGTGTGGTGTAACTCATTTAAATTCCTTGACGGTCAAATATTATCTAAGAAAACCCTCATGTTATTATGACTAGACTAAGGTGTCCACATTTTTAATTCAAGTGTCCACTTACTTTTAACCTTATACTTTATGGTCCTTTTGGAAAGATGTTCTTATTTTTTTATCTCCATTTTGTGTCAGTAGAAAGTCCCTATAGGAGGTGATCATGAGAGATAAGAGGGTAAGTAAAAAAAGTGAGATGCCTGTAAATAAAGCATTGGAGAATATGGTAAACGCCCTTTGGCCTCAAAGCCGTGTAAACTTAACAAGGCATGTCTGTGTCTCAGCATGGCAGTCCAGAGCGGTTTTGGTCCTGAGAAAACATGATGCGTTTATGGGATCTTGACTCTGAAAATCTCTCGTTTCACTGCCTGACCACAATAAACGAGAAAGTTCATGTCATGGCTTGTGAAAAACTTCAGCTTCGCAATTTGAAGCAACACATACCAGGCGTTAAAGTTTGCGAGGAGACCACACATTCCAGTCAGAGGGCAGCTAAATGACTTGGATGTCAACAGAGGTTTGGAGAGGGACTCATTTGGCTTTATGAGTTGTGGTCAAGACCTCCACTCTAATCTGGAGCAGGGCCCACCTCGGGACTCCTGGTTTCACTTAAAGCTGGGAATTACTGAGGTTTTGAGGGGGATTTTTCTGGTAAAATGAACTTAGTAAAATAATAAAGGCATGACAAGTTTAAAAGAGGGTATCTTTAGTTGTGATTCAAATCCCATCGTGAAGTTATTATTTTATTTTTTAAAACTTTGTTTATTTATTTTTTTAACAGCATACAGTTATTCTATCAGAGCATGTATCACAAGTAGGTAAACAGATCTTCACTTTATAGAAAAATAGTTAGAGTAACAATGTCATTACTGCTTAACACCAGGGCAAACAAAATCCCACACAGACAGAAGACAAACAGACAAACAAAAAATAAACAAATAAATAAATAGAAAACCAGTCAGCTAAAACAAAAATGTCAATAATAAACAATAAATGTTAAACAGCACCTCCTCCCTGCGACAACCCGTCCAGTGTTGAGACCCCTCCAAAAAGCAACATTTTAATCAGGAATGATTGGGAACTTTGTCCTCTTAACAAATTCGGAAAAAGGGCTGAAGTGAAGTTAAAGGACACTCAGGGCATGTTACCCACCAAGTATTACACAATCCCCTGGCAAAAGTTTAGTCCAGAGGGAGAAAGAAGGGAGGGACAGGGTGGGGAAAGGGTTTGGAAAGTCCAAAATCCCCCTAAGAGGAACAACCACAGAGGAACCACAGACATGAAGTGGTGCTGAGGGTTAGCTGACTCAAGATCAGGCCTGGCGCTGCGTTCACAAACACCAAAGGTCCCATGGTGAAAGAGTAGAGGGAGGGAGCTGAGTGGGTGAAGAACAACATCCTGATATTTCAATTTTTTTCGTAAAGTTTCTAGCCTTGCTTTCCCTTACTAGTCGCCAGGGGCGGACTGGGACCACAAATCAGCCCGGGACTCTCTCGACCGGCCCACTTTGATTCGTCCCAAACACCCCCGCTAGTAGCCCGTGGCTCATCTGTAATTGATACTCACGTCCACCTGTACAGGAATCCATGTGGAACTGATTAGAAACCATCAGAAATGTTTATAAAAGCTCTGTAAACTGACCTGTAACTTGTCCATCCCATATCCTGTGTGCGTCGCTTGATATTTTCATAGGTGCGGCGGCTGGTCCACTGTACACCAGCTGAGCCAGCAGCTTTAACTACAGTTTAAGACTGAAAAACCTGGTCTGCTACACAGTAAGGTTAATTGCTATGAGGGAAACGTATCTCTCCCAGATTAAGCAAGGAAACAGATCTATTTTGATTATAGTCAATATTTGCACATTTTCCTGACCTTGTTGTTTGCCTACTTTTATTGCATCCTCTGCTATTCAGTACTACTCCTTCCTTTTGAAGAAAATGTAGTTTTGTTAGATAAGGTTTAATATATTGTGTCTAGCTTGTCCCTCAAGTACACATCCTTACGGTGTATTTACTTCTTGTCACAGCACAAGTGCACACTGGCTGCTGTGTGTTTTCTAACTGCAACCACAATTTTCCATCCTCAGTCTGCCTCACTGTCTGGAAAAACAACCTGTCTGGTCAGGTCTCTCATGCAAAAGGCTAAAGTGTGCCTTATCGTCAAATACATTATTTTAAGCCTCTTAGTGCTCCAAAATGTGGTCCCAACTATTTAAAAAGTCCTTATGTCAACCCATAGGGCACTAACCAATGATGTAAACAGTGGCCTTACATGAACACCACATATGTTTTTGAAAATGTTGAACGTGTCGCCAAACATTAAAGGGGACCTATCATGCAAAATGCACTTTTGTATGTCTTTTATACATAAATATGTGTGCCCGGTGTGCCAGGGAACTCACCAAGTGTCAGAAAACACAACCCTCTCTCTTTTCCTCCATACCCAAATCTCTAAAAACGGGGCTGCAACGGATCTGATACAGATTTGAAATATCTCTTGACGTCAGAAACAAGGAGCTCCGCCTATATGGGCAACTCTCCACCTATCAGGAGGAGACAGCCACGGCCATTGCCGTTCGAAAGCGCTGGAGATGCTGTAGTACATATGCCAGGCCTGTAGGTGGCGCTGTAGTCTGCCACAAAAGCAGCGAAGAAGTCTTCTCACAGATTCAGCCCTTGCAAAAACAGGGCTGGAAAAGAGCAAATAGAGCGAAATGAGGCATGGCTAAAATGCATGATCTGTTTGGTATTTTGAAAAAAAAACTTTGCAGACATGTTTTATATAGGTATGGCCCTACAATATGTTATTCAAATATAGTATGATAGGTCCACTTTAAGCTACTTGCCTGCTTGTGAGTTCAGTACTAATTTTATATTTAGTGCATTTGTTTCTCAATACCCCCCTTTAAATCCCCAAAGAGGTAAAATGACCCAGAAGTTCACAAGACTAACAGCAAATATGAAAACTAATGTACGTATGACAAATAAAAGCCTTGAACCTTGAAGAGTACATTTGAGAATGAAAGGGTGAGGTAACTGATTAAGACTGATCCAAATACAGTTTTCAGTTTTTCCAAAGTGTTCAGCCATTGCCTGACAGTATAGGTGTGACTCGGTAGGCCCGGTGCTGTCAGACCCGCTCAGTTCTGCTCTGTGAGTGTTGGACAGGTCGACTTCCTCACTAACGAGACATGAGTTTTTCTCAGCAGGGAAAACATGAGAGAGAGAAAAGAAAAAGGGAGGGAGGTGAAACATAACCGAGGAGCTAGACAGATATTTGAGGGTGGATACTGATCGAGATATTGTGGAATATCGGCTTTCAGAAGCAAATAATGTGCTGACATTCAAACATTTTAATCTGACCCTTCTTTTCACGCCACAAAAACCCCAAACAATTACAAGTATTCAGTTTCCCTCCAGGAGTGCATTTGAATCAGGGTGGGAACGTTTCTGAAACAGGATTTAGACCGTATGGGACATGATTACTCTCCACTTGAACCCAGAGTAATGATGGTATGAGATCATTCTACTACACTCATCATACTCTCTTGCTTTTAAGTTGATGTTGAATGTTCACTGTTTAGTTATGACTTTCAATCATTTAGGTCAGAAGAACAAGCTGTACACACAACATTTGAATTTTTCACCTTATAAAGTTGATGGAAATGTTAGAAAAACAATTGCACATTTACACATCTAGCAGACACAGAGCAACGTTAGCATTCTTTTGTGCATTTCGTATATTCACACACCTTTTAGTCTTCTGTTGAAATCCTGAGAAATATACGTGGCTCTTTTAGTCTCCCTTTGCTCCGCTATGTTCACCAGACTTTGTGATTCTGCTGTTTGTTTTAGGACGGGTAGTGCAAACTGGCTTTATCCGGATTTGTTGCCAAAATATATGCCTGCTGGTGCTTAAAACCATCTTAATGTGACAGAACAGTGATGTTAAGGCCCAAACAAACCCAACTAAGGTGATCCGTAGAACTAAAGGGTTTGTTAGAGTCCACCATCCTTTACTCCTCTCCTCCCTCCATCATTACGCCTCAGTGTTTTGTGACCTCAGCTTTTCCTTCGCTCACATAAACATTCACCTCATCGTGGCGTCTGCGGGCCAAGTGTTCTCTTCTCTATCTAAACTTTACTGACATTGTTTTAGGAGATTATATCATGTGTTTTCTTTATTTGGTTAAAGCCAAAGTTAAACAATCATTTCATCCCATAATACTAAAGAGACTGTTATGGTGACAGCTCTCCTTTTGGATGAACACACACATGCAGTTTTAGGTTGCATTAAAATAGTCTGATGTAGAAATTAAAGATTTTTATCTGTTGGAAAAAAACAACTTATGGCAAATTATTTTTTTGACACATCTTGATCAGACATTGTGTGCTGCTGTTTCTCGTCTTCTCTCCCGATGAGAGGCCACACTTTTCTTCATGTTGACCTGATTCTGTGGTTAACCATAGATATTGATTCACAGCAGACATTTTGCTTTCAGATAACATTTTGCAACATTTTGTATTGGTTTGAAAAAATATATTTTATCAACTCAATGTGTGCTGTAAACTATAAATCCACACTTACAGTTATACCAATGTTTCACCTTAAAGGAGACCTATCATGCTATATTTTAATAATATATTGTTGGGCCATACCTATATAATGTATATTTATACGTTTTCTTTTTCAAAATACCAAACAGATCATGCATTTTAGCCATGCCTCATTTTGCTCTATTTTGCTCTCCTCCACCCTGTCTTTGCATGCGCTGCAGCTGACCACGCCCCCCTGCAAAGTAGGGGGGCGTGGCACGAGCGTCACGTTACCATGCTGTTACCATGCCACGGCAACCTCTCATTCCCCTGATTGGTGGAGAGTTGGCCATATAAGCGGAGCTCCTCGTCACTGATCACACTATTTTCAAATTTGTATCAGTCTGTATCAGATCCGCTGCAGCCCCGTTTTTAGAGATTTGGGTATGGAGGAAAAGAGAGACAGTTGTGTTTTCTGACACTTGGTGAGTTCCCTGACACACCGGGGACACATATTCATGTATAAAAGACGTACAAAAGTGCATTTTGCATGATAGGTCACCTTTAAACAAAACGCATTAAAGGTACAAACATTAATTGGAAGACAAGGTCACACTTAATGCTTCTGCTGATAAGCATTTTTTATCTCTTACATTGAGAATTGCAACTTCTTACGTTGTCTCAACCGATGTATTGTTTAAAGAAATTCTGTCTTAAGAACTAAACACTCATTGCCTCCGGTCTACATTTGACTATTCAACCATGTGTTTAACCAAAATAGCAAGGGCGTTATAAAGGCCTCCTGTTTGAATATGATTGGATGTCATTAGTCAGCTGATGGATAAGCAGCTAAAACGTTTCAGAGCCACTTTAAAGCTAACAAATGGTGAGTTTTTGAGACCGACGACATATATATTTAGTAGAATATAAATTTAAATGATATCACATCTGTCTAGACTCAGTCAACACACTTTTTCCACATGTCTACGATCAGAAGCGCCAGTGCAAAGTCATTTAGATGTGCTTTATTTTAGGGACAGGTCTGGAGTAACATGTGCACGCATACATTATGTAATAAAACAATGTTTTCTTTTGGGCCAGCTCCATTGGCAGTACTGACACGGCACCATGACCACAATCCAACTGTCTCTCTTCAGCTTCTCAGCAACCTGCCAAACCTCTCTCTTCCTGCTAATGAATGTGTTTCCCTGCTCTTTTCCTCCAGAGTGTTTATGCTTCTTAAACAAGTGCCTCAGGTGTGGGGTTGGGTTCCAGTTTGGGTCGTGTCTACACTTAATGACGTGTTGTATAAAATCCATTGCTGTTAGATCCAGTTATGAAAACATGACGTTAAATGCATTCTATGTGTTTTATTAAGCCATCTGGTTATATTCTGTGGACGTCATGTTTCTTATTTCAGCCCAGAGTGTATGATGACAACCTCATCGGACACACAATACTCCCACCAGCATCAGCGCACTAAACCAACAACTGTTCTCATACTTTTACACCACTGTGGGACCGAGTTCTCCCGAGTGAGCAGAGAAAACATTTGAGCAGAACAAAAACCTTTCCTTTTTATTGTGCTGAGATAGCAGCTTCACACTGACCATGCCCAGTGCAATGCACACTCCAGAGATGGGGGGGGAGATTGTTAGGCAGCTGGTTTTTCATGATTTATGACGGGAGTAATAAAACTTGTTTGTGGCTCCAGCTGAATTGGTTTCAGTCCTTTTAATGTCTGTTTTTCTCTTGCTTTGGCAGACAACTATGGTGGATACGAGAACCAGCTTTTCAAAGGTAATGATGGAGGTTTTCTATTGTCTACGAAACATCAATGTTGATCCGCACATTCAACATGATTGTCCGTAGGCTTTTCAGATTAGATCCCGTATCAATGAATAAAGGGAGGGACTGTGATGAGGCACTTATAACTAACTTAATTTTTATGTTTAGATATTACCACTCATCTCTGTTCCCCATATGCCTATAGAACAACCATTACTTCCATGATCTGGACTATGATTCTAAATGTGATGTTACAGAAGAAAATAAAAGGATAAGAACACAAAAGTGCAGTTTGAGAGATCTGCAGTGAATAATGCAACCTACTTTTGGGATTTTTTATAAAAAATGACATGACAATAAACACTTCAAATATTAAACCTTTTGCATACCAGTGTTATTTGGTCAGTTGTAAGACATCGTAAATGTTTTCCTTGTCCTGTTTTTCAGAGGAGGATTTCACTGGAGAAGAGGAAATGCCTTCATTTAGAGGTGAAGGCCACACACATACACACAAGTCTAATAACAACAAATAATGTAATCTGTGATATGTTCTTTTCCACCAATGACATGCTTTATACACACATATCTGTACATGCATGACTTGTACATACATATCTGAGTTTTCCTGCCATCGTGGTTATGCAATGCGAATACTGAATAACATTTCAGTAAGAAATAGTGCATCAACTAAATTAATTAAAAAACTAAAGTTGCAACTATTCCAACAAAACAAACAATCATCTTATAAAATATCCTGCATTGGTAAAGATTAAACTATTACTTAAGCTTTTAAAATGAGGACTGCTATCGGTAATACTCGGCTTTTTTCCCCCTTTCATTGTAAAGTAAATGTTAATACAACTTTGGGTTTTGAGGCTGTCAGATAATTTGTGAATTGTGATGACAATATTTGTATCATCTGTTATGGAAATCTTAGACCTAGTCAATACTGTGGAGATATACAATTAGAATGATCAATCAATAAACTGGTGAAACAAACAGAGTTGTCTTTCTGGATCTTTATTCGAGGCGCGTCGAAGGCACAAGCCTCACAGAGTACAGGGTAGTTTGCAGGAGTGTGGAGTGTGCGCAATAGTCACAGAATAGCAAAGCTTATATACAAGATAGGGCGGGCAGACAGAGTTTTTGTGTAGCACGGCGGAACGCCTCAGAAATCTGCTTTCACACGGATGTCTCATATTGTTATTATACACCTGTGTCCTTGAGCTGTAGAAAGTATAATGGTTATTAGAATATGGAAGTTCAAACTTTGTGTGAAGAGGAGTAGTTTCAACATAGTCTGCCAAATCAGCTCTGTGGCCTTGAAGCGCTTAAGAATAATAACCCTCATTAGAGTATGCACAGAAAACAGCATATATCAGGAAATGGTACAGTAGTGTTAGAAAATGCTTTTAGAAGCATTTGGTTTTAACATATAAGGTAACATAAGAAATTGCCACAACACATCTCTAAACAGCAACTTGTAACTTGTCTTTTGATGANAGCATGTGTGGAAGAAGCAAGAACACTAAAAAGGAACTCAACCTTGTGGGTATAACCAGCAGAGAGGAAGCCTTTTGAGCTCCATAACTGTTCAGGAACAACCTTGATAATCCCATGATATGGTGGTTTCATCACGGCAGAACTGCCGGTACGAATCTCCCTCCGCATAACAGGCATAAGCTCCGCCTCCTCTTTTTTATCGAACTTTTTAAAAAAAGAAGCTTTTTACCCAAAATCAGCACTTTTAAACAGGAAGTGAAATATGAGGCGATAATGGAGGCATGGTTAGAATGGGAATCTATTTGGTATTGTTGAGCAAAACACTTCATAGACATGTTTTTTATATATTTGTATATATCTGAGACCTATGCTATTGCCTAAAAATAGCATGATAGGTGACCTTTAAGGATATCACATGAGCGAATACCAAGTTGGATCTTCTTCGAAAATTAGGACAGCGTTACAATGCTATTTCTCTACAGTCAGCAGGTACCTAAGGTCAGGGCTTGAGACCAGGGTTGCGTTCCAATAGTCCATTTAGCTTAGGCACCTTCCTAACCAAGTGAAATGACCCGGAAGTACGTCAGTGGCAGCCATGTTAAGTGCCGTTCCAATTCTCCAAATGAAAGGAAAGGAGGTTTCAAACTTCCTTTATAACCTCCTTTAGCTTAGGAACCACTGGACCTCCCTTACCGAAAGGAGAGGAGAAAATTCTGCCCCACAATGCCTTGCAGCCGCAGCATTTGCCGTCCCACAACAGTCGGCCGTTCACGGAAACAAACGATTATGACGGAGAAGTTATATCATGAAAGTTACGGTGCTTATTAAGCATTTTAAAACGTATGTGGTAACTTGCCAAAGTGCTTTGTTTTGCACGTTCATCAGTATTATAATCAAAAAGAGAAATATGAACGTTAGTTTTTACTGAAATGATCAAGTAAAGTCAACATTTCACTGAGCTGTGTGGGGTTTGTTCAACTTTTAAAAGATGTTTGAATGGTGATGTACACAGTGATAAGGACTAACGTTTATAATAAATACATTTGTTTTGATTTTAAGATATTTTCATACAATCATAACATAAGTATTGGGATCATTTGTATTAATGTGGACCGGAGGGAGAGGGTGATGAGCATAAGTTTCACTTTCCTTTTTTATTTCAATTCCAACTTTGGTCATGAAGAATATGTTTCTCTGTTGTCCACGTTCATAAAGCATAAAACAACAGCATAAGAGCATGGTGCAGAGTCTCTAGATGAGTTTACAGTAGTCCCTCGTTCTTATTAAACATCCATGTTGTATTCCGCTGTATAGAACACTGTAGGCCTATCCATAGTTTCACCACAGCAGCAGACACACACAATGACGTCCGCTGGCGCATCATAAACACGTCGGATAGTGAAAGTGCATTCGGATTCTCTAAAGTACCGCAGTCTCTTCTCCTAAATCCTTTTGAATTCTCCTATCCACTATCCCTTAACCCCGTGACGTTTCACTCAGAGGTCCAGGAATAGGAGATAGGGTTAGAATTTAGGAGCTGATTTTTGGATTATCGGAACGCAACCCAAGAGCCTCCTGTCATCTATACATTTACATTGATTATTCTACATTGGTAAACCAAAAATCAAAGACCGTTGGAGAGCTAACGTTAGCCGTTAGCTAGCCGCAGTCATGTTCGGCTAAATACCTGAGCGATTAGCTAACAATAACTGACTTTTCTTTTAGATAACATTATTATGCATTCAAGCAATCTTGGAATGATATGTTAAAAAAAAAATTAAAATAAGCTTGTTTTTTTTTGTTCTACCATGGCATCAAATTGGGTATTGAGTTTTATTTCATTTCTTTTATTGTGTTATCCCTATTGCCAGTACCATGGTTGACTCATACAGAAACAATTATGCATTATCAAAAATAGGCAAATGTGGTGATCAATTCCATGATTAATGCATTTACGTAAGAACAAAAAGAGTAAAAACTACCAACATGAAAAAAAGGAACAACTCATTCAACCCTTAAAAAAAACCTGTTACTCAATCAATCTAAAAACAAACAACGTACTTATTTGCTTCCAGTCTCTGAACGCTAAAAGGCACTTTATTATTTTGTGACACTGGAGCCTGCACATACACCATGCTGCCATTCAAGCTTATACATCTTATGTAATGTAAACGGGCTCAGTGCATACACACTGCCATGCTCAAACAAACAAAATAGTTTTGAGATAAAAAGACATCTGAAATGAGAATAAAGCAGCTGAAGTACCCAAAAGATGTATTTTGTGTTTAAAGAGGCTTAGATGCCGCAAGTATTGACACAATGACAAAATGTTAAAATAGAAATGTATTGTGAAGATTCTTATGAGTGTTCTTGATAAAATCCACATCCCATCGAATGACCGTGGTAATTTTTAGGTTCAAACCCAATAATGAAGAAATAACTTCACTATTGTATCTGGTCTAACATGTTTGTAAAAAAAATTAAAAGGCACATGAAGACCGCAGCTTCCGAAGGTCTTTTTATTCTTCTATTTTTATATTAACGATCACAGCCAAGAAAACACTGCACAAACCCCTAAATCCATCCTGAGCTGGGCCACAAGGTTCTGTTTTCGCAATTTGATGGAGGGGGCTTAGCTGCCATAAAATGTCAACCTCCACTTCCCCTGATAAAGTTTCTCTGGCAGGCAGCGGACGGACTTCAGCAGCTGTTGCCCCCCTTCCAAAGCCCGTCTGGCTTCCCAGGTTATCCCGATTTTCACAGTTGTCTCTGAAATGTGGGTAACTGTTGGATCAAATACTGCAACTCTGCACGGCCGCTAACCGTTCAAAGCCGGACCCCGCATGACCCCGGAGGGCCGCCCATCCGCCCTGAGAACAGCTTGTTAGAGTTGACACTTGATTTTATGCATTGTATTTCTGAGAGCATTACAACTAAATCCCCTTCTCAGGCGATATGGAGGGCTGCTGTGGCAAATGCAGGTGGGGGGATTAGGAGTAGCTTGACGGCTCGGGATTTCAGAGCTTTATCTTTGAGCTTCCTGTGAATTTTAAAGCCCAATATACTATATATGCTGATAAAGATTTTGGATTCGTGTAAGATGATTAGACTGTATGTCACTGATGGTGTGCAGTTATTCCACGAGAGCAGTGAGGAAGCAGAAACCCACTGGTGTATGTGTTACTGTAAATAAAAACAATCATATTACACGCAAGATTTAGGCAATGTGTGCAGTACAATAAAACCTAATCATGTCTAACCATGAGACAATAATAAGCTTTAAACATATTTAGAAAAAAGAACTGGGTAACTAAGTACTTTTATTACTCACATACTGCACTATACCCTGCAAAACTAATTCAATATAATAATACCTCAAAAATAAATGCAGTGATTCACTCACTTTTCATATAATAATCCCAAAGTCCAAGACAGACATGACAGATGAGCTTAATATGGCCCCTTTAATGGCACATTTATTTATTTAATGTTTGAAATGCAACAACATTGATACAGATGAAGTGTAACATGTAACAACATATAACACAAAACATTTAGTAAAATAAAAATGCAGGTGAAAACAATGTTTTATTGCAGTCCAGTTATAAGCAAGCCCAAAAGTAAGGCCTAAACCAGAGCTTAACGAAAAACCCAAATTTATTTTTACAATGTAAATAAATGCGGAAATGATCTCCAACCAAATGTTCAGCTCACCCCAAACAATGCCATAGATTAGAGATTCTATAACATTAATCCTTATTGGGGAAAAAACACAAGAAATAGATGTGACCCAACCAGAAATCCTGCCAATAGGGGAAATGTAAGAAATTAGCACCCGACCCAGCCAGAGTTGGGTTTAATTCGGGACTGTCAGCATGTCAAAGCTCTAATAAGTATACCACCAACCAGCACCGTAACAACAACAGCCACTCCCCCAGCTATTGATTTGACCTTTAAAAGAACTAAAAGATATTCTATGAAGTCATATGCTATGTCAGAAGCAGGTTATGGAGGTACTGTTGTGCAGCTAATCCAACCAGGAAGTGATCTAATGACTTCTTCCGGTAGAAAAAAAACCTAGAACTTTCAGGTTGTTTTTGAATAATACTTTGCCTTAAATATGATGAGGTGAACATATTTTCAAGCGGACAGATGGTCAGCACATGCAAAAGGTTGCCATTTTCCCTTTCCTACCTTTTGCTACACACCGAAAACAAATAAAGAACTCTTTTCACAGCAACCTGCTTTGCACCTATCTGTGCCGCGCTCAGAGACGCTCCTGCTAGGTATGAAATAATGATGGCACAATATGTGTGTAGAAGCTCTGCGGGGGCATATGTTGAGTCAGGCGGCTGAGCGAGATCACCTGTCCGGCCGGGGGGGGTCGTGAGGCCGTCTGGAGCCCGCTAATGATAAACCTCCAACATACTGACTGTTAGCTCATGGCAGGCCTTCTCCGAGCTGCACATCCACAGTCGCTTCTGCTCCCCGTCTGAACCCATATTCTCCTGGCACTGCGTCTGACCGAAAGCCCTCTGAGCCAATCGCATGGGGCTGTTTGAGTCCCGATGGGGGGGTGGAGCCGTGGCAGGGCCGGCTGGAGTCACCTTGCCAGCAGCACTCTGCTTCGCGCTTTAATGAAGGCAGAGGGAAAGTTTGGCTGGAGGTGTTTGTGTGTTATCATGTCACATTTCCAAAGAGGCTCGGGCAGAAGAGGCAGCAGATCGCTTCTGACTTCTCCAGCAGATGTTTGGAAATGGTGCTAATGTTGTGGATTATGTCAGTGGGTGAACAAGCAGCGGGAACACTATGATACAAATGATAACTGAGGTAGCTTGGGTGATCTGTGCCTTTAACAGTATCTACAAAGAAATGTAACTGTAATCATATTAGCTCGCATGTTCTAATTTCAACACTTGGTTAAATTACACACAAGAACAGGATATCTTTGTAGCCACCAACGCTCTGATAGCCCGAGCTTGGCATTTTGACCAGTGCCATCTTGTTTTGAAGTGACCATATTTGAATGGGAGGGAGGAGTTTGAGAGGAGCGAGGCCCGGCACAACCAGCATATCAAACGCTAAATTCCAGGCTAACTTAGTTAACAAGATCCACCTGTAGGCTATAACACGTTAACCATCCTTTAAATTAGGATGGTTGCAAAATAAGTTACAGACAGGAATATAAAGAGTCATTGTCTTTTAGTTCAACAAAACTAACAGCACTGTGCTGGCAACGACTTCTTGATAGCAACTTTTCAATCATAATGCATCATAAAAGCACAACCTCCTTTATTGTTTATTTAACTCCAAACAGGACCATCATTTATAAAATATACACAAGTCTTCATTGAGATAGACCTAAAACTAGGAATCTAGACCATTAGCTAATTAGAACAAGTAATAAATCAAGTAAAAAGAGAGGTAATATTTTACATATTTTTGCATTGGAATTGTCCCCTCTGGCTGTTGCTTCATATTTTTAAGTTAACTTTATTAAACCCATTTCACTTCATGTTTAATTATTTTGAGGGTTTGTGAATTTTGTATCTAAATCTTTTTAAACAAGTGTTGACATTGTAATTGAATCCCTGGTGTTTAGGGCTTTTTGTTTAAGACATATTCATGCCTGCCTGTCTCCATCTTCTCTCCCTCTGGAGGTTCTTCTCATAGTGTCCAGTCCGTCCTTAATCTGGCCCGGTCCGCTGGGGGGGGGACAGCAGATCTGAAAAGCTGTTTACAACCTTCAGCTGCTGCGCTCGCTGGGCCGAACAAACACAGCCTCCCACACGGCCGCTGCCTCTTCTCTCCGTGGCTGGCATCGTTTAACATTACAATATTTTCCCGGTGTTTGCCCACGGATGATGAGGCTCCCATTGCTATGCATGTGCCAGATGAATCATAAACCTATACCATATGCCATTGCAATTTGCTGATGGGCCCAAGCTGTTTTGGTGGATATAAAATCCTGGGATTATGAAGGCTTGATCCTCAGTGAATGAAGGGAGAGAAGGACAGGGAGACAGGCAGAGTGAAGGAGGGAAAGGTGGAGGGTGAATGCTCCCTCTTTGCTTTTCTATTGGTCCACAGGACACTTACAATGGAAAGGTAGTAGGCGGGGCTACTGATTGACACCTCCCAAATGTTCGAATCTAACCAAAGGCTGTGAAGTATTAGCTCAACCTGGTGGTGTGTGAGAGCAAACAAACAATGTCATGTGCACACAGACAACAACATGTTTGTCACCTTGTCCCCAGTGTCCAATGATGGTAATTGGAGTAGCTGTTAAAAACAAACGGGACAAAGCCCTCTGGGATTTTCTGTTGTCGTTCTGCTCTGTGAAATCGAGATTAAATATGGGCCAATCATCATTTGTACTAAAGCTCTTATTTTAAATAAAGCATCTTTATTGACAAAAGGTGAGGGAATCCTCAAAGCACGGAGATAGTTCTGATTGATAACCAAAGAACAGGGCTTAAAAGCTTAGTTAGTGAGAGAGGTGTTGTTGTTTTTCATCACCATACCAGAAATCCTTCTAAGAAATATCTGCATTTAGCCTTGTTTTCAATTAGCTCGAAGGGTTTATTGTTGTAAGCTAATGATAACTTTTGTCTTATTTTATTTTAATATTAAGGCTTACTTAGTCATTTTGAATACATAATAGATCAAACTCTCCTACGGACTCAACGGATATGCAGCAGGTATCCATCGAGGCCGACATTTCTAGTGCCGAAATAGGAGTTATAAGACAGTGTTGCATATTTGCAATATGTATGTCAGTATCTGGAGGCCTCATTAGAAATGTTAAGTTTATAATGACTATTTCAATTTGACAAATTAGGCAAACGCAGATTTCCAATGGGACTACAGTTTGTTCTATATTTATGTTACTTGCTGTATTTGTGTTGAACAAAAAAAAAGAGTAGTATTGTTTCAACTTGGAGAATCATTGAAGCCAACAAGTCAAGATAAGCACCAAAACTGAACCAAGTCAAGCCATTGGGCTCCATAATGATAAGCATAAACGCCCATTTGGCCCCACTAACTCTGGCTAACATTTTCCATTTTTTTTCACCCCATATTTGTCCCATAAAATTGGAAGCTTTAGTTATTAACTTGTAGCAATGGATAAAACCTTGACACTGAATGCATTTGTATTGAAAGTCTTTCGGATAATCAATCTTTACATCTGTGATCTTGTCTATTCTACAGTACTGCAATACTACCTGGTACAAATGTTTGTCAGCAGCTTTAAAATCAAAACTGCTCCACCTGTTAAAAATCTGCTCAAAGACTGTTGGTCAACCCTGTCAGAGACTCTATGACTCAGCTATCATAACATCCAAGTGAGGCTGTCCAACAACATAATCTCTGACCCAAACCATGTTCTGAACAGTGAATATGAACTGTTACCATCTAATCGGAGATACAGGGTCCCACGATTCAGTAAAGTCAGACTGAAGCACTCCTTTGTGCATCAGTCAATCCTCACAGTAAACACAGAGCTAAATCCCAGATCAAATGCACGCTGAAGGTTCTTTGAGCATGTTTTCTCTCACTGATTGTGCTGTTATGTTAAATGTTTGTTGTTTGTGTTTCATGTATTGTGTCTGGATACTTTGTCTGTTGATGTTGGACATGGAGCTGCAGTGACGCAAGTCAAATTTCAGACTCGATCTGACAAATAAAGTAATATCGTATCGTATCGTAATCTAATGGTATGCAACAATATGCTTAATATATTTTGTACCCCTAAAATTGCATTTGGCCCAGGCTGGCCCTTTAACCCTACAGCAGTTGACATATATTGATGGAAGAATTCTTTTTTAAACTGATAGGGGCCAAAGGGATAGCTATGGTAAGAGCTGAATGCCCATATGGCAGGTTCCACTCCCAAGTGGGATTTTTTTTTTTAAAAGTACAGATGGTTTTGTTTGGATCCAAGTTTATTCTTTAAATCACGTTTTACCATCCATCCATCCATCTTCTCCCGCTTATCCGTGGTCGGGTCGCCGTTACTGTTAAAAGTTAACTTTGATATCTGCAATATTTGCAGTGCTGATGTTACATTCAAGTCACAAGGAGGCCAGTAGAAAACAACAGATCTACTGTTTGCTCTGGATACTCATCCTGGTGAAAAAGGTCAAAAACATGGACAAACAAGTAAAGAGGATTAATTATTTTTCAGGTTTTGATTAATATCAATATTTAGCTTATGGACTAAGATTCATGTCACGCTACTGACAGCGGAGGGAGGCTTAAGGATTATGTTTCACAGCTGAGCCGTTTTATAAAAGGAAAAAAACATAGTCCAACTTTGTATTTAACTTTACTGCACTTTCTAAAGGTCACCTGAACTTAAACCTTTGATACTTTTTAAAGGTTTAATGTATCATTTCTTAAGTAATTGCACAATATCTTAGGAGCACCAGTGGCGAGAGAAGGTGCTAACCACCATAACTCAAACTAACAGCATGTATAAGCGATTACCTCGTACTTTTTAATTGAGTGGGTTCAGAGAAGCTCTAACTTCACGGTTTTACGAGTCTGGGGTCTTTAAACGACTCGGCCACAGTAATTCGATAATCATTTTCATTTGGTAGAATGCTGGCGATCAATCTGATGGATGACTTCATCAATCCTCATCACGCGCAGTCGTATAGGCCGCGGAGTCTGAGTGTAAGTCGAGAGGCCATGAATCGTCCCTTTATGAATCACATTCCAACTAAAAGTTGATTTGTGAGCTATTGCAGCAGGGAAATACAGCCGCACTTGATATTCATTAAGATAAGGTGTTACTGCCAGCGTTACATGGTTTGTGACAATAAATTTGCCATTTGCATAAAAATGGGCTCAGGAATTTAAATGGCAAAAATACAGTCTTGCTCATTGTAGCACACTTGGCAGTGAGTAGTAAAGTAATTTATTCATGAGGCTGGCAGGATGTTGGGTGCTACCATCTGAAGTGTGTGGTGAAAAGTGCCTGTACTGGACATCACTCTGTTTTGTAATATTTCTGTAAAATGTTTAGAATTTATGGTAATATTTAAATCTACCATGTAGGCATTTGGTTGATCCTGAAATCCTTGAAAAGTACCTTAAACGCCTGACACTGTGCACGGGAACATTAATTGTATCAAAGGGTCTGAACATCTCTAAGCTTGTGGTGACTGATGTTGCGCTCTCCGACCATTCCTTAGTTTTCTTTGAGAGCTCTATTCCCGTCCAAACAATTGTTAAGAAAGAGGTAACCGCTAGACGTCACTTATCTGAAAATGCACAGGAAATGTTTGCTCAGATTTTTTCTCCCTCAATTGCCCATGCTAACTTCTCAGTAAATGAGCTAGTTGATCAATTTAATTCAAAAATAAAAAATGTCATGGATACCATTGCTCCCATTTAAAAAAAGGAAGTATCTAGCAAGAAAATATCTCCATGGAGAAAAGCCATGACCGTGAGAACAGCAAAAACTGAGTGCAGAAAAGCTGAACGCAGGTTGAGAAAAACAAATCTCCAAGTTCACTTGGAAATCTATAAAGAGAGACTCTGCGTCTATAATCAGGAAATAAAAAAGGCACGACAGTCGTTCTTCTCTGACATCATTACCAAAAGTAAAAACAACTCACGTGCCTTGTTTGCTACCGTCGACAGACTAACAAACCCCCCAGTGTCAGTAGCTTCAGAATTTCTATCCACCAGGGCCTGCAATGAATTTGCCTCCTTCTTCACTGACAACATTTAGAAAATCAGACAAGCAGTCAGTGCCTCTGTATCCAACACGTTCTCACTCCCAACCCGTCACATGTTGACGGTTGGTCAGGGCCCCTCCTCGTCACTCTATTACCGACAGGGTACCCCTTGAGAGTCAGTTTTCAACGGGCAGGGCGTCCCATAGACCTTCATAGACCTCCCATAGCGTTGATAATCGACGCCATGAGAACGCTCCCCGACGGTCGGTTGTTATTGTCAATATTAATATAATTATTATTTATTTTTTAATAGTCACACTCGATTTCGCCGATTTTCTTGTTGCCCCAGCTGGTTGACACCTCTTTTAGCGGAAACAAAGGCTACATTAATGTATTAAATCGATGTTAATCCATGTGTGTGGTTGTGGAGTTAATGGACGTGCCGTTAATAATTTACAAACTCTTCAACTACAACCCTAATTATATTTTAAAACATTTTAGAAGGCCTCACGAAATACTTTAATGTAAATTTAAATGTAAATGTGAAGGGATGTGTGTAATGTGGTGATTGACATTATTCACCCACGGATCTATGGGTTGGGGTATTGTTCCGCATGGACATTTTAGTTAACCGGATTTCCTGTTGATGTGAAATCCGAAAACATTTTTTTTTAAATAAAATGATACTTTATTCCGAGTGTGCTTGCTTTTCTCTTTGGCGGTCATCACATAACGGCATTGTAATACACGGTTTGGCTGCATTAAATATTACATATCTGCCGTAGTTCGCTATTTATAGAGCCCTGGTGAGAAGACTTCTAGACAAACAGGAACAACTGCCGCCGAAACTGAATGTGATGGACGTGGATCATAAATATATGCAGCAATTAAACAAAATCTTCAATTCTCTCACAACATAAGTCTCCTTAACAATATCAACACTAATTCGGCCTGACTTTTATATTTGATCGCATCGGTATACGTTGGTATCATTTACACCCAATAACGGTGGCAAAAAGCCCTGATACGAAAGGGACAGGGCCGCCCCCCTGGTGGTTAAAGGCAACGTTATTAGAACCATGTATTATTTGTATTATTAGATATTGAATAGAGGGCACAGACAGGACAAACTAAGAAGGCTTTAATTTAAAATTAAAGAATACTTTAGGTTAAGTCTTATTTTGAATAAGAAAAAGCTTTGGGGTATAAATATTAAGCGCTGACAAAGTATAGCTGCAATGTTAAGCTACTGTATGTTTTAGAGCACTTAATTTTAACTGATATTATAAGACTATGTATTAATACTCTTATAAGATGTATGTAGATAGTATACAGAAAATGTGGCAGAATATGACAGTCTAATCGGTGGAGGATACAACATATTGAATAGATGTCTTGTATGCAGGCTGTTGAGGAACGCTGTTGACGCCAAGTTTTTCATCTCCACCTTGTCAGTATTGAACTTCAAATAAAATAAAGAACACAGATATTAAATATAAAACACAGAAATGAATTGATTCATACTAAAATGATTTAAAAATAAACGACTGCCTATTTACAACTGTTACACATGGCTGAATGTAACCATTCAAATCCGTTTTGGACAGTTCTGTCCGTGGTTCCATCCCATTTTAAAGTGGCTGTTCGATGCTCGGCACAACCCTTGGCGCACAGCTCAACATCCAATCACAGAAGCTTGAGGACTTCAGCTGGGGTTTGTCAAGCGAAAGCCGGAGAGGAATGACTTAACGCTTCGCGGAGTGTAGCATTCTGCCTAAAGCAACTACTAATGAGCTGCTCCAACCCCTGCTGTCCCTGACGGACTGCCAACCTGTGTTTAGTTAAATGCAAACAAATAAATAAATAGCAAGGATACATTATGTGTTATTGTTTGAGTAAATAACAGTGTGTGGGTTAGAAAAGAAATACGCAAATTGAGAAGCGAAAAAACGATTGAAACAATACTAGATTCAGTAAAATTCTGAGCCCCTAACTCTCCCGCATAAGCTGACGGGCAACAAAAGTCCTACATTATTCAATTAAAATAAAGAAAGTAAAAACAATAAGTGGGCTTGATATTGCCCGAGAGAAAAAAGGTTGATAAACGCTGTGAAGAATGGATCTGCGGGCCCGAGCATTCGCCGGATCCCCAACTCGTCTATTACCAACGTTCAGGGAGCTCTATGCAAGTCAATTGGGAACGCCTGCCGTTGAAAACAGGTGGTAAAATGACTCTCCAAGGGGTACACGGTGTCCGTAATAAGCACGCGCACGGGGGCAGGGGCCCTTGACGCGGCCTGTCAACATTGTGACGGGTGGGAGTAAGAAACCGGGGTTGCTGTATTGGGCTACAGCAAATGTGTTGTCCCTGTGTCCACTACAGTCAATTCAGAAATGCATGACACACATTCAGCTGATCAAATGCTAAAAGACCGGAAAGACATTATTCAAGCCTACTGGAAATCTTCCTCCTATAGCCTCGATACTTATTTCGACAGGTTTTTCAAAAAAAACTGTTTTTTCATTGCTTGGCCTCAGATATTACTAAACATATTAAACCAAAGTCTCCTCCCCCATTCGGGTGTATTTCCACGGCCCTGAAAACTACAGTAATTAAACGCAGCTCCTTAAAAAAGCATAACTAGATGGCAACGCGTAATGAACAATTACAGGCCAATATCAAACTTCCTTTTTTAAAGCAAATTGATTGAAAAAAGTTGTTTTTGCCAAGCCAGTTGACTAATTTCATGTTTTTAAAATGGCGGTTTTGATGTGTTTCAGTCTGGCTTCGACGAACCACAGCAAACTGAGACTGCTCTTGTTAAGGTCTTAAATTACATCCGTTTAAAAACACCCAGATAGGCATAAAATATCAGTATTAAGTATTCATTAAGCATTTTAATACTGTTGGCCACAACAGACCGTCTAAGATTAGAAACTGGGTTGGAGTTTCAGCAACAGTTTCTGATCTAAATTGGTTTCGTTCTACTTAAAAGGAGCAGAAAGAAGCCCGTTGTCTCAATACATCAATCCTTGACAAAATGTGACTGCTCTATCGAAGAGCCGTTTTGGGTTGTATGTTTGAAAGAGGAGATTCCTAGCTTTCTAATGATATCAGGATTGTTGTGTAGCTCCTAAAATATTAAGCAAAATATCTGCACATTAATATAATGACTATCACCCGAGTCATCATTTTTGAGTAAAAGGGCGCTTTCAAAAGTTTCTCCTTCTCCTGGAATCCCATCGATCTGATTGAAGTTATTCAGCCCGGAGCAAATTATCAAAGTAGTAACGGAGGGAAACCATTTTTATTTTGGATTAACTGGACTGGGGGGAACACGTGAGTGTGTGTGTGTATGTATCAGAGCTGTCGCTCCAAAAACCAAAAAACGACCATACAGGGCCGATTGTTCATGGCGGTTTTTTTTTACCGACTCAGATACCCCATTCCCACCCCAAACGGTGTTTCCAGGGCCGGTTTGGAGCTGGGTCCAATATCACTATAAAGTAACTTTGGTGGTCCCCCCATCAGAATCACCTCAGTTATCATCGAAAAATTTAGGCCAGAAATAATGAAACTCTGAGGTTCTTAATTATGAAATGGCCCCAAACCATTTACAGCACATATCAGTACTAATGAATAAGTCTCTTAAATGTGTTTTCCTTCCTTTTAATAACCGTAAAATTTTTTAATTGGATGTACAATGATTTTGGCATGTCCACACACTGCTCTGCTAAAACTACAGTGTGTGTAGATCAAGTGGTAAATTATACTAAATTCCAAAAAAGATTATATATACTGTTTTTTTGTCCACCAACAAGTTCCCTTTTCGAATACAACGAGTCATTTGATCATGCTGTAAGTTCTTATTTTCATGGATAAATATTGAACATTTCTGCCATGTGTCCTTGACAATTTGCTGTCCCACCCCCCTGTCATTATGGGGAAAACTGCGCCCATAAAAAAACATCTGAATGTGTTCCAGTGACACACTACCACCATTTTGTCTTTTCTTCAGTGGGGCTGAGACATGCGGCCTAGGTGGCAGAGTAAGTATTTACACTTTATATTGGTTCGGATTTAATCATATTAATAGTGTGTAAGTTGCGATGTTGTCAAGCTTTAACATGTCCACTCCTGCCATGAAGTTACCATTTGCAATTACATATAAAAAACAGTTTCCAGAAAAATTCGAAGCTATATTTGTTCAACCAGTACACCCCAGTCACGCGTTGGCTAACTGAATCCATGTTGCTAACTGAAGGTCCAACCATGTGGTGCTCATTAAAATGCTAATATTAGCCAAAACATGCCTCCA
>NW_011369947.1:11201685-11222503 GCF_000735185.1 Notothenia coriiceps
TTCCCAACATAAACATTACAGTCTGCAATGAAACGGCTGTCTCCTGTGTGCTCCACTTCCTACTTGGCGCTCCGGTAACTTTGTCTTGCGATCGAGATACAGTATCTTTTTTTTTTTTCATTGCCCTTTAGAGGCTCCGTACAATACAAAAACAAATGCAAATATTTAATTAAAAAAAGTAAAGTCCTTTCGAGTCATCTGTCTCAAGTCAAGTCAAGTCTTAAGTCATGAATACCAAGTCAAAGTCAGTTCAAGTCTTTTATCAATGTTAGTCAAGCAAGTCTCAAGTCCAAAAATATGCGACTCGAGTCCGACCCAAGTCAAGTCATGTGACTCGAGTCCCCCACCTCTGGCAGTGTTTCCCTTACCATTGTCTTGGAGGGGCGCTGAGCCCCGCCAACGGAGCCCCGCGCCCCCCCTGAAATTCAAGGTGTTTAAAAAAAAATGTATATATATATAGCACCAAATTGCAACTAATCTATATTTACTGTCACTTTTCACATTGAACATGTGCTCTTTTATTAAATAAACTAAACGCTTTCATTTTAAGTTGTGAGTTTAGTGTTTTTGACCCTAAGGAACACTGATGCATTAATCAATAATGCATCAGTTTACCCCCCCAAAGCAGTAAACCTAGGAGAAACACTGTCTGGTATTGTTGTGTTTTAATGGTGTGTGTTTCATATGACAGTTGCTGTTTCCCTCTTCAAGTTTGTGTACACTGCCGCAAGACAAAACACTGCATTTGATCAAACCAATGGTAAGAGTCTATGACATAAACTGATAAGACGATTTTTTCCAAACCATTCTTGCCATTTTCCTACTTTAATACAGCACTACCCTTTGCCCCTACAGAGGTAGGGGCGAAGCAACTCACTGCTAGCATATAGTGATAAATCTGTATCTTTCTGTAAGAGTATGTAACATATTCCGACTTGAACCCGTTTTCCCAGGATTACCGATCCATGAATCAAGTATTCAAGGGTACTGAATATCTCCATATTCTGCTCCTGCAGATGGACGTGACAGGCTTTAGGATAAACGTGCACTTGACAAGGGAGCCCTGCCCAGCTGTCTGTCAAAGTGAAGGGAGTAAGCTACTTGTCTACTTCTCACATCGACAAGACAAGGCTTGCAGCACCATGACGGACTGCTCACCCAACCATAAAGCATGTATGTACAAAGACACGCGTACACATTCTTTATAAAGAGTCCGGCTGCCTGTCATCATACAACACACAAACACACACATAGAATGGACCCAGGCAAACACACAAGGACGCAGTGTACTAACCAGCACGGCGTAATAATTAACTCAATTATGTGCAAATTAAACAATCAGTGTTTAATTTTAACAGCCAGTGATTAGATCATACTGTATATGGCGTACCATTTTCCTTTGGTGCCTTTATGCAGCAATATTAAAATATGTATTGCATATGTATACATATTAGGGCTGTTCAATTAATTATATTGTAATCGCAATTTACGATTTTGGCTTGCAACGATTATGAAAACAACAAAATCGAAATAAAACGATTCTTTATTTTATTTATTTGTATCCTGTTTCTCGCTTGAAACCAGGAAAAGGCTAGTCACTGTGACCTTTTGACCTGTGCTGGACTATGGTGATTTGTTGTATATGAATGCACCTGCCTATTGCCGGAACAAGTTAGATGCCGCCTATCACAGCGCACTGAGATTTGTCACAAATTGTAAAGCACTTACTCATCACTGTACCCTGTATGCCAAGGCAGGTTTGCCATCACTTACTGTAAAGAGGCTCAGTCATTGGTACACGTTTATTTATAAAGCTTTGTTGGGTAAACTCCCGTATTATATCTGCTCTCTGATAACACAGAGAGTTGCAAGCAGCTATTGTCTGAGATCGCATGATGTAGTCATTGTTAGATGTGCCAAGAGCAAGGACTGTCTTAGGTAAGACAGCTTTTATGTGCGCAGCTCCACTTGCTTGGAACAATCTTCAGCAAGAATTGAAACTGAGCAATCTCATTCCTCTGCATGTTTTTAAAGCTAGGCTACTAAATGAAATGCTCGTTGATACTATGGGCACTTGTAAATGTCTATAACTATGTAAATGTATCATGTAAATATAATGTATGATGTCCTTTATTGTTTTATGTTTCATGTGGAACCTATATGCTGCAGGTCTCCCTTGAAAAAGAGATCTATGATCTCAATGGGACCAATCTGGTTAAATAAAGGTTTGAAATAAAATAAAATAAAATAAAACGTGGTTGTATAATTGAAGAAAAATTGTAAATAGAGATGAATTTTCGGTGAGGATCAATACAGTTTCAGTCTCATATTACCACATTTAGTTTTAAGCTAATCCTTTACATTTCAAATAAGAAAAAGTAATTAAAAATAGTGCGGTTTGAATCTAGTTTTTAATATTGTTATTCAAGTTGAGCAATTCCACAATGTAGAAACAATGTTGCATGCATTTGTTAAAAAAGCACCAAAGCTTCACTTCTGAGTTTATCTTGTGTACTTTATACTTGCAGGGTTTTATGAAGATGTATTAACGTTATGAAGGGGCCAGCTTGGTGATCACACGGAAACATGTTTTTAAAGTTGGACTTTGTTTCAAGCCTATTTCATTCCAAAAAATTGGATTGAGAGAGTCTGATAATAGAAATTAATGAAACTTGTTCCGCTATTAATGAGAATGTGGCCACTTAGAAAAATAACTCTAAAGTGGATGAAAGACCCTAAAACTCAATTACTTTTACACTATAGTTTGATAGGAAGAGATTTCACAGGTCTATACAAGGTTGAACAGGCATTCGAGCAAAAGCAAAGCCCTGACACATCCACGCTTCTTATCACTTTTTAGGGGGGTTTCATGTAGTGAATGCTTATATTTGTGGGCCATAGTAAATGTTTTGTCTACTGCAGAAGAAAAGGAAGTACAGTACATAGACGTTAAGGTCAATTTGAAAGAGTCAGCTTACTTCCTCCATCTCAGCCCTGCATAAAAACAAAATGTTCTTAATGTCTGAACCAAGTCTATGCACAATCATATTGCACTTGAGACTTTCTAAATGGGACATGAAGCATTATGTTTTGTTCAGAATAAATCTAAAATATTTTCTGCTACATATTACTTCAATATGAGTTTAAGAAGATCTCTTTTAAAATTCAAACTATCACTTGCAGATGTTTTTCTGTCACAACTTTGAAAACGCTTGAATTAAACAACTGTCACATCTTATTTCTATGAAGCATAAATCCCCTTGGGTTTTCTTATTTGTAAGCAATTAAAAAAAAGCACAATGGACGGTGAGAACTTGCAATATGCATGAAAACATGAAAATAAATCATGACTTTAACTTTAGCAATAATGAGTATCTTGATATCAAGGCGGACAGAATTATAACAAAACAAAACAGTGAAACACTGAAACACTTTGGCAGTGAAGCAAATCTCCTATTTCTGAAAGTAAAACCTCCGAGGTCTAAGCGAGCCACAGCAGCAACACTTTCACATTTTCCCTTTAATTATTGTAATCAAATACAGCAACAGAAACACAAATAGCCAAAGCAGTAAGTACAAAATCTGACCACAGAAATTGACTACAAAAATAAAACCAGGAGCAGCTGTCATCAAAGCCTCTGAGAATTTATCGACAGAAATAAATCCCAGATGCAAGACCAGGCTTCGAAGATGCAATAAGGTGGGTGAGCGTGAGCGTATCATAAAATTACAATGCTGTCAAACCCAAAGTGACATTAGCCCCAACTAATACCAGAGGACAACAACTCAATCACTGCTGAGATGTCACAGTTAAGCCTAGGACCATAGACTGTATATATAAAGCCTAGGACAGACTTATTTATTTCCAAACTTTCACAAGGACTTCATCTTCATGGCTCGTTATGTCATCCAAAAGCCGACTAAAGAGACCCCAACCTGACACATTTAAGTGCTAAATGTTGCTTACGTTTCGCACTCTCCTCCTAACACTTTTTTAAAGCTGCATTGATCAAATGTTTGATATTAACATTTGATCACCCAACAATGTTGGCCATAACAAACAAACCCATAGAAAGTCTCTCATCTCTAATTGCTCTTGTAGCCTCTTTAAGCTCATTGTTTTGGTTTTACGGCTATTTTACAACAAGGTTTCTTTCTTATTTAACTTGTTTCCCGGAACGCAAGTTCTTAATGAACAACCTTAGACAAACCCACTGCACACTTCCCACTAATCACCAAACAGCAAACACATACATATAACTTAATCCTAAACACAACGAACTGTTTAGCAGAGACAGATATCCTTTTCAGGAGTTGGTGGAGACCAAAACTGAGCTAAAATAAAGATAGAATGAAAGTAGCTCCATTAATGTCGCGTGTGTAAACAGGAAACTGGGATGTGTGTGTATTTTGTGATGGAAGTTGGATTAGGTGATGAATCGTGGGCTATAGGAGCACCACTGTAATGTAGCCGGGGAGCTAACTGCTAACTTGCTTGTCTGCCAAAGTTAACTGTCATTTAGCTAGCTACATACCCTTGATAGTGCTGAGCAAGTTCAATCCATATGTAATAAATCTAAGAGGTGTAGAGTACGTGCTACCAGGGTTGGGGAGTAAGTTGTTATAACATTTATTATACGTTATCAAATTATGTTATCAAATTTAAAATCTATATCATTTTTTAACCATTAAACATTACTGAAAGAAAAATACGTAATTGAACCAAGTTACTAAAAAGCTGGTGATTACAAAGGGGGATTTTTTATTTTAAAAAACGTTTTATTTTGTTGCCCAGTTCCAATCTTAAATTCAAGTTATATTGAAGTACCTATAATACAAGTGTTTTAGTCTTAAAATATTGTTGTTTCCAAAATATTATACAAAATATCACTTTTGATTAACTGTTCATTCTTTTTTTGATTAATATAGTGCATTTCTTTTTGTTAATATTCTAATTTGTTCTGCTGTTTTTTAGCCTTTGTTATTTCTATATACAGATACAGAGGGAGCCGTTGGTTGTCATATGAAATGTCTCAGGGTGCAGAAGCAGAGTGAAGCAGCTGTACCTTGGAGATGAGCTCGTCGTGGTTGGCCAGGTGCGCCCGGCAGTGGATGCAGCTGTAGGTGCGGTGGCAGCTAGGCAGGTAAGCCTGGAAGGTCTTTGACTTGGTCATCTTCACCATGTCAGTGGGGCAGGGCTCCTCGCTGGTGTCCGGGCTGGCACTGGAAGAGTTGCAGCTCTGCTGGACTTGCTGACAGAAGAAGCACTGGAAGATGCAAGCCAAAGCCGCCGTTGTTGTGGAGTGGGTGTGTGGCACGCTCCACACAAACACCACAGGAGAAAATCAAACCTGCAGGGCCAAAAGGAAAAGAAAATGTGGTGAGAGACGAGTCCCATACTTTCTATTTTTAGAGCTCATTACTTGTATTGCCTTCCCAATATTAAACTCTGCCTGTTCCTCAGAAGCAAGCATTTTATCTATTATGTGATCACACCCGCATGTTGTTGCCTACCAAGAGGGCTGTGCGATAATGCAACCTAATATTATGACACGCCAAACCAACCATTGTTCGTGTAAAGCCACAGAACACGTTTCACTTGATCACAAACTACTTTTTATTTAAAGTCTACATCAGGAGCATGAGGTTTTTTTGTTTGTTTGCATGACAGGAAAAGCATGTTTTTCACAAAATCTCTTTAAAGCAAGACAACTTCATTCTCTTCAACGTTGTGTTTTATTATAATAGACTGGGGAGGCTGTGGCTCAGTGGAATAGTGCGCTGAACTTAGTGAATCAGGGGATAGCAGGTTCAAACCCCACTGCAGTCAGCATGTCGTTGTGTCTCTGGGCAAGACACTTCACCCCAAATTGCTCCTGTGGGGATTGTCCACAGTATTGAGTATGTAAGTCGCTTTCGATAAAAGCGTCCAACAAATGACATGTAATGTAATGTCATTATTATATTATTATTGGGATCTGTGAATCACTGTGTCTATTTAAAGTACAATTTTAGAATTTCTATTATGATGTTTATTCACAATTATAATGGCATGCAATATAATAACAAATATGTCCTTGAACTGTTGATAATTACACAGGAAACAGTACATCGAGACATCAGTTTAACAAGACGTTACTTATGGTACTTGTTTTGGTAGCATCAAGCTATCAATTGACATATGCTAGGTTTTCTAATCAACCAGAATACTAGTGTATTTATTTATTTTATATTTGTAGTTTGGGCTATCATTTCTATCAATTATCATGAACAGATTGTACTGTTCAACAAAGTGAGAAATCTTTTGGTTTGTTAATAACCCCTGTGTTTGGAAAACTACGTGCAGACTACAGCAGCGAGTGCAGTTTGTCAAGTTGAACCAGGAGGACTGTCTGGAAAGTGTAACTGATTTCCAACCCAAATAATTGGAGTTATAACTTTACTGTTTGCCTTTGTAGTCCTTTACAAAGGAGTTTGGCTAACCTCTGGGTTTGTTTACGGACTGTCGGATCATCTGCTCGTGTTTCTGGCCCCGCCGGACTCCTCTTTAGTGTCCTCGTTCCCCGATCTCTGCAGAAGTGTTCAGGTCCTCTACTCCAGTGAAAGTTCCAACTCTGCAGTGAAGAAACAAGAACATATATAAACATACATCATAATATGAGAAGTACACATTTCAGAATCAATATACATATCACTGGATTAGAATTATTGATGATTTAATGGCCTCATTTATATTATGTTTTAATACATTTGTATATTGCTTAGTTGCTTAATATTATAATATATCAATAATAATATTTTTGGGTGATATATATATTTTGTTATTAATAAAAACATCTAAAAGTACCCTAATATATTCCAACAATTATTTTACTCTATACAATTGTCATCACTTACAGAAACCCAAATTATAAAAAAGGTGATCCAAGTTGTATACAAATGGAACATGATTTGATCAAAAGCATACACAACAAAACAGGGGAGACAAAAAGCACACAGAAAAATACAGCATAACAGAAAATACTGTTATAGAAGCTTCATCATGTTGTCATGGCTCAGGTGAGTTTAGCATACCTGCAGGGGAGTCAGGTTTACAATAACATCTATTCAGGCGTACAAAAAAATACTGTTTTTCAACACACAACATGATTTACTGTCAAAAAGCAAAAGACTTTTAAACCAACATTAACATTGTCAGACACATTAGGTTATATATATATATTTTCTCTCCCTCCTTTAATATGTTTTCGATCCTTTAAGACCCTTATCATTTATCTTGTTTATTGACTTATCATTATTAATAGATTTGTTTGTTTGCGTCCGTTGTTTAGAGGGTTATAAAACCTCAGCTGTCAAAGAAAGTGTTGTCCCTGTAAATATGTGTTTGGAGATGTAGGCTGTTAGTGTCTTGTATCTATGTTATCATCAAATCATAGCTTTAAAATCATGTTGATGCTGCTCTGATCTTTATGGCACGACTTTGATTTTGTTGAAACTGGATCATATTTAATTTGAAAAAATGTGCCCCTGCTTTAGTGCCGACCTGTAGCATGCGAGTCATAAAAATACAATTTGATTAACTGATTGATAACGCTGCATTATTAAATAGTTGGCCACCTGGGGGCAGCAGAAGAAGCTATATAAAAAAGATAACACATAGAAAGTGCTGCAGGAACTATTCCTAAAACCTCATACAAGCTCAGTGGCTAACACAACATTTTAACATATTATTTTACGACATAAAATACGTTAATTTACCCACTTTTAATTTGGAAGCTTTTATGGGTCTTGAAATAGGCCTGGCTAACAAGTGGCTACATGTGATTCCTTAACATCATCCCACTGCCAACCACTCTGTGTTCATGCATTCATTTGAATACTAACTTGTTGATGCCAGAGGTCAGAGGAGAATGGCCAGACTGGTTCAAGATGATAGAAAGTCAACAGTAACTCAAATAACCACTCAATACAACCAAAGTATGCAGAAGAGCATCTCTGAGCGCACAACACGCTGAACATTGAAGCAGGTGGGCTACAGCAGCAGAAGACCACACCGGTGCCCCTCCTGTCCGCTAAGAACAGGAAACTGAGGCTACAATTTGCACGGACAATAGAAGATTGGAAAAATGTTGCCTGGTCTGATGAATCTCAATTTCTGCTGTGACATCATCTCAAACTGGTTTCTAGAACATGACAATGAGCTGACTTTACTCAAATGGCCTCCACAGTCACCAGAACTAAATCCAATAGAGCACCCTGGGGATGTGGTAAAACGAGAGATTCACATCATGGATGTGCAGCGGACAAATCTGCAGCAACTGCGTGATGCCATCATGTCAATAATGGACCATAATCTCTGAGGAATGTTTCAAGCACCTTGGTGAGTCTATTCCACGAAGAATTAAGGCAGTTCTGTAGGCAAAAGGGGTTCCAACCTGGTACTAGCAAGGTGTACCTAATAAAGTGGCTGGTGAGTGTAAGTGCATATATAAGACTAGTGTAATCTATGATTATAACAAAATGTACTAAGGAAAAAAAGGACAACCTTCCTTTGTTTCTTTTCATATAACGCTAAACAACACAGTGGCTGTGACCTTAAGAATACACTGCTTTATCTTCTGTCTCAGAATAGGGCTGTAATCATGCTGAATGACGGACGACTTAAAACTGGAAATAGAGAACCTAAATGTATCACTGTAATGTTTCTGAAGTAATAAATCAAGTGAGAAGTTGGGTTGTTGTTTCTCGCACACTTCTATACAATCTCCCTGGACAAAGCCAGTTTCATAAAACATGGATGCATATACCGTTCCTGTTTTTAGGCAGAAAAAGGTTTTCCTTATGCATTACTTATTATCCAGCATCTTCCAACATGTGTCCTAAACTTAACAGTGAAAGTCGTGTTTTTTCTTTTTAAATCTTGTCCTCCCATGTACCTTATGTGCAACTGCCCGAGTTGTCAGCGATCATCATGTATTTGGCCGAGTCTCAGGTGGCTCTGATTTCCCAGCAGGCCAGATGGCAGCGCTGTGTGGGCAGTGTGTGTGTGTAAGGGGCTGTGAGAAGAGGGCCAGCAGCCTCATGGAAGGGAGGATTGCTCACACCCTGGCTCTCTCCTCTGTCCCCGTGCAGCTGTGCTTCTCTCTCCAACTTGAACTTTTAATTTGTTCAATATGTGGCAGAGGACACGGAGTAAAACAGAACACATGTCTGGTGGCTGAGGCTCCACAGGCAGGGACTTGAAGAGGGATGATGACACTGTGTGGTGTTAATTCTTAGGTTTTTTTTACTTGTAAAAGTCTGCTGCTTCCACCACAGAGCATGACTGTTACATTGCTTTAAGAACAGTTCACACTTTTTTGATTTGTTGTACTTTGTTTGTATGCACCAGCAGGAAACAGTTAAAAAATTTAACCAGATTTAGAATTGACCGTTGAAATTATTTCCTGGCAAAGTAAAACTTTTGGATTTAAAGTTAAAACGTCCAACTTTAGGTCCTGAATAAAATAAATCAAAAAATATTCACTTAAAATCCAATGTGTGGCACCATCATTCTTTACAACCTACAGAAGTACATTTAAAAAAAAAAAACACCATGTTTTCTTTTTTGTGTCTATACTTCATTAAATATAATGTTTTTTGGGTGTGTTTCTGCTATTTTTATGGCACATTTTTGTATAACCTTTATTTTGCCTTCTATTACCGATAACTTTCAAAGAATAACATATTTTTGTATTTATTCGTACATTTATTTTACTTTGTCCATATCAGAATTTAGCCCTAAAGGTAAATGATCTTAACTGTTAGTTGTATTGGATAGCGCCCCAACACATTGTGCGTGATAGGCTTACAGTCAACAAGTAATATGCCTTATATTACCTTAAACATGGAGCAATGATTCTCTTTGTGGTTTATGACCTGAACATTCCTTGGGATTTCTGAAACCAAAGCTTTCCTCAAACCCTTTTCAAATGCAAGTGTAGCAGCAGTACATACTGTAGGTAGTCCATGCAGTGAAACATACAACAACTATATGATGCAGAACGGATTTGCTGTTCAGCTCATTAACAATTTGACAAAACAACAGACAAGTGTTGGAATAATGTGATGAATGTTGCTGTTGGACTAAGTAAACCCTAGATTAACTAAGATACTGTATAGGCTGCGAAGCTCTAATGTGGAAAAAAGTCTCTGCTCTGGTAATAAAATCTTTCAAAGCCTGTAGCTTATCACTGCAAAATAAGCATCTTGCAACTGGATTACAACTCTCATGCTTGCAAGTGTTTTCACACTACAGTCCAGATGGGAGATTCGTTCTGTAACCTAAATGGATGCCTTCTTTCACGCATCTTCTCTTGTTCTTTAAAATTGTAAATGTGACAAAACTATACAATCAATTAATACGACGAGCCAATACAAACATTTGGAAGGGGTCTAACGCACCATCAGCTGTGCTTATTTCCATTTATTTGTCACCCAACAAAAATGTGTGGAGACCCGTTTCAAACTCGTTTGAGAAGTACACATGGCAACTTAATTTTTCAGTTTTATTTATTTTGAAATAAAACATTATTGAGGATTTCTGGACAATATTTTAAATAGTAAAGGAAAAACTGATAAATGTCTATTAAAGGGCCCTATAATGCTAATTTTCAGGTTTCGTAAATTGTATTGTGTGACTCTGTGACATGTCCACATGCTTTTACATTCAAAAGGTCTTTATTTTCCTCATACTGCCTGTGCTGCAGTACCTCTTTTCACCCTCTGTCTGAAACCAGAGCCCAGTCTGCTCTGATTGGTTGCTGGCTGGCTCTGTTGTGATTGGGCAACCGCTTAGAAATGTCCCGCCCCTTTGCCCATCAAGTACATTGTGTGGAGCACTAGCCAAAAGAAACGTAATATGTGTTACGTAGTGATGTCACTATGTTACATAAGTAAAAAAAGTAGTCCAATCGAGGTGTTTCAGGCAGAGGGGTAGAGTATGGCTTAATACAGGAGAAGGAAAACCCGCAAAAGCATAATGGGGCCCCTTTGTAAAGGCGAGAAGTGTAACTTTCACATCCTGACTCCCAATCTGGGGGTTTCTTAGTGTTGTTAAGGTTTAAAGTGGAACCAACAGGGTTAGGGTTAAGGCTAACCCTAACCCTAACCCTAACCCTAACCATGCACACGGAACATCTTCTCTGAAAACCACCAGATTCCACACCTGCACAAAATGAATTGAAGCATCTGTGAAAAAAATGGATCTAATGTTAACATTGTATTTCTTTGGTGAGTTGGAAGACATGTATGGTTGCAACCTAAAGCTTTTGAAAAGCTTCCAGCCTTTGTTGCCTCAAATGATCTTATCCCACCTTAACCTCAGGAAATCAGAAACTTGACATACACAACTTTAACATCCTTTTCTAAAAAAGACGTCATCTAATTTTAACAGAATGGTTAATGAGGCAAATAGTATAAAATAATAGTTGAAGATAAAGAAAAATTGAATACATACTAAAAGTCACATTCTCTCCACTTCACTTTTAGAGCTCTGATTTAAGTTACAAATAGTGAATTAAAACAAGGGAATAAAGACTGCAGGAATCCGGAGTTGGCTGGCAGCATTGTAACCTTTTGTTGCGTTGTGAGATCCATACAAAAAATGGACTAATGTTAATCACTATATAGTAATAACAATAATCAGTATAATTTTTATTATTCAAGTTCATAAAATAACACTTTTTTTACAGTATGTTCCTGCTATTTCAGTGCAATTTGCAGCCTTTTATCATTATTTACTACATTTTGTGAAATAATTATAAAAGATTGATTGATAAGTTTCACTCAGTAGTTCAAGCATTGATTTTCAGAAATGTTATCTAATTTGGAATTATTTATATCAATGACGGCTGTACACCGTTCAAAAGGTTCAATATTTATATATCCATTTGTATCAATAGAAAGCCAGAGGAGTGTCTGTAATGAACCTTATTAATCACAGTCTTCATTTGGAAGTGGATGCCTCTCCCTGACCCCCCCCCCACCCCTCCTCTTGTCTCTTCACCTCTCCATCTCTCCCCCTGACTCATCCACCCGTCTATCTGCAGTCACACTCGTGTCCGTCTGACGAGATTTCACTGACATCTCGTGCTGACATATTCAGACTATTGTTCTGCTGCTCCGGGTGGCACAGGTGGGCCCCCGTCCCCCCAACATGGCCCAGTTACAAGGCGGCGCTTGCTGCCAAATCGGGCCCCGCTCATCCGGGGGACTGGGGAGCTGGAATGGGTTTGACCGTATTGTGCTGCACCTGCTTCGCCCTCGCACCAGATCCCCCTGCTTCGCCTGCCATTCTGCTGCCGCGCAGAGCACCTCTCCCCTCACCGAGCCCCCCTGCGTCCCGTAAAACCCGTAAAATCCACTGAACTTAGCCGCTCTGATGGCCGTGGCCAAAACAGCATCTGATGTGCCTTATTTGTTGACTGTGCGAGATTAGCTGCAGAGGGTACACGTCGAGGGGCTTACCATGCAGAGACGGAGCGAAGCCCCCACCCCTCCATCAAACACCCACCAGGCCTGCCAAATAATGAGAAATGGAAGATTCTCCAGCTTGTCTAAAGCCCTCGTCACAGTCGGTCCGCGCACACTCCTGCTCCCGAGCCAGACTGTAGTGCGGATACTGTAAGAGCCCCCCCACCAGACTCCTGCAGACGCTCTGCAGCTCAGGAGCCAATGTCCTGGTCTCTGTGTCCATAATGCCTCAATGGAAGGCATCCACGTGCACTGTGTGTGTGTGCAAGGATGTGCTTTTGTTTTCTAAATCAGAAAAGATAGATGTGCAGCACAAATATGATCTGCACATTTATTAAATCAAATTCTGTTCTTATTTAAAACGTTCCAAACTTCTGCTCACGCCTTCGACACCATTCTTTTTTTCCAACACAAGTCCATCGTTGACTGAAATTTGAGACATTTTTTGTTCACTAATACTCACAGATTTTCTTTAAGGAAATCACTTCTCCCCATCAGAAAGTCAGAAAATGAAACCTTACTAAGGGCCAATGTATTTATGTGACGTAGTTCAAGAGTTTGACTATCAGAGCAATGACAAATGACTCAATACTAAATTGTCTCAGTAAACCAAGTTGGCTCAGAGGGGCTTTTTTCAATCCACCTTTTGGGGCACGAATTGGAAATCAGAATTGTGTGACACATGCTTATTAGCATTTATTTTCGCTTAATCTTAATTAGTGCATTAAGGTTCGTATAACAAAGACCACCTGAGTAGTATTATCAGCAAGTATGTCTTTTGCCTGGACATAATTAACTAATCACTGTGTAAACCACACTATCATAAGAGATGCAATAATATGTACAAAAACACACAGGTTACAGAGTTCAGGTCTGAAATCAGAAAACATATTTAGAAGTGCAGGTTTTACTCTTATTTTACTCTAAATTCAGTTAGTTGGTAATCACACATTTTCTCCATCCTTTCTCCCAATTTGTAAACCAATATTGGCATATTTTGGGTCTATTTAAGGTGTGCTGCCTTAATGAAATGGCGCTGCAGCTTGATCTTTTTTTTATCAGAGATTTGGACTGAAGACAGTGAGAGGACGGTCGGTGTAAAGCGAACACACATTTTTATTTGATTTGTTTTCAATACTGTAAAAATCATCCTATCCATGCTGATTTATTTCAGTCTGAATAAACCTTTGGATTGTCCTATGTAGGATACCATGATACATTTATTTGTACACTTACTGTGCCAAAGGGATACACTCTCTGTACAAAGTGTATTCATGCTTACTTGCAAAAGACCTGGTAGAGATGAAGGTATGCGACTACATGGCCAGTAAAACATGATGATTCTTAGCAGATATATGGCCATCGACCTGCATGGCGGCTCCAAGGGTCACACTGAAAGCCAGAAGGTCTTGAGTTCAAAACCAAATAGAGCTTTTATTTTGGAGTTTTGAGCACGTCTGTCTTCTCGCACCAAATCTTCCGGATGCTAATTAAACAGTTGTCCTCGTAACCGAACCTTCCTAAATTTTTTCTTGAATTTGTTTGCGAGAAACATAATAACATTCTTATAATTATGAATCAATAGTCTTGTCAATTGCACAAGCCAGTTGATTGGCATTAACAAGTAAACAACCATTCAGTTCCCATACAGAAAATGGAAATGGAAATAAATGTGAGAAAAATTAAGTCAAGAATATCAAAAAAAGTCTAGAGTGGGTGTAGCAATTGATTTCAAACATATACATTTGTTTTATATATACATATATATATATATATATATATATATACATATATAACATTTCTGAAGTGGATGTACTTCTGGAGGAAGTTCATGCTAGCAAGTTATCATATTTAGTAGCGTCAGTAGTAGATATAAAATGCATGTGATGCTATTACTCTTTCAGTGTTGCTGTAGTGTTTATTTTAAAAGACCAACATACTGTAATATATATAATAATTTATGTAATCATAATAAAAAATAATAATAATTGTGTAACTTACATTTTACACAATTTTAAAACTGTAGACTTGAAGAAAATGTAAAGTAATTATTAACAAAAAAATGACGGTACTCAAGTGTGCTCTTCAAAGTGTGTAGACTTTGTTCTTCAATTACAAAAAAAATTGAAACATTAAAGATTGTCTGAATCTTTGTAAACACTGCGTTTCAGAAAAAATGTGGTTTTACAGTTGGTCAATAAGGCCCTTTGTTTGTGAGAAAACATGTTGCTGTTGAGTATTTCTTCACGTCATTGAGCCATTCACCATCCCTGCTTTGCTCATCTGCATGAACAGATATGGCTGGAAAATGTATATTGTGATTTAGCTTAACTTATCCTTTGCGCTCCGTCTCATATGATGCTGCTCACTGCCTCTCCATATCTAGAGTTAATCCGAGGAGCCATTTTTCCCATCAAGGATTAATTAAGGAATAAATAAAGTAGCTTCCCTCTTCTGATGCAGTGTCCAGGTTACAGTAAGCACATGTAGACTCTGATGTGAGGGGGTGCAGAGAGGCAGGCTCGTGTGTGAGTGTTTGTGTGTGTTTGTGTGTGTGAGTGTTCTTGTGAGTGTGTGAGGCTGAAGGCCTGCGGCTGCTGAAGATTAGCTGTGCGAGAGCTCCCTCTTGGTGCCAGTCGGCCTACTGTTGGTGAGCAGGCTGAAGCAAGAGGCCCAGAAAGCCACACACACACACACACACACACACACACACACACACACACACACATTGGGTGAGAGCATGTAAACAATGACAAAGGTGAAATGTATTGTTTGTCAGTATTCTCAGAAGGGTATACAAATGTTTTCACAAGTTGTGCTTCATTTCATTTTTTTTAAAACATCATTTCTGCTGTTAGGTATACTGGTTTAAATTATTTGACCTGAAATTATACCGTCATGAATTAATCTGCGTAATCCAGTCGTTATGTTTTCAATATTTATGTTTGTTAATCATGTACAATGTGTTATTATTGTGCTGTGTTTTACAGCTGCGAGAAATAGACATTAAAATAATTGTAACTATCTTTTCATAATCAATATGTCTAAAAAGTATATTTTCAACATTTCCAGAACATTTCCTAATTTTAACCATAACTCAAATATGGAGATTTCATGCTTCCCATATTTTCTTATCGATGTGAAGAAATATATCTATATATATCACCTCGACATTTTTCTATATATTCGGGCATTTTTTAGAGCTCTCGTTTATAAAGAAAATAATCTTCCGATGAATAGATTGTCTTTTTGTGCATATTTAACATTATTGCATACATTTTCCTTTCCGGGTTCATTTATGTATCAGAAATGTTGTTATCAAAGAGTCAGTCATCAAATAATGATGACTGCACTGAAAGGCAAATTAGATTATAAGAAAATAACTAGAAATATTAGCACATTAAAAAAATATATTGTTTTTTATTGTATAACATTACTTTATTAAATTTGTATTTCTCTCTCCCTTTGTGTTATTTTTAGGGTCGGTGTATGAATTTCAACCGTGTGCAGCATCAGTAGAGGGGAAGGCTGTGTGAAACCAACATGCGCTGATCGCTGTGGACAGAGAAGAAGTTCAGGTCTTTTGAAGATTTCTAACCCTGCAGCTCAAACCACTATCTGCTCACACGGCTCTAGTCTGTGCACAAAGTTTCCCTCCTGGTTTTTTGCTCTTAAAAACACGGGGTGAATGTGAATATGAACTCAATAAGTTATTAAACTACCTTTTTCTATGATTAAATGTTTTTTTTAATTAAGATGAAAATAAGCAGAAGGGGCGCCCCAGCGTTCAAACTCGGTTAGCTTTTCGTGCGCACCGAAGGCTTAACATATTCTGACCATATTGTGCCTTCTCTGAAAAACCTAATTTTATGGACACAGACGGAAGCTATCTAAAGAAAGAAAAAAAAACAGAGAGAAAGGGGCTGTTTGCCTTTGGCGTGGAAGTCGGAATAATCCCAGTGGGCCTCACAAGTGCAGAAGTCCGTTCCTTTCGGCAATGTCTCATCACAAATCCTGTCCAACTTCAGCGTGCTGCTGCCCGCCGGCTGCCCTTTGACTGGCTTATCTTGTCATTTTAACACTGAGAAGTGCACACGCATGACAAATTGTAGACAGGATGCCCCAAGGTATTGGACGGCACCAAGACTTTGCCCTGTAGTTTCTCGTTTTTTTGTTTTGTTAAGACACCTTCCTTTCATTATGCACTCGGGACAAGAAAATTAATAGAGCGTTATTCGACCGCAGGACAGCCTCCTGACCAGGCGATCTCCAGCTAGGTTTGAGGGATTGATGCCTTGAAGACCTTGACATGGCGCTTGGTGTTTTTTGCCCCTGTTTTCAGTGCAGTCTGCTCTCTGCTCAGTAAGGCGTAGCACATCACTGCCCATAAACCGGCCTATCAGTTAAGACTTCAGAGATATAGATACAGCTGCCCGGACCCTCCTCTGCCCACCGCCTCAATCCTCCGAGGGGCTTCCCGGACGCGTCACAACCCAGTAGTTCCCTTGGCACCAGAATATCAAAGTTTAATTAAAATAATTAAAGGCAACAGCAAGCAGCAGCCTGTGAAGACTTGGCTGTCTCTTTTTTATGCCTTTTGACATTGAATGACCTATAACTGCGTTCTTCTCAGGAAAAAAGAGGACACTGCGCCACGGTGACGCTGCGCCACGTCCAAAACGCAAACCCAAAGTAACGGATGCGACGGACGGATAAGTATTGTTCATTTCCAGAAATTATGTCCCCCCTCCGCCCCCCCTCCACCCCTCACCCCAAAAAGCAGGATATATATACTTATATATATTGTGGATTTGTCAAGCGTGCTGTCATGACGCCAATCCCAAATGATGTTAGTGTGAGCGGAAACACTGTGGGGGAGGAAAGGGGGCAGCAGCTGAAGAAAAAGGCTCGAATGATCCAGTCACTTCGGATACCGTACCTCAGATGAAAAATGGATATTCGAGTCGAAACCTGACAAAGCGCGCCGGCTTTGACGGGAAGCGGTATAGACAATGACCAGTGGCTGGGTCAGTGGGATGTCTCTGTGCAAGCAGGGAAGCTTATCAAATGACACTAAAAATAAGTTCAACAACCATCAAGTTTGAGGGGGAATGGGTCTCACACTCGGCGGGCATGAGGGCGTGCTCCACGCCACTCTAATTATTCCTTTGTTTCCTCTCCGTCCCGATCGCAGGGACATAAATAATTCCAAATCAAATTCCTCGGGGTGTGCTGGTATTTATGTCCGACTTAAACGCTTTTAACCTCTTGCATAATTTTGTGGGCTGACATTTAATAGGCTCATCAGCCTCTTGCTGGACGGTTGCCGGACGAGGAGATTTTAGTACTCGGATCTTTTTTTATGTTACAACCAAGAGCACAGGAATGTTATTAACCCGAACTAATGAGATATTTACATAACACTCACAACACGAGTAATAACACGTCACAAGCCCCCCCCCCCCGTGTCCCCTCCACTCATCATGCTATGCATAATATTCATTTTACCACCTATTGTTGAAGATTTTTTGAATTTCTGTGTGCCTTTTTGATATTTAATTAAGAGAAAAAAAGTATTATTGTATTTCTGCACTTCAGTGAAAAAAAGTTTTTAAAAATGTAGAATTTAATTCAAAACAATTGATTCGCTTCAGCCAACTTTTATTATCAAATCGAAAAAGTAGATTGTCACAATTGTTGATTTATCTTTGGCTCATTTTCATAAAATGTTGCATGCACTATTTCTGCTACATTATTTCAGTTGCAAATAATGTAATTCATAATTTTATGATGTTTTAATTGTATAGTTTTTCTCTGTTATACTGCCTTTTTATATTCACGTAGCACCTTTAAGTCCAGGTTCCAGGCACACAAGCTGCACAAATGTATGAGTTTATACAAAAAAATTATGTTTTTTTGCAACGCTTTTTTTACGAGTTTGTACACTGTTATTATTTTTCTACTTGTCTTACACTCCTGTATGTTGTGTCAAATATATATTCATGAAAGCGATCCGTGTTCTTGTTTTTCTTGTGTGTCTCTCTTTCTAACACGTGTGTGTGCTGGTAGGGGTGGACATGCTAAAGGCAATCTTTAATTGGCCCTTACAGATTTATAGGGCCCGACAGAGAACGTGATTATTCCGAGTGTGTGTGGACAGAGGAGTGGACAGTGTGCAGCCTCTCCCCCTGTGAAGTCAGCCACCGGAGGCACCACACACACACACACACACACACACACACACACACACACACACACACACACACACACACACACACACACACACACACACACACACACACTCACTCAGAATCCCTCCAAGGTCTTCACCGCCCCAAAAATGAGGTCTTGCATTTAGTAAAGATATGCACTTGTACACCTTCTGCTTCGTCCATGTTTGCATGCTGTGACAAGATGCCAACTGAGGTGTGTGTGTGTGTGTGTGTGTGTGTGTGTGTGTGTGTGTGTGTGTGTGTGTGTGTGTGTGTGTGTGTGTGTGTGTGTGTGTGTGTGTGTAAAGTAATGTCTCCTTATTTACGTTTTAGATGTCATAAAGATGAAAAGGGTTGATTAGTAAATTCATTTTTCGACTCTAATTCCTCTCAAATTCATTTTTTTTTCCAGATTTAAAATAAATAAAACTGTTTCTGTCCACTGGTGTTTATCAGTTAAAGGCCGAATTCAACAAAAAATAAGATACAAATAAAACAATTCATAAAAAATAAATCTCCACATTAAACTTTGTTTCTGTTAATTTTAGAGAAATATAAAAGTATATTTAAAAAAAGTCAAAAGTGGTTGAAACCAGCTAGCATTGGAATAAATAATGTAATCACTATCCTTAGGTAAAACACTTAAATCTTGTTTTCAAAATGTTCTGTAACGCAAAAATGGAAAATATCAATAGTAAAGTAGTCATTATACAAAATGGCCCTGTATTTGTATTGTATAACGTAATTGATGCATAAAGTTTTAAATAGTATTTGAATGCTGTCACTCTTCAAGTTTGAGCTATATAAATAATAGGTAACAGTAAAGTAGAGCATTTATAACAATGTATCATAGCTATAACCTTTTAAAGAACATCTATGTCCAATAACTGTAGCTGTAAGGCAAATGTAATGAAAGTAGCACATGGAGATACACTAGTAATGTACCTTTTATATATAGCTAAGTGATGGTGGCTTCTCCCACATTCCAGCTAAAGACAAATATAGTAATAACTTTTAGTTTTACAATCCACCAGAACTAAACATTTCATATCTGCTGATGAAGTGAAACTGTGGAGCCAGCTTCTGTCATGAGCGTTATAATTAAACAGGCCTCTTATACATAGTAAATACATCACGATATAAAGGAACTAACAACCATAAAAACGGTGGTACCTCCATCTGTTCACACATGTTCTAATGTAACTTAATCGTTTCTCAAAAACATCATCAGACATTAATTGTATCTAAACTTTAGAAAAAGATTATGGAATTAATTATCTGATTAAAGCATAAATGAACGAGAAAAAAATGGGATTGCTACAAAACCTTTGGTTGCTTCCACTATGAGGATGTTTATTTATTTCTGTCATGTCTCCATACCCTTATGAACTGAAAGTTATTGAGATTTTAAGGTAAGATAAACTTTGTTATCGCCCATCAGGAAACACGTTCAGACAAGTAGGCCTACGCTGTTGGGAGACAACTCATTTGAAAAGTTAGATTGGCAATGTCTTTATTTTCTGACCTTTAATCCACTAGAAAATCAACCTATCAAATAACTACACACATAGTGGTGCAGTGAGGATGTATTTTTGTAGGCCCAACGGAAGTTAGCAACGCAAGAGAAATGCTAGAAGCTAACGTTAGCCGATAAACCAACTACATCATGGAAACATGGCTGTGCCTCACCACTGCTAAGCTAAGGGCTGCTAAAGTCTAATTTATTAGCCATTAGCCACTTGTTTCCAACCCCTTTTTTTTTAGGACACATGAAGTTTCGGACAATTACGAGTTGGGTATTAAACAACGCATTTCTGTAAAGCGTCAAATCTCTTAAATTTGCAAATCTTAATTAATCTAACCAAAAACAACTGTTGACTTTGAGACAAGGGAAGCGAAAGTGCTAACATGTGTTAGAAATTAAAATCAATATTTTGATGGTATAATGTAGCTTAAACATACCGTCAGTTTAAATGCTGTTTTATACTGAAAAAAACAGAAATTCTCGTGCACAACCAGTTGTTAAGCTTTTATTCTGAAAATCCTTCATCTCCGGTTAGCATTTAGCATGTGGCTAACATACTATTTCCTAA
>NW_011369947.1:11222519-11234543 GCF_000735185.1 Notothenia coriiceps
ACACTGCACGACACTCAAGGCGAAATATCGCGGTTGTAATCGGAGGAAATCGAACGCCACCACTGCACTTCAGTACACTGCACGACATATAGGAAATATTCGGGTTGTAGAATGGAGGAAATCGAATTCGCCCACCACTGCACTTCAGTACAGCTGGCACGACATCAAAGGAAATATTCGAGTTGTAATCGAGTGCGAATACCGAAATAATATAGTTAAGTGTCTTACATGTAACTCCTCAGGGTGTACACGAAAATTTTACTATTTAAAGTGTTTTGTACAACTTGTAATTCTTACTGGTTCTTCATTCTTCATTCTCACTCACCATGAAAAAAAACGACCACTATAAAACACTGTTACTGGCTTCGACCGACCTCATCCCTATTGTGACCTAATGGGCACGGAGGAGTGACAGGGCGTGAATAACCTAACCTAAGCTTTGTTCTTCTCTCCGGTTGCAACTTTTTTGTCCTTGTTTTCAGACAAAGTAGAAAACAAAATGATTGGTGATGGTGATGGTATGATGTGATGGGTGATGTGATGATGGGTATATGTAGGTCACCACCGCTAAGCTAAAGGAGGCTAATGTTGGGCTATAAAGGAACTACAGCACGGTCACATGACTTCACATCACCACCGCTAAGCTAAAGGCGGCTAATGTTGGGCTATAAAGGAACTACAGCACGGTCACATGACTTCACATCACCACCGCTAAGCTAAAGGTGGCTAATGTTGGGCTATAAAGGAACTACAGCACGGTCACATGACTTCACGTCACCACCGCTAAGCTAAAGGTGGATAATGTTGGGCGTGATGACATTTCGTCGTTATACACCAAAGCAAATGCCTTGTATGTCGGAACTTCCTGGCACTTCCTCCACATGATTTGTATTGGTAATAACTCCTCCTGTCTATCTCTGGTGTGCAGTAGCAGCAGCTAAGAAGCCGTCTGATTCCACTCCCAAACCCAAGAAGGCTCCGGCACCGAGAGCAAAGAAAGCTGATAAATCCATCTTCGACTCGGACTCTGACACCGGGTCCAAGAAACCAGCAGCAGCATCAGCTTCAGCTCCTAAAGGTACAGTGCACTGTCTGTCTTATTCAAATAATGAATACAACATTTAAAAGTCCTTCAACGGTTTGATCTGTGTTTATCCAGGTGGTGCAGGGAGAGGCAGGGGGAGGAAGAGGAAGGGCTCTGGGTCTGAAGACGAGTACAGTCCCATGAAGAAGGAGAGGACACCGGTCGGCAAAGTGAGTTTTCTCCGGCAGTGTTTGTGTTTTTGCATTTTTGCTTTATATTTGGTTCTGTACTTATACAGCTCTTTATCAGGTAGGGCTGTACCCGAATATTCGAATATTCGTTCGTTGGAGTACTATTCGGGTTTCAATTTCGTTATTCGGATATTCGTTTTGTTTGTTTTTTCCCCGTTTTTTTTCTCAAATTGAATTCATTGAAATCTCCAATATCAACGTAAGAGCTTGTGCCTCTTCGGGGGGTGCTAACACTTAACCATAAACGTTATCGTTTACTTTCTCCGTCTTTATATGTAGATATTACTTTTCTCCGTTAATCTCCGTCACGTTGTTTCCATAGCAACAACAACAACTTCCTGTCAACTGCGCTAACTCTCCTTCAAAGTAAAAGCATGTCCATACAAAATAGAAAGCCAAGCCAAATCACACTTAAGACATATACAACTGCAACGAAAGTAACAAACACAATGCGATATGCTTTTCAATTTCAAAGAACACAAATTGGGTTACATTAACAAATAACTATAAAACAATAATACTGTAGAATAACAAAAAGAATGCCGTGAATAAACCGAAATACACGCGTTGAAGCGGTTCGCTGCTGATTACTACGTGTTTCCTTGTGTGTTGTGAAGAAGCCTCAGACATGGTACTTTATATCAGACAGTATATTTATAACGTGTTTCCTTGTTGTGCAGAAGCCTCAGAAACCTCCGTCAGACGATGAAGACGATCACTTCCTGAGCGTCTCGTCTGCAAACCGTCCGGGTCGAGCCAAGAAGGAAGTGAGTTACTTTGTGGATTCAGATAACCCAGAAGAAGAAGACGACGACGACATGTTCGATTAAACACACACTTCAAACACATTCCACCCCCCCAACCTTGTGTTCCCCCCCCCCACAGACTTTTGTACATTTCCTCTTTCGTTTTATTTCCATTAATGGTAACGTTCAATGATTTTTAACGTGTGGTTGTTTTACACTTTTTCTTATACATATACAGGTTTCTTTTTTTATTGCTCATTGAAATGTTCCGTATTTGTCCGAAGCGGCTTTTAGAAGTTTAGACAGCGGTGCTTTAGCACTCTTTAATTGTTAAAATACTATGTAACTTTTTGAACATGAAGTAAACGATGAAATGTCCACGATGTGTCCGCCTGATTATTTCATGACTCTAAATTACGCAGAGGACAACGTTATCACTTGCTGTCACACGGACATCATTTCTTATTGTGATATATCAATCAGGAGAGACTTAGTTTTTAGTTTAACCCTTACGTTGTGTTCGGGTCTCCCGTGACCCGGTTCAAGTTCAAATTATATAATAACTACGCTGTTTTTTTTTTTTTATCGGAACAAGGCTTCCTGATATCCTCCACAACAGATATATAAACACTACACAACTCATTTTGACAATTTTTGCCAAGTCAGAAGGTCTCTACAAAAAAACACACATTCACACACACACACACTCACACACACAGACACTCACTCACACACTCACCTGACTCGGAGGGACATGTCCTACCAAGGAAGCGTCCTCGACATTGAGAAACACCCTGTGACTTTCTAAAGGGAATTTGACATACTACACCACATCTTTTTAAACAATATTCGACATACTATACTATGACTTTTTAAAGGTGTTAGACATATACTATGTTTTAAAATATGTGACCTACTAAACCAAACCTTTGTTCATTATTCTTCAACTTACCATATTACGACTTTTCAATTTGTTTGCACAATATACTATAAATAAACTATACTGCACACTTTATTAAAGATGTGATTCTCTCCTCTGATTGGACGTCCCATAATGGATTCACACACAAGTATTTTTTAAAATAAATATATTTTATTACTTTGCCAGGACAGTTCATGGTAAAGTTTAACAGTATATGAACATAAAAAGCATTATGTTAATGTACAAACAGAGACAGTATTTAAAATGGACAGCTGAAACAAAACCACTTCAGCCAATGGGAGGGCAGCAGAGAGCAAACAAGCCCCGCCCCTTCTACCCTCATGCCCAATCGGACGTGAGCATCATGTCTCATAGTAACGGGACTGTACAACACTGCGTGTGATCGGTGGAAAGAAGGCGACTGGACAACAACAGAGCGTTGTGATTGGTTCTGAGGTTCACGTGGTGAAGGGACGATGTTTAATCCTGGGTTAGACCGACATGTGGGGCTGAGATTTAACCTATTATGGGATGCTTTTGTATTTTAATTATTGTCATACAAAATTGAATTGAAAATTGAGTCAAAAAATTGGGAATTTCTTTTTTTTTTTACATTTGTTAATAAATTGTTGACATAAAAATTTGAATAAAACACATAAGTACATATTATGTAGAGAAGGAAAAAAAACATTAAATATATGTAACATGAATTTATAAAAGGGCTAGCAATGGACAGTAGTTTGCTTAAAATAATAAAAATGTATAAGAATAACAGGGACTTTTATTTTAACTTTATCAACAAAACATGCACATTTTTACATATAACTTTCAACCCTACGCTTCCTGTAGTATTTCAAATACATATTTATTATTTTGGGGCATTCAAAAGCTCAAATAAATTCTATAAATTCACCTAAAACCCTTTAAAAAATGCTAAATGTATTCCAACTTGGAATAAATTAATATTGCTGTATAATAGATTTCATGTGAAGAAGATCCCTTTATCGTCTAAAAAGGATCAGCTCTCAGCCCCACATGTCGGTATAACCCTGGCTCCTTAGTGGACCTGTTCACCAAATCGCTGTCTATTGATTGGGTTTGATTGATTGACAGCTGATTGGCTCCCTGGTTGAGATGGAGGCTCTGTTGTTAGACATGAAACAGGAACAAAAACATGATGTCCATTTCCTTCATGTCCGTCCCAAATCAGCTCTCCAAAATCCAGTTCCTCCTCCTCCTCCATTCTTCTTTATCTTTTGTACACTTAGACGTGAGTTCCCAAGGACGACTTGAAAGGTCTTTTCCCCACAGAGCTGCCAGTTGTAATGCAAAGCAAACATCACTTATATAACACCTCCACAGTGAGCTAGATAGTAGAGTATTACAGTTACGTCGGTACAACATTCAACAGAAAACAAGAGTAAAATTCAGCATCGTGGAGTTTGTTTGCTGCAGGAACAGAGGAGTCGTCCCTGCTGCGTTCAGGGGTCGGGGGTGAACATTCGTTGGGCTGTTTTCCAGCTTCAAATAAAATAAAAACACCAAAGATGGCTCCCTCCCTTTCTCACCAGGAGAACAGAGAGGGAGCCTTTCTAGTTTCCGTAACACTGCATTCTGACATTATTCACATTCAAACGGTTAAATAAAGGTCTGCTCTGGTTTCCCTTATGATATGTATTTCTGAGCAGGAATGGATTGCAGATGAGTTTTATTTCTTCTTATTAATATGTGCTGCTGCGACCCAGAGCCCCTCACTGCCCTAAAGGGTGACTTACTCTCTGTTTTGGATCAAAATGCAAGAAGCTGAATGACTCACTGAGACCGCGTCACTGAGATGTTTGTGCCAGGTTTTCAATTTGAATCTGTTTCTGAGAAGCTTAGTGATTTATCAGCTGCAGTGTCAACAAGCTCCACTTTGAAAATTCAGCTAAAGTTTAAATATAACGGCGTCCAAAATCAACCTGACTCTCTACGACTTATTGAAGAAAGTAATTACATGTTTTACTGTAAATTAGGATGTGTTAAATCTCATGAGTGACAGGTGGAATACCTAACACATTCAAAGTGGTATTGTGAAATGTGACCTTTGTCTTGTGGGATTCATATTTCCTTATCCATACTAGTAACGAAAGTGATTTGACTGACCTCCAGAAAAAACTTCATATATATGTATAATAAATCCTAATATAGTACGTCAAGAAATGTCGGAACATTCACAGTAAAGAGTGTTAAAAAGTCAAAGAATATTAAGTTGAAAAACACTTGTCTAAAAGTATTTAAAAATTGTTTTTTAAGTATGTCGAAAAAAATGAAAAATAGTCATAGTATAGCTTTTGGAAAAATATCCTATAACAGTCAAAGTATATTAAATAAAAAAAATATTCTGGAATTATTTTAATAATTTTACATATCCCAAAAAATACCTTAAAAATAAATAAAATAACGTGTGAAAAAATATCATGAAAAAGTCATTAAGTATGTCGAAAAAAAGAAAAAGTAATGATGAAAGATCTGACTAATAATTGTTAACTGAACATCTTTCAATTCAGATGAACCCAATTGAACCCTCGGAACAAACACCTCCACGTGTCACTGAGTCTTCTTCCTGCATCTCTCCGTCAGCAGTGAGGAAGCATTTCCAAAGCTTTCGGGTTTTAATATTCTCTGTAACTCTTGTGCTTCATGTCTTTACATCTGAGCTTCAGGTATTTCCAGGTGTTTCAGCAGCAGAGAGGGGAGGGGGGGGGGNGGGGGGGTCCTGTGAGAGGAGGAGATATCACCTCTTCCTATTGGTCGGGAGAGGTGGGAAGTAACTAAGTAGATGTACTCAAGAACTGTACTTAAGTAGAGTTTTACTCCTCTACAGCTCAGAGGTAAATGGTGTACTTTTCTCCACTACATTTATTTAATAACTTTAGTTACTTCACAGATGTGGATGAATGATGTGAAATCTAATCAAGTGTTGAATCAGACTTTAGTTCCACCTGGAGTAAATCCACAAGCTACCCTTTAGTATACAAAGTCATTCAGACTAGCTGCACCTTTACCAGCTTTGAGAACACTTTCATGATCAATCATTATAAAACATATCATATATATTATTCTGAAATGGACCAATCTGCACAATGACTACTTTTACTGTCTCTACTTTCACTATATTTTGATGAGAATACTTTTCTACTTTTACTTGAGGACCATTTTGAATGCAAGACTTTTACTGTAACAGAGTATTCCTACACTCTGAGTACTTCTACTTTTACTCAAGTACAAGATCTGAGTACTTCTACTTTTACTCAAGTACAAGATCTGAGTACTTCTACTTTTACTCAAGTACAAGATCTGAGTAGGCCTACTTCTACTTTTACTCAAGTACAAGATCTGAGTACTTCTACTCGAGTACTTCTCCCACCTCTGTTGTTCATATTGTGTTGCTATCTTCCACTTTCCCCGCCTCTCAGTGATATAGAGCTGTGTTTGTAGAGAAGCCTCTCCATCGTGTAAATGTTTCTCAAACGGTCCGAGGATCGAGGCTGTGTGCTTCTACGTTGCTACGTTTCTACGTCAGTGTACAATCGTCCCGGTTATCAGAATGTTTTGTAAGGGTATCTTTTCCCTCCGTCTGCTCAGCGGTTTCTAAAAGACACTTCTGAGAGGAAAGGGGAGGTTCTGCTCGTAAGGCGTCACAGAGAGTGTGTGGTGGAGCCCAGGTTGAAATGCTGTTAGTGAAGGATACACACTCATCAGGTCATCAGTCAATTAGGCGTCTTTGAGTTCACGAAAAGCGCTATATAAATAAAAAGTATTATTATTATTATCATCAAGTCATAGCGGGCTGCGATCACACGTACCAACACCGACGTAGCGCTGCGAGCTAACAGAGAACACACACCTTCATGTGATCTAAAGGAACCAAAGGGCTGCAGTTGATGATTTCTATCAGTTTCACTTCCACTGTGCTCCTCAAAGTAAGTGATGAGAGTTGGAAATGGTTCCACTGTGCTCCTCAAAGTAAGTGGTGAGAGTTGGAAATGGTAGCACTGCAAGCGAGTGACGTAAAGCAGCAAAAGGGCTGTCATTGTATTCAAATGTGGGTCATTCTTTTTGCCATGATTTATGTAGGTTTTTATTACTCATCAAAATCATTGCTGAGATCTCAAAAACGAAGCATAGCATTTCTAGTAATATAGAACATTATTGTGTGACAGAAAATCAACACAAATGCTGCAAGAAAACCTAGTTTAGTTCTTTTTTTGAACGTTCTGGTCGCGATTTATCCAGGTTTTAACATCAGTAATGTAATTGCATGACGCCCGTTTGAACTGTGTTCCTCAGTATTCTCTAATTGATTCCTTTCCCTGGTAACGACCGCTCCTCTATGCAGAGATGTATATTGGTTTGATAAGACTATACACTAGGGATGTAACGATACCAAAAACTCACGGTACGATAATATCGCGATAAAAAGTCCACGGTACAATATTTATCGTGATATTGAAAAATAAAGGAAAAAAAATGTGAATTTCTTTTTTTTTACTTTAATTTTTTTTTCTTTATGAAATAATAAATCTGATTTGTACAGCATTTTAGTAGGATAGTAGTATTTTAAAGTGTCAACAATATAATAACCAGACCCTGCAATAGAATAAATCAAGTTTCACTCAACTCTAACTCACTCACTAACTCACTCCCTCAGCACCATCAAGGTTATCTTTTAGGAATATGAGCATGTCCAAATTTCCAGGTAGAAGCTGGGATGTTTGGGCGTTTACAATATCCCCTGCTGTGTAAAAAACTCTCTTGCTTGGTACTGATGTTGCTGGGACAGAGAGATATGCTTTGGCCATGGGTGACAGCAGTGGGTCAAACTGTGCATTGTCTCTCCACCACTTCAAAAACAATACCGTGTTTGCCAAGAAGGTGAGGCTTATTGACAGGGCGAGATACAAATATACTGTTGGTACTTGTCAATGTCTCTAGGTATGTACATGTAGCCCTGTAGATACCATGTCCTTTTGTGTTATCTGTTGTTTTATGTTCATGTTGTAACCTACTTGCTGCCATGTTGGACAGGTCTCCCTTGAAAAAGAGATCGATGATCTCAATGGGACCATCTGGTTCAATAAAGGTTTTAAAAAAAAGTTATTTAAAAAAAAGAAAAGAAAAAAAAAATATATATTTTTTTTAAATCGTGGTAGATTTGTTCAGTCTCACAACGGTATTGAGACATTTATTTACCGCGATATCGCGATATATCGTTACATCCCTACGTATACACTCATCAAAATAATTTCTGAGATCTCAAAATCAAAACATAGCATTTCTAGTAATATAGGATATTATTGTTTGACATAAAAGCCTCAACTCTGATGCAAAAAACTACAGTTTAGGGCTTTTTTTGAAGGTTTTGGTCGTGATTTATTCAGCTCAATGGCGTAAGTGCATGACGTCCGTTTGAACTGCATTCCTCAGAATCTCTAATTGATTAGTTTCCCTGGTAACGCTCCTCTTTCCACAGAACAACTCATCATGCTGTGAACCAGATCAGGACTAACGCAGACCCTTCAGACGAGTTAACCGGATGAGTTAGCGTAGCATCGGTTTCTTTAACCTCCTAACCGACCAGACGGTGATAATAAAGTGCGACACAGTTAGAGTTGGATCATGGTCGGGGTTAAAGGTTAAAGGTTAAAGGTTAACAAAGGTCACAGCCGTTCATTCCTCTGGACTCTGATGAGTGCGTATCGAAGGCTGTTTTTGAGCTCGAGAGGAGCTTTGCATTCTGGCGGATTCATGACGGGTTAGAAAAGACGAAAAACAGTTTTTTAAATATAGCAAGACAAATATAAAATATTCCGCAATGTCTATAAGCAATAACATTCTAGATAACTTCTCCGGAAAGGACCAGTGTCAGTCCCGCTCGCCTCAGAGATAATATTTAAGACAATGATTAAAAAGCACCACAAAATCCATCATAGAAACAGAGACTCCGTCCGATGGTATTTACAACGTGTGTGCCGACAATACAGGGTTAAATTCACTCATCAATCTCCCATCATGCATTAGGGTTTACAAAGGAGACCTGAGGGGAATCTCCTCTTACTTCTTCGTCCAAAACACCGAGTCCAAATGATTCACACGAGGCCTCCCATGTCTTCTTTTTAAGGGGAATAGAAGTAAAGATACCTAGCAAGGAGGGAAGCCTAGCAAGGAGGAAGCCTTGCTAGGATGCTCCTTTCTGGGCAAAGGAAAGTCAGAAAGAGACTTTTTTTAGGACTTGTCTCCGGGCGGAAAAGCCTCTTCGGTGTCCGGAAACTCCGGCGATTCAGCGGTTTTTTCGTTGGGAGTTTCGTTTCTCCGAGGGGTTTCTTCCTCCTCCTCTTCTTCCTCTTTAGCCGGGGTTTCGCTCTTCTTCTTGCTGCCCTTGCTGCTGCTCTTCCCGCTGTTTTTCTTTCCCTTCTTCCCTCCTTTCTTCCCGCCCCCGGAGCTCTTCTCCCCGCCGCTCGAGCCGTCCTGACCCTCCGAGTTCTCCAACATCTCCTGGATGAGCGGCGGCATCGAACCGGGAATCTCCATCTTCAGAGAGATGACCCGCTCGGCGCCTGCAAGACAACGAGGAGGGCAGAAGAAGAGGGGTTAAGATAAAGATGTTATTATTATTAGTTTTGTAGTTTTTGCATAAAACTATGTGGTCACAACATTTCTAATGGCATCAAAGAGGAAGACATTACAATTTCACTTAAAATGGACCTATCATGCTATATTTGAATAATATAGTGTAGGACCATACCTAGATAAGGCATATTTATACTTTTTATTTTTCAAAATACCAAACAGATCATGCATTTTAGCCATTCCTCATTTTGCTCAATTTAACACTGTCTTTTCATGGGCTGATTCTGTGAGAACAGCACCATCTACAGGCCTGGCATATGGACTACAGCGTCTCCAGCGCTTTCCAACGGCAATGTCCGTGGCTGTCTCCTCCTGATTGGTGGAGTTGGCCCAATAGCCGTAGCGCCACTTCTGTGACGTCATAGAAGTGTTCAAATCTGGATCAGTCTGTATCAGATCCGTTGCAGCCCCTTTTTAAGAGATTTGGGTATGGAGGAAAATAGAGAGGGTTGTGTTTTCTGACACTTGGTGAGTTCCCTGGAACACCGGGGACACATATTCATGTATAAAAGACAAAGGTGCATTTTGCATGATAGGTCACCTTTAAATGAAGCCCAACACATTTCTGACACGAAAGAATCAAACGCCTGGACACAAACGATGACAAGTTACTTATTAGATGCTTTTATCCAAAGCGACTTATATACTCAATACTGTGGACAATCCCCAAAGGAGCAATTTGGGGTGAAGTGTCTCAGGGACAGAACAACATGCTGACTGCAGTGGGGTTTAAACCTGGGACCCCCTGATCCCAACACCAATGCACAACCCACTGCGCCACAGCCTCCCTGACATGAAGGCTGTAAATAGTTACCAGTGGTGCACTTCATGTGTTTAGTTACACGCAAAAGAACGTGCAATTACGTATCTGCCACTACGTTTTTTTGCACCACTAAAAACTGTTAATATTTACATTAATAATAATAATAATAATAATAATAATAATAATAATAATAATAATACATTTAATTTTAAAGACGCTTTACAGTGGTTTGATAAAACATGATAAAATTGAATTAAAAAAAAGAAATAAAAGAAATATTAAAACAGCAACACAACATGATTCAAATGAAAAGCCAGTCTGTGTTTTGGTCAGTCTTTGATTTCGGTCACATGAACGACGTCTCTGTTTCCTGGAGTTATTTAACTCTGTGAGAGTACAGTTGTATTATCATGCTGCTGTGTTTAGTGTATCTTTGTAACTCTGGTAACTATTTCCTTATCTTGTCTTATCTCATTTTATAAAATAAGATAAGATGTACTTCGTTAATCCCAATTTGGGAAATGGTTTGGTTGCAGCAGTAATAACAAATTAAAAGAGTAGAAAAAAACAATTCTAAAATATAAACACATTGATTGATAGATTAGATTAAATATACTTCAAATATACTTTTTGTCTTGAATGACATCACGACAAATCCACGTCTGGCTAAGCTAATTATTGATTTAATAGTTTAGTATAGTGAGCACCATAAAGATGGGTGTTTATACATTTAGATTCCATAGGAAATAGCTTGTTTTGTTATTGTTGACACATTTTAATATGCACTTCCATGTTATATGTAGTGGTGGTTCCCTGCTCTCATGTTTCCAGGGTTCTGCTGTAAACGCCCCGTGGTGATTCAGCTCCCGCCCCGATGTGAGAGGCTCCCCCTGCAGACCCCCAACAGATGAAAGAGTGTTTCCTGTACCTTTAGCGCTGATGCTCCGCAGGTCGGTGATCTTCATCAGGGTTTTGGGGAACATGTGAGGTTTGCTCGGCCTCCTCTTCCTCACGTAGATCTTCAGAGCTTCAAGAAGAGGCTCCTGCATCTCGTCCACTTTAGAGGGTTCCTCCAGGTCCTGGCGGTCTGACACACACACACACACACACACACACACACACACACACACACACACACACACACACACACACACACACACACACAGTTAGTAAAATACTGAATGTATCTTCCAACATGAGAGTCACATGATAACAAAGGTATCCCAACTGTAGCTGTGAACATGACAGGATGTGTGATTACCTAGAAGAGCATCAGGACTGTTTGAGGCATGATAGCTATGTGATTAACATGATGATTGAGCCTCTATGGAGAGAGACATATGACAAGCATGATCATTTCTGACGTGGAGCTAATCTGAAGTAAACATTGAATACTGCTTTCTATTCCTCCATCTTGTGACTGTGTAACTCCCTCTCTTGGATATCAGCATGTGAAGGACACTGTTCAGGAACTAGTTGATGCTCTGTATGTGATGACTACTTAAATTCTGGAGAGGATCACAGACACATGGATCCTGAGATTCAAGATCAAGCCGGGGACTAGTGAGATTTTTCTAACACACACACACACACACACACACACACACACACACACACACACACACACAGACACACAGACACACACA
>NW_011369947.1:11234568-11256960 GCF_000735185.1 Notothenia coriiceps
CTTTTTTCAAAATGTATACATAAAAACTAGGTGTGTATAACAAACGGCAAAATTTAGGAGACTTGGACGTATGTGTGTTTGGCTGAAAGACACGTGCCTAAGCGACACGTAAAACACACACCAAATAACTCTGAGGGGACTGCGAGTGGGCTAAGACATGAACATTAAGAGAGTAGATATCGGTTAGTCTACAAGGAGGTTAAGATCGGTTAGTGTACTCGCGCAGGGGATGCTCCCATACTAAATAAACGCAAGTACTGCTCGAAGTACATGCGGTAAAACGCGACAGGCCAGTCGAGCGTTGTCTCCCGCCGCGAAGTCCACTAGTACATCTCGACGTACAGAGGCGAGTCTGAGTCGTCGACTAGACTAGGAGAGAGCGTAGGCCATGTGAGTGAGCGGAAATACAGGTATAGCTAGGTCGCGGTGAAAGCGACTTAGCGGAACATATGTGCTTTTAAGGTTAGTTTGGATAAATTTACTCACTCAAGCACATTACTGGCGCCATGTGGAGCGCAACTGTCAGTGACAGCATCCTTGACCGAAGCATCACGTCACTCGTCGATATCCAATTCGATTGACTTCGACTAGTGCAGGTGATGCGTCTTCGTGTAAGGATGTCTGTATTTGATTTCGTCGCATAATAGCCGTAGCTATTGTGTGTAGATTTATGCCAAAACGACATTAGAAACACATGGTGTTCCGTTAGTAGTTTGACCGCGACTAGCGAAATACTTGTATTTCGACACTAACTGCACGTAAAGGATAAGCTCTTCTCTAGTCTAGTCGACTCTCAGACTGCCACTGGACTCTAGATGACTAGCGGACTTCGCAGGTACGTGAGACAGTCGAGGCCTGACGCGTTTTACGCATGTACTTCGCGATCAGTACTTGCGTTATTTAGTGTATGGGAGCACCCCGGCGCGCGTACACTAACCGATATCTTAACTCCTCTGTAGACTAACCGAATATCTACTCTCTTTTAATGTTCATGCTTAGCCGACTGGCAGTCCCCTAGAGTTATTTGGTGGTGTTTTACGTGTCGCCTAGGTACGTGTCTTTCAACCAAACACAAACGTCCCGAGTCTCCAAAATTTGCCTTTGTTTACACACCTAGTTTTATGTGTAAAATATTTTAAAAAAGACATAAACTAAAATAAATGTACATATACTTTGCCTTGGGTAAACACACACGTAACTTTTTGTGTTCAACACCAGGAAACGCCTAGTACTTTATGTTCAAACTTAAAGGAAGACACACGTACCCATAATTACTCTGACAAGACTCGGGTGTATATTCTACAGATGTACAAACGATGTAAAGACGTATTTATGTCAACACGATAAAGGACAAAACGTGACTGGTTTTTTTGATAACTTATGAAAAATTAATAGTTCTTGTCACACTTACACTATCACTCTTATAGTGTCTCCCCCCATGGTTGCACAAATACCTTTTTGTGGTTCCGGACGTCGTGTGCTCCTACTATTGCCAGCATAGACGATGTCAAGAGATTGTCTTATCTGCACAAGCCGGTGTGCCTCCCGCTGTTACCTTTGCGTCTTTTTGCTATTGCTATTGCCCAGGGTTTCCACCATCTAGACGTTAGCTTTGCGAGACCCCCCCCGTTTGTCGAGGCCTAATGCGGATATTACTATTATAGGACGATTGCTACTGCGTTATCGGGGTCACAAGCTCGTAAAGCGGCCATACAGCGTCCTGTCACGTGGGTCGTCCTCGAGGTCGATTAAACTAGCTATACCTGATTGCACTCACTGTCAATTATTAGCCTGTCCTCTCCTTGTGCGTCGAGACGTACTATTGGACGTCGAGGTGGGGGTGTTTTGTGTGTGAAGTTCAATCTAGTATGGAATCATAAAATTAATGGAGAGTTTTGATGGATTTGATCAATATTTATACAAATATAAAATGACAGCCCAGTTAGTAATGACTTAGTCGTCGACGTACTCTGGTGCCTATGACTGCCCGACAGTCCTCTCCCCCTTCCTTTTCTCTCCGAGGCAAGACGCACTAATAATAAGAAATAATATTCTCAGGCAATAAGTAAACAAAATTTCGAAGGTTATTTATTGTTGTCTTCTGGAAACTGGCCGTGAAAGATTAAAACAGGCCTTCTAAGTTGAAATTGCCTGTACACTGGCCGCTTTGGGGTGGAGCACGACAGATTTAGGTACGTACCTCTTTTGTCCTTCCCGTTGAGTACCGTTGGTACGTCGCGTTCTTCAGAAGAAGCGACGAAAAACCACATAAACACCGTCCTTCTTGTCACGGTGAAGCTCGCCAAGAGCACACCTGCCTGTGCAAAAGACCACGATAAGCACACCCGCCTTCTGAAAATAACTATTGCTAAAACCACGCAAAGCAATACCAGTTGCACACCGACGCCGGATTTTCTGTGTAACACTACAACTAACGTTATGGATATTACATTATGCTATATTCTTTACAAAAGTTAGTAAGAGACATCAACCCTCACAGTTATCAGTTTATTCACCATACGTTATTATCCGTTGGTAACAATCGTTAAGTGACGACTGGTCACATGAAATGAAACTCCTATTCTCTCTTCATTCTCGGTATTTGTTCCAGGAAACAAAGGCATAGTCATGAACAGGTAACTTACGTCTTCACAACTTTTCATCCATGCAGTCTATAACTCACACAACAAATGATGGGTTTTACCACTGAGTCTTTTCGGTAACTTCTCATTTTTTACCGTGAAACAAAAGGTCTTTCAGGTCAGTTCGGAAGGTTTTGAGAAGAACGAATCTATTGGTAAGGGACAGCCTACTTTTTCCAAAACAAAATACCTCGATTCAATAAAAAGTACCTCGATCCAAACGACACGAATATTCAGGCCATACTTCTAAGATTTCACACCATCCGGACCAATTTTTCGGTCGTTCACAAGTTCTAATGTTTCCGAAAGTGGAGATTACTCGAATAACACAGAATTGTCCGGTAATGTCCTAACTGACCCGGACTGGTCATCCATAATGTGGAGTCGTTACCTAAATTGACCAGACACGTGAGACGAGAACATCACCAATTAAAAATAATAAAGTAGAGTGGTACTGGGAATTAAACATGACTACAACGGTAAATCTGGACCGTAGTTCCCCTGGTGCGGATGGGGTAGGTTTTACAACCTGGCAAAAAAAAAAAAAAAAAGAAGAAAAGCTGGAGGTGCCTCTTTAGTCGTAATAGTATAAATTACACATCCTCAGGTTTAATCTCAACAAACAATGTCTTTTGTAATTTGTATATGTAAAGAGTAATATATTCCGTAACAGGAAAATTCATTTTACTTCGTTAATTTCGTTATTTTATCTCGAAAAATTTTTTTTGACGTACATATCAAGTCCTCTATACGAATCCTAATTAGTGGTTCACAGTACAAAAACCTAAATACACAAAAGTAAAAGGTGGAAAAATAAAAACTTTCAAAGGAGGAACACACAACAGACTAGGACGAAAGAAGACAAAAACGGAGGATAAGAACGAAGGGACCATACAGACTAACACAAGTGGACAAGAGGGACACAAAGACGGAGGGACGGGTCGACACAGAACAGGACCACTAAGGGGAAGACGACATAAATCAGAACAGAAGGGGACACGAGGTACAAGACTAACAGCAGAGAATCCGGAGGCAAATGTACTTTGCTATTGCTTGTCTTAAGCCTATATTTTTTGAGAAGGCAGTGTGCGTTAGCCGAGTTATTTGCACAGGAGGGTGTACTCTGGCTATGGACGGTTGGAGCTAAACCCGCATCAGAATGGCGAAAACTGTACAAAGATGCCGATGCCTGAGTCGACCGAAAGGGGATGGTAAAGTTAGAAGGGTTCTGATATTGTTTGTTTTTACTGAGCTGAAAACCGCCTGTGGCAAACGTCGCACAGACACTAGCATATATGTTTGTCAGGAGACACTAAGACTTTCTCTTTGTTGCACGTCCTGGCCAACATTCAGACGGAAAGGAGACCGTGGGGGCCCGACTACCCATTAGTGAGGGTTTACGCAAATCCCTTGTCTCTGCTCCGGAAACTCATGACGTCCTAAAGGGGAATTAATAGTGACAGAAGCATTTTGTGGGGTATAACCGCTGACTGTTCTGTAGGTCACAAACCAGAAAAGATTCGTAGGAAGTGGAAATGGTCACAGAGTTTGAGTTTCTCCTGGGTGTTTTGGTGTGTGTGTTATATACTGTTAACAACTGCTAAACCCTTTTATTTGATGCGAGAGAAGATGTATAGCCTTTCTCTACACAGGAACCACCACGAACCCCAGTCGTATCGGTCCATCAGAGAAGCTTTTTTCTGCGCCAGGTGCCCTCTATATAATTCGATCACTAGACTGTGTCAAAAGACGGTGGGATAGAGTGCACCTTACATATCTCCTTTGGTTTACTATCCCCCTATGCGTAAAGAAAAATCTCACGGGCGACTGAAAGACTTCAAATTAACCGGGCGCTATCTGGGATCATTGTCAGATGTCAAGAGCGAGAGCTCGTACTTGGAACTAGCTGGCGAGACAAAAGAACGACAATGCAATACGGAACACGATGTGATCTATCTGTGTACTTGCTGTGACTACTGGACAGGACAAACGAGATAGGTTACAAGTGGTGTGTCCTCAAGATGTAGGACCTGTGTAGGAAGTAGATGACATAGTTGACTTTCTCCGTGGTCTTTGTGTAATTTTTTATATTATTTTCACCTATCTGAAACCCTATAAATAAGAGGGTAAGAAATGAAAAAGACCGTAACATGTCTGGTCACGTATCGATAGTCAAGACGATACGAGATCGACAGTGCACAGACACTGTTTCTGACTTGACTAAAGTAAGAGGCACTTTATCCGTAACGTCTTGCTAATCGCTGTTATCGTTATAAATAAAATACATAACTATAGGAAGTCAAGAATCGACCATGGTGTTGACTGCTGAAGTGACACCTTCACATATACAATTGGATACGCCACAAGAGCTAAGACATAGACTTCAATATGACGTGGAGTAAACCCGATGTATTCTTCCACAGGCTTGTAAGCACAAGGCTCTAAAACGTCGTGGAGCAGCGAGGTGTTAGGTGAATAAGAAAGAACTAAACCTGGCTTGACACACACGACTGATTCACCACTGACATGCTGTGACGGGGAGCCCTGTGATACCGAACCACTTTCCACACGAAAGCACATGATCTCAGCGGGTAATTACCCATCTGCACTTGGGGGAGAGATACTTGCTAGTCATCAGCGTGTACACTGGGCTTCTGTGTAAACTCAAACATATGTACATACAACCTTTCTCCCTAATTATATGAGAGGCAATTGAGAACAACCGGTAAATACCATATGTCAGTCTGCAGATAATTCTTTACGACCGAATGTGTCTACTTCTGTTCTATACCGTTCAAGGTGTTATTAAATATCTATAAATCTGTTGAGACACAGCTCCCCATCAAATAAATACGTTTTTGATGGAATTTTTCAAAGGAGAAGAGACCTAGGTAGCTATGACTCCAGACTTCAATAACAGAGCCTGATTTTATTTACATGTATATGAAACGGAACCCATTTGTGTGTGCATTGAAAAACACAAGTGTGGATCCTTTTGCGGATCATGAAATACAAGTTTGAATCCTTCTGTGTGCATGTGTGTATTATGAGACTGTTCTGAGCCCATATAGATGTTACATGTTGCTACATCTGCATAATACAAAGTTGTGCTATTTCCTGTTTGCACTGACCAAAAAACATGAATTACTTTTATATCAAGAACAGTGTGAATGTGATAGTGAGAATACACAGCAGGGGGGTACCAACGTGTTTTAATGGAAAAACACCAAGGCTGCAGCCACACGAGGATGATAACGGTCGTATCTGCTACAGTTCTCTAACAGATAGACGGTTCGGCCACACGAGGCCGACATGGAAACGCAGAAAACGATAACGATAACGGGTCCCAAGGTGGGTAGATCTGCAATCGAAACGCTCTGGGGGGGGGCAAACAGCTCCGTGATTACGCCCTATAATGATAATATCCTGCTAACGATGACGCAATAGCCCCAGTGTTTCGAGCCATTTCCCGGTATGTCGCAGGACAGTGCACCCAGCAGGAGCTTCCAGCTAGATTTGATCGATATGGACATAAACGTGAGTGAAGTTATAATCGGACAGGAGAGGAGACACGCAGCTCTGCATGATAACCTGCAGCTCCACCCCCACAAAACACACACTTCAAGTTAGATCATTACCCTTAGCTATTTTAATTACCTCTCAAACTACCTAAACTAGTTATAAATATGTTTATTTTTACTGTCGGGTCACTCATTACTGAATCAGCCAGCTGCATGAGACCACGGATACTGACGGGCTGTCAGGAGAGGGGGAGGAAAAGAGAGGCTCCGTTCTGCGTGTATTATTCTTATTATTATATAGAGTCGTTATTCATTTGTTTTAAAGCTCAATAAATAACAAAGAAGACCTTTGACCGGCACTTTTCTAATTTTGTCCGGAAGATTTCAACTTTAACGGACATGTTGACCGGCGAAACCCCACCTCTGCTGCTAAATCCAGCATGGAGAATAAACAGAAGGGCAACCATGGCAACCATGCATGCGCAAGAAGTCTTCTTCGCTGCTTTTGGTGTATTTTGTGGCAGAAGAACAGTGCCACTTCGAGCGGTTCTCGTGTGGACGGACACGTTTCTGGTGCCTATTGCGTGTGGACGGAAGACTTTTTTGATAACGATTTTGGTGCGTTTCCGTTATGGTCAACGTGTGGCTGCAGCCTAAAAGACACATTGTGATTGTTGATAATACCTATAATAGTTAATAGATATAAGAAATGTTTTCAATCATTTCTCTGTAGTTGGGAGTGTCAATAGTCAAATAAGTGGTATGCAATTAATAGGCAACACATTGTTAGCAATTCATGCTGACAGATTTACTTTACTTTTGAAGAGATAAGAAAGAAGTAAGAAGCCATAAACAAGGGTCCTTTGTTTCCTATCAGTACTTGTCCTTGAATGCAGAAGTGTTGAAAGTCAGGTACGTCAGATATGAGTGTGTTGTTTACTACCAAAATGGTGACTCAGAAAAAGCCTTGAAGAGTAAAAATGGCACTTTGTTTTCCAGAAAGTCAGTCAAAGCCTTCCAAAACTCTTCTTGCTTAGATAACATTCCCTGTCGATGAAAAGTTTTGTTTTATGGAGCTAAGTTATTTTTCATGGAGCTAGGTTTGTGTGCTTATAAGTCCGGTATGAAGATTCTAAAGTGTTGGTAGGCTGGTTAAAAGCCAGCAAGTGTCAAGATTACAAAGGCTTTCACCTCTAATGAGCTTATTGTGTCTTAACAGAGCCATTACAGGATTGACTGGGGCCTGACCAGTAGGTATTACACCTCCAGCAATGGATTTAACTGGTCTGTGCACCTGCTCTTGTAGTGGTTAATTTTTATTATTTCATCTCACCATGACCCTAATTTGTAGCTGATGTTGCCATTAGACCTGGCATCAAGGGGGACCACGCCTACCCATCCAAAATGTTGGACCTCACCGGAGAAATCAGCATTATCATATTTAATGTGTAGGAGTCCAAATTAGAGTTGTTTGTTTACAGAAACATTAAACATATACATTTCTCAATTATTAAGGCATGTCCTTTTAAGTAAATGAAGCAATAAAGCAATAAAATAGAGCTTTTTAAAAAAAAACTCATGTATAGTTAGGGAGATATGCTTAGATTAATCACCAAGTGTCATGGTTTTGGATTTATGTTGTTTTCATTTTCCACCTTTTTATTTTTGAAATGTTTTCCTCCTTGTGTGTTGTCTGATCCTGCTTTCTCTGTTTGCCCTCCTATCTTTAGCTTCCCTGGTATGTCTGATTGTGTTCACCTGTTTCCCTTGTGTTTCTGCCTCCCCTGCCCAGCTGTGTCTTGTCCTGTGATTACCCTTCTGTGTATTTAGTCTTGTCTTCCCCTGTGCTCCATGTCTGATTGTCGTCTCTTAGGCTCCGTTTACATGGAAACGATAACGAACAGAATTCGATATAAAAAAACTCTTCCGTCCACACGCAATCGGCTCAATAAACGTGTCCGTCCACATGAGACCATACCTGCCAACCCTACCGATTTGGGCGGTAGTCTACCGCTTTTGACATGTTTCTACCGCCTACCGACTCAGCTGGCTTTCCCTACCGATTTTCAATCTTCCCAAACTATAACAAACAAAAATGACTCGACTTTTGGCGGACACCGTTTGCAGCGTGTCTGTGATCGTATAATACAAACAGTCCTCTGTGATTCTGAAAGAGAAACAACGTGCAGACCGGGGGTAACGCTGCCTTTCCTCTGCACCCCCGGGGCTGATGGGTAATCACTCCCAAATGAGTTTAAGGGAACAGAGACGAGGCAATTGAGTACTGCAGGATTTCCCCGTTAGTATCAGTGTCTCGAAAACACATGTTGGCATCCAGTGTTTGGTCTTTTCCTGAAGCATCCTTCACCTACAGTGTCTCAACTCAAAGAGGACCACAAACACACACAAAATATAATACAATTTTGAGATTTGGGGATACTTTTTCTGACATTTTCAACACCAAACATGTCGTTAATGTCTCTTTTTAGTAAACTACAGCAATCTGAAAGCCTGTACATTATTTATATCACACTTTATCAGTAGAAAAATGCAGGAATTAATTTTTTAATGCAGTATTTTCTGATTTATGGTGCAACACAAAGATATTTCGCTCTGTGCAAAAGTAGTAGTAGGCCTACCGTTAAAACCTTAACGATACCCATCCCTAGTCATGTGGATGTCAGTATAACACACATTCTGAGGCCGCCGTGCCTATGTTTTTGTTTTCACTGCTAGTTTATAGTTATGTTCAATTAGTGCATTAAAAAATCATTAATGAAGTTTCAGCTCAGACCCCACGCTTAATAAGTCTCCCCCTGGCCCACCTACATTTCTCCAGGCCCACCCACACAATAATTCCTGGCTACGCCACTGATGGTTTATACATGTAATTACTGGGGTTCCATTTCTTCTGATTACCTAATTTGGTCGTGCACATTTGCCGCGCGCAAACCTACCTCTTTTGGATTTGGAAAGGTTGGCATGTATGTAAGAGCATTCCATGGAATATAACAAAAGTGTATCTCGAGCCGGTTTCTCAAATCTACTCCACCTTTAAGAAAGAACATGTCAAGCTATGTGCTGTATTAGAAACAATGCGTGGCGTGTTTTGGGAGTAATATGCTCTGTGTTTACATTAGCAAGCATGCTAACAGTCAGAGCTAATGCTGTAGGCTACTGGAGAGAATATGTGTAACGTAATGTCCTTGTGGTAAACCCTGCGAGAGAGAAACGTTTGAGCTCCATACTGTTTCAGAAATAATGCCTGAAGTGGTTGGGAGCATAATATGGCATTTAATCACCGCAGCGTTTAGCTGAGCTTCTCCCGGTAGAAAACTCTCTTAGCTGCATGACGCTACAAAGGGGCGTGGCTAGCAGCAGCTGTTCCATTTAAAGCAGAATCAGCCTTTTTGGAACAGGGCTGGAATAGAGGGGTATGAGCAGTATGAGGCATAGCTACGATGGGTGATCTGTTTGGTACTTTAAGCAAAAAACACAGACATGTTTTGTATAGGTATGGCCCTACAATATATTTTTCAAATATAGCATAATAGGTCCACTTGAATTAATACCTCTGAAAGCAGAAGTCAAGGGAAAATAATTGCAAGCAAATATTCAACAATTACAACAACAATTGTAAAATGTCTTTAAAGATAAATTCAGTAACAAAAACACATGGTTTTCCATCAATGTATAATGAGCATGTATGTTGACACAAATAATGCTGTTTGTGGTAACACACTAACCTTTCTCTGTTATTGTAACATAAATCCCATGAATTTATGAGATAAAGTAAAGTAACCTCATCATAACTAATCAATCAAATATCAACACATGAATAACAAAGTTCGTTTTTCTTTCAAATCAAGCACTATTTCAGTATTTATCATCTGGGCATCTGCCAGAAATTGAGCTAAAACCAAACCATACCAACCTCCTCCTGCTGCCTACTGCCTCTGAGCTCTGTGTGTGATCTCTGATAACCTTCTGTTGGCATCAGACAGGACACACACACGCACACACACACACGCACACGCACACGTAATTCCCCCTACCACAGCAGGGAGCCATGCTCTGAAGCTGTGTAGATCATATAGATTTCTTGCATGGCGGGGGGGGGGGGGCACTGATCTTGTGATCATTAGTCATCTGTTGAACGTTGTTCTCGAGCCTGGCCTGTACTTTTGTGTGTCTTCATTCTGTGCTCATTTAATACCTGGTATTCAGTGACATGCTGTATAGTATAATTCGCCACATGCCTGTGCTTTGAACTAAGTCGATGAAGTGTGTCCTATTTTTCATAGACACAAGCTCACACACGCATGGGCGCACAATCATACACACACACTCTTTTTGACATTGTTTTTTTACCTTCTGATATCAAGATAATGTTGGCTATTTCCCTAAAACGTCAGTGTTCTGAATTTCATCTCTCATTCAAAATAACTTTTCATCACTACTTATACCGACACCAATTAGCTATTAGGACACTTTGAAGTCGTACAAACATCCAAACACATTGTGGTTTCCTTATTCAATTTAAAAGAGTGGTGGGCCCCCTGTATTGTGAACCGCCTGGGGAATCCCAAATTGCTCCCAGGCCAGTTTGGAGACATAAGGACCTCCACCTGGTCCTGGGTCTGCCCCTCGGTCTTCTTCCAGCTGTACGTGCCTAGAACAGCCTCAATTGGCTACTTTTTACTCCCTCCCAGTTGACCCACCTTATCCCTAAGGGAGATGCCAACCACCCTCCGGAGACAGCCCATTTAGCTCAGTATGATATGTCATCTTGCACTTTCGGTCATGACCCCCACTTCATGACCATAGTGGAGAGTAGGAACGAGGATGGACCAGTAGATCGAGAGCTTTGCCTTCTGGCGTTGAGACCCATCTACCAAAAAGGCTAAATAACACACCTCCTACATGCCATTAATAGTAACTCCCCTCCCCTCTTGTTTAATTTCAGTATAACAGAGGTCCCACATAACCGCCTTGGCTAATATTTAGATTGTCATCCCTCTGCCTGCCATTCACCCTCTCTAAATCCCCTAATCCAAGAGGAAATGAAATTGGCTTAGTGCATTTCCGACCTGTCTGGGGAGGGAGCGCCACACAGGACTGCTGTGAACACTTTAAGCTGATTAACCCCGATGAAGAGGGTTATCTTATTAAAGCTTTACTTTAAAGGCTGAAAGCAGGTTGGCTTTATCAATATGAGTACAACGGAGAGTTCATTAATGAATGATGGGCTCAAAAAAATCCAATGCAACTTGTGCTTTCGGCTCAGGCTAAATTCTAGAAGTATCTAATAGGATATTTTAGTTACAACACAGTAACGTGTTTTCAACTCCCTGCTTTTATCAGGTATTTACGATTTTGGACATTTCATCTGTCACATGGACATTTGACCAGTTTTAAGGCCTACAAATATTTTGCAAATTCAAGTGCACGTACATTGAATTTGTTAAGAAAACTCAACAGTGAACCAAGAATCCAAACACAGAGAAAAGTCTTGATGAGTTGAAATGATGGATTGTAGCATTAAACATCAGCAAAATGACAGTCTTAAACATCACTTCACAAACGCTTATGGCCTGTCCACACAGCAGCTTAAAACAAATCTTGAAAATATTGGAGCTGGGCGTGTCTGAAAGCTTGGGGATTTTTTGCGAGCAACGCGACCAACAACCAATCACATGAATCTCCCGTCCCCGACCATACAAAGCAATAGCAATTTTAAAACGAAGTAAACTGGATATAAAATCCCCAAACAGGCGAAAACCTACCAGTTTCACCCACTGTCTCTGCCACCTCCCTCCATGCCTGTTCCCGGTTGTACCCAGTTATTAGCGAGGTCATAAAGAACGGGTTGATTTGCTGTCCGCAAATAACTAGATTTTCTCCTCAATTTCAGGAATATTAGAAAATGAAACTGCGGTCTGGCTCTCACCCGCTTGCACGCCGTTTTATTGGCTATCGCTGTACTGCAGAATTTGCATAAACGGGATGTGATTGCTGAACGCTTCCCACCTTCAGCTCAAAAGTTGAACCATTGATCACTTTTTGAATCCTGAAAAAATCCTGAAATCCTGGAAATCCTGGAAATCTTCGCTTTGGCTTCCCCACAAATGCAGTTAGGCAAAAAGCGAGGAAAAGTGACTTCACCCAATTTTTCCAAAGTCCCAAATGGCCAGAAGCCCGTTGGAAGTTTTTTTTTAAACGCTGCTGGTGGACAACGCCGTTAACACAAGCTTAAGAGATTTTCATGTTTTGTTCTAACGACCCCCCTATCCTGAAACCCTTCACATTGGCCTCGTTTGTTCTCCTTCAGTAACAATAGTGACATCGTCATGTATTACTCTATTGTTCTATTGGTCTCTAGTTGACCAAAATTGAACAACAAGCTCAAGACAGCCTCAACCAATCAAGAGCAGGACTGGTCTTCTGGTTTCAGACCCCCCAGAGGGTGAAAATAGGTGCTGCAGCACAAGGCAGTAATGAAGAAAAAAANTACTGAAAGCTTTAGTTTGTTTTGATCCAATGCTGCACAACTGAACTGATCCAATGCTGCTGTGAAAGAAAGAAGCTATATCCATGTTGGATAGAATATCCAATTTAAATAAAAAAATAACCTTAAGGGACAACTTGAATGCTTTTTTTTCTCTTAATGCATTGCATAAAGATTGGATCGGGAAAAATCGGTATCGGCAAATTGTCAAAATCAAATGATCGGAATCGGATCGGGAGCAAAAAAAGGTGATCGGGACATCCCTAATAGTTAGCATTCTCATTTGAAGCGGAGAGGAGCTGGAAGCTTGATTTAATTACACTCAATGTTTTATGTTCAATATTAAACATTTTCTCCCATCAAAATGTGTTGACTTTCCTTTTATTCAGTATTCGTTTCTTCTTTTGGTTGGTCTGGGTTTTTATCCTTCTGTTGTTTTTAAGCTAGTTGTTAAAAGTATTTAAAACATATTAAAGAAAGAGGAGGAAGGTGAAATGAAAAAATGCTAAGAAGCCATTTTTATGCTCAGTTGAGATGAAACTCTCCATCTTGGCAATTTTTAACAACATGCGTTTAAATCAGGCTGATTGTTTTCAAAGTAAAACAATAGCAGCAATGCCCTTGTGGTTGGTAGTCATTGGTTACCTCGAGTAGCAGAAAAATAACTGGTATAAAAACCCAAATGATGCATCCCTACTTTCAGCCATTCAGTTCATCTCTAAAAAAATACTTTGATTGTTGATGTTCCTAAAAACATCCTTCAGTTTCAACATTGGACTAAAAAAAATCCAACTCAATGAACTAGATGTAAAATCTGCAGGGATGCGTAGAGTACATTTTGTGGCGCACTACATGTTAGCCTCACCTGGTCCTCGGTGTCTCTTCTCCATCCAGATGTAGCAGTTGCTCTGCGCCACGCCGGTCTGAGAGTCGAGGAACGGCATCCGGACGCTCCTCTCAGCGCACAACCTGGCGTTGTAGTTGTGACATTGCTCCATGGCGTCTCTGTAGTACTGCTCCCCCATCCTAACCCCACAAACCAGGGACAGATACTTGATACTCATAGGTAAAATACAACAATCAGTGCAGTTTTACTTCAAACTTGTGGACCTCTCTGTGTGTTTAGTTAAGCCTGTTGTCTTGTTCTGCTGTGCTGCCTTCAACCGTAGAAAAGCTGCTCACTCACAGGACTACCGTGTCTCTGTACTTCAGGCTAAATCGTTAGTGAGAGCAACAGCAGGTGCTCTTTTGTTGGTACATCAACAACAAAGAGTCTGGTAGTCAGCACAGTCACAAGGGTGCAGTTTTCTCAACATACTGTAAATATACTCAAAGAGTGCCTGGAGCCTTTTCCCTGTGAGGAAAGCTAAGGGCGGCTTCTCTTCCAAGAAAAACAAACAGGCTGATGTCAAATATAATAGCAGATATAAACATTTATTTATAATAGAACAACTACAATGAAAATATGAGAGATACAATCAAATGTATTATAATCATAATCGGTTTTATTACAAAGTAGGTTTACACATACGAGGATCGATGATAAATCAGTGGTGTAAAGTAACTAGGTACATTTACTCAAGTACTGTACTTAAGTACAATTGAGAGATTTACTATTTTTCTATGTTATGCTGCTTTGAACTTTTACTCCACTACAATTATTTTTAGCTAGCTGCACCTTTACCAGCTTTGATAACACTTTAATGCAGGAAAAACTTATAATGAAAACATATATTATTCCTAAATGGCTAATTTGCATAATTAGTATTTCGATTTTTGGTTTTGATGCCAACACTTTTCTACTTTTACTTGAGAAACATTTTGAATACGGTACTTTTACTTGTAACATAGTATTTATACACTCTTGTACTTCTACTTAAGTACAATACTTGAGTACTTCTACTTCTACTTAAGTACAAGACCTGAGTACTTCTACTTAAGCACAAGACCTCAGTACTTCTCCCACCACTGTTTAAGGCCAGTCTTTAATTAATGTTGAAGTATTTACTCCTATAAAGGCAGTTAGCGCGAGACCTACCGTTAGCTGGACTCAACTGACGACAGTGAAACACACAACAGGTAACTCTGATACCTCTAACTGTCAAATCAAATGAGTTTTAACTAGACAGACTCGTGTGTTTCAGAAACGTCATGTATGCTAACTAACAGGATATGAACACACACGACGCTCTGACGTTGGCTAAACTTACTAAATCAGTGGTAAATGTTGCTAAGCTAGCGACACAGTAACTATATGAACATATTTTCATGTCATAATGAAAAATAGCCAGGTGTAAAGGTGTGTAAATAAGTCCGACACTTACAGTTTGACAACATTCTCAACAACAGCTGCCATCTTGCTTTAATACACGGGGAAGTGACCGCGGGGAATGTGTGCCCTCCGTCAGGACTTGTAGGAGCAGGAACACACAGCGCCACCTACTGGTAGTTTAAAGAACCACATGTAGAAGAGATCACTGCGGCCCTTTTTAAATATGACATAGTTATATTCAGGATTGGGGAGTAAAGGTTTAATGAGATGACGTCAGGATAAATTAAAAAAAAGGTAACTGTATTCGATTACAAATACATTAAAAAAGAAAAGTAATCCGATTACTGTAACATCTAAAAATTTACAGTGAAATTAAATTATAGTGTTACAATACATTTAAAAAAAAAGATAAATACAAACTGAATTAATGTTCTTTATGGTTTATATTTAGGCTTCTTTACATCTTTTTTATTTTAAATACATTTATTTTTGGTGGACATCTGATTTTTGTTGAGATCAAAATGATTGTGGGGTCCTATCTAGGAGGGCGGAAGGGCCATTGGCCTTAACCCCACTTTACACCCATTTGGAGTAAAAAGTACAATAGTTACCTCCGAATTGTAGTGGAGTAGAAGTATAATTTAAGTAGGTAAACATAAATAAGGTACAATTAGGCCTACATCAGAATTGTACTTAAGTATCTACATTATGTACTTAATTACCCTCCACCACTGGATTATGCTGTCTGATTTGACCTCCTCTCAATACTCTCACTGAAGGTTTGCTCAGCTCTTTAGATGATGACGTCCTTCTTCCCAGCATCCACTGATTAATCATTAACTTACCAGTCATTACTCCATCATCCTTGACCTCATGCTGCAGATGCATCAGAAATCTGTCCACATTCATACACCCCTACTGCAAGAACTCCTACATAAATGACATAATTGTCTTTAATGTTTAAGTTTTTTAATTATAATTTTTAATTTTCACATTTCATTTTGATATTTGATCCATTGTTTTTTTTCATATGCAGATTTCATGCCTTCAGATTCCCATATTTTTTCCCCCAAGCTATATATCGATTTATTAATTAACACTACTTTAGAATACAAAAATATTGCTATTATTGAATCAAAATGATATTCAACCTGAAAAACTTTGCAAATACGTGTTTTTAGTTTGAAAAGGACATTTTCAAAGTTCAGGATCAAAACATGAGCATTCAAATGCATTTTTTTTCTTCGAATGATCAAAACTTTTGGCCCAGATTTAGCTCACTTTCCTTATGAAAGTCCTATTCAAATTGCAATATCTCTCTTTAAATCATACCTTATACATACTGTAGATCACCTCACCTCACAGATGTGGCCGGTTGGCTTCCCTTTTGCTGCTTCATGGTATTACTTGGTAGCATATTTAATTCTGCAAGGTGTTGTTGGATCGTTGACTGTATAAAGTTCCTTAGTTAAATTACTTGGAACCATATTAAACTATTTTCCGAGAACAGACTAAATGAAAAACATGAATACTGTGATAATCTTCTTTGTGTGAAACAGGATGATAACAGCTATCCAGCTCTGTATATATTAGACTAAGCTATGGATGGTTATGATTATGGTCAGTTTGTCGACTGACCATAATCCAAATGTCCCACTTGTTCTCTCTTATGCTCATAATAGAATACAAGCTGGAATGTTTTTTATCATCAAAAACCCACAAACAATATCATGATTTTCTTTAAACCATGTTTTATTATTCCTAATATTAGATGTAGATACACAAGTCAACAAACATTATTTTTCGATTCATAATGAAAATGCTCCACAGCACACTGACATCGTGTGGAAGGGTCTGGTATCACAGACACGTACCTGAAAATGGACAGCAGTTATAACTTTTGCAATAATAAGTTGCATTAGTAACAGTAGTAGTAATAGTAACAACAGTAGCAATAGTGATAATAATAGCAATTAATAATAGTATTGGTATTAACAACTCTGAATTACAGAGGAAGGAACAGACATTCGTCAAAAGTAATGAGAAATGAAGGTAGGAGGACAGGCTTATCAAATGCTGCAAGACAGACCACTGGATGCAAAAATACAAGCTCCCACTAGACAGCAAATACCCTGCCGCCTTCTAAAAGAGGAAGCTCAAATTGTCACCAGCATAACTTCACCAATATTTAATACCAAACAAGTAAAAGTGGTTGTTTTTCTTCATCAAGTAACCCATTGTTTCAAGTACTCTCTTAACCAAAAACCCCTCTCTTTGACAACGACACATCACTCCCAATGTTCTGTTCAAAGCTCACCAGTAGCACAACGCTCCTTTTTTGAACGGATGCCGTATGCAACGTGAAATCACAGCCAGCTGAGGACGTTCCCTAAACACTAGGTCGCCAGGGTCATTCTGCATTAAATATACAGCACAGGTTTAATGTGTGTGTACAGTATGTCAAGTAGGAGAAATATTTCTGCTTCACATGACCAATTTGGCCAAACTAATTAGAATCATTCACATTCAAATGAGCTGATAAGAAAATACACTGTGTGACCTTTAGTCCTTAACTGGAGGCTTTATCTGATGTCCAGAACAAGGTAGCTATAGACACTGGAAACAGCTAATCCACTTGACTCCTGGAGATTGTGCACAATGTACGATAACTGCGTTGGCTCACTTATGTATGCACCGACCTCACTGACTTAGCCCCAATAGAGCAGCTTAAGTTTAAGGCTGCTTACACCGGGAGCTGCGTCACACCCTAGATACAAAATCCCACTGACAGAGACAAGGTAGTCAAGTGCTGTCAAATTGTCTCAAAGTCCATCTTTAGGTAATTTTCTGGCTTGGAGGGTGTTAGATTTAAGATATAAAATTACTGGTTCCACATTCAATTGAGATTGTTAATAAATAAGGCCAACCTGTTCAAACAGCATCCAGTTTATTTTCAGCTCAACAGTTTGGTGAGACATTCCTGTGCCTCCAAGGCATGGCGTGTGCATCCATTACCAGCTTTGAAGAGTTGCTTTCAAGGTGTGCTAAATTACAAATATGTTATAACTCGCAACCTACCTCAAATATTCCATTAAACTCCTGAATTCAGAATTGTTATCCTGTTACTTCCTGTTGCATTTTTGGCAGTTAGAAAAGGCAAATTAGAACTTGGATTGAAGTGACTTACAATAATAACACTTAACAACCAATTCATATAAAATTGTACTAACGCCTACAGTCTCACAATATACTGTAAATGCTCTTGTCATTTCAAACATGTACCCTATTTGAGGACACTATTAAACACATTTTACATTAACTATATTGCCATTATCATGTTCTGGATCAATGCAAATGCCAATTACATTTAATTTGTTTATCGCCAACCTTGGAAATGAAGTGATCTCACGTTTTTAAGAGTACATCAACACAGAAGAGATGGCAATGATGAGACACATACACGTATAAACCTACATGAAGTCATGCCACATATGCAATCTCATGTAAGAGACAATTTAGGATTTTCTTCCCCTCTTTGCTGTGATTTTTGCTGTACCTTCATTGAAATCCACTGACATACACGAGATCATTGCCACAGGGCACATTTTCAACATTCTTGTCTCCGTATTTCGTTATCTTTATCTTTAACTGTTCGAATGGGTTTGTAAAAAGGGGGTCTGTGAATCTGTTGTGGGTTCAAGTAAGGCTCCTCTCTCTGTCAGGTAGCACATAAAGCATATTTCCAGTCCAAAATCACTTCCACATCCCTCTCTTCACTTAATGAGACCTGTCCATCTGTCCTGCTCAGCTGCGTCCGCCACAGAAAATGTGCTTCAGCTTTTTTTTTTTATCTACAAACTGCCCCCATGCCTTCACACCAGTAAATTAAGAACGGAAATAGATATTAGAAGACTTAAAAAAACAGAAATAATGAAACCGTCTGGTGGAACTTCATTGGTAATGTCAGTTTACATAGAATTAAAAACCAGAAGCAAAGGAAAAGCTGATTTTATGAAATAATTCCAGTAATTATTATGTTTGTCTGCGGAGCCGAAAAGCAGCATTCATCTGCCCACGTTTGAGCAGGAATAACATTAACGTGCAAAATCCACGGCACCACAACTCACACACACACACACTCGCACACACACACACACTAGAAAACTAATCTTATCTGCTTTGTACAGAAATAAAGAAATGTGAAAATCAAGCAGAAAAAGATCACTCAAAGGAAATCAAATACAGGCAAAATTAGAGACAAGATAAAAAATAAAACCACTTATTAAATATATATATATCATTTTCCCAATGAAACTTGTGATCTGCACACTGCTAAAATTCAATGAGCTTTATTTTTTCTCAAAACACCTCATCAACTGTCATTCCTAAAGGAAATCAATAATAATAATACATACAAGGGCAAGCCCAACATTCTCCACTAGTTTAACCAAAAGTGTTTCTCTCCACAACATGAATCAAGATTATCTACTGGAAAATTAATTACTTTGTTTTCTCAAACCAGCAATAGCAAAAGATAAATAATAATAATAATAATAATAATAACAGCAGAAATATCGGTCAGGTTAATAACATCAATACCGAGAACAGAAAAAGCGACTGATGTGATCCTTCCCAAAAAAACAGAGCGCTTAAGAGCGGGGAAATAAAACCGGTGTGCATCAGAGTGGAAAGCCACCATCCATTGTTTTATTAGCGGCTCGTCATGGAAACGGCTCAGCTAGTGAAGACTCACTGAAGAGAAACTATTCGTGTTGAAGGAAGGCCGTTTTGGTGGATTGAAACTGAATCCCTGTTAATGCCAAACCCCCCGACACTGACTTAGATTTATAATCTCAGCGGGTCGGCTGAAATTGGATGAGGGCTTTCATAGTTGGGTGCAGCTTAATGTGAAATATGATTTTGGTGAACGAAAAACTAAATTACGGATAAAAAAAATTGGCGAGGGAGAGAATCAGAGAGAAGGAAAATTGAACAAAGTTCTCTGAAAGCCACGTTGAGAATCCCCCGGGGCTGATCTGAGGGCAGTTTACTCTCTGCCTGCTTCTGTTTGCTGAAATTTAGTTGTAAATGTTGTTTCCATCGATTTTTAAAAGTGTTTCTATTTTTTCTTGCCGAAGAAGCTGAACCTCTTTTCACGATCCTTGTCTTTCCCGTCTTTGTTGCGCATGGTGACTCCTCCCCCTTCCCCTGAGCTGGGGGAGATGGGGGGCATCGTCATGGCGCGGCTGAGGGCCCGCGGACCCACCGGCGAGTCACCTGACCCCGTGGGCATGGAGCTGATGATGGAGCTGATCCAGGCGCTCATCTCCGCCTTTAAACAAAAACAAATCATCATTATAAGAGATAAGATAAGACAAGACAAGACAGTACTTTATTGATCCCAATTTGGATTTCCAGCCCTCCCCCCTCTGCTCCCCAACCACAGGCCCACCGCAGACACACCAGCATTACTGTGCAGCTCTGTGATTGGCAGAGAGACGGGGGATGCTTGAGTGACCCACACAGCACCCTATACTGGGTCGCTGCAATATTATACTTCACTATCATCAAACAGAGCCACAACACAACAACACTATTGTACTAAAGTAATAATTTTGAGTAGATAACTCCATTTATCTCACCTCATCCTTTGCTTGGAACAGGAACTCTTTTCCATCCCCGAGCCTGCTGACACAGCGTTGAAGATGTAAAGTATTAGTCAGATACATCTCAGCATTTCATTACCTTTCATTTGACTTATTTAAGCAACAGTGTTACTGTATCAGGGATCCTTGTTGGGATGTTTTTCTTTGCCAAGTCTATTCTCACCTGAGCTTGAATACAAATTTCCTCTTCTTATATCCGTTGGCTACCTCACACACGGCGTCCCCGAGGCTGATGGGAACCTCTCCGTGGTAAGGGATGCCGTTGCTAGCGCTCTTTCCGTCTTTATAGAAACCGAGGCTTCCTTTTCTTAAGACGCAGTACACGTTCTGCCAGGACCTGTAGGAGCAAAGAAACAGGGATTAGGGAAGTCAGTAAAAAATGCCGTTGACTTCCTTAACCCTTAGATGCATAAGTGGGTCTTTCTTTTAGCCGGTGAGGTGGTTTTTCTTGAAGTATCTTTGTAATTACATTTTTGTATCATTTCATATTCCAGCTATTCCTCAAAAAACATGCTTTGGATATCATGCCATTCAAATTTTTAATTTACAATTTCAGAAATTGTAGTTTTTGTATTTCTACCCCAAGCTTCCATAAGTGGGTCAAAAATGACCTGCCTGCATTTCCTATGGGAAAACGTTTGATTCTTATCAACCTGTTGCCTGTCAGGAATACATTCACGTTAGCGACACACATGACTACCATCACAAGCTGACACCTCTCAGAAAGATTATACTTTTTACACAGCCAGCAAGACTCTGATACCTGTCAGTATAATAATAATACCATTATATTTTTTAATAGAGCTTTTTCAAAAAGACTCAAAAATCGCTTTAACAATTATAAGGGAAGGTTAGGGTGGGGGGTGTGCGGCGATTCAAACTTGAATCAAAACCGGCATGGATTGATGGGGGGTAGGGCTATGAGCGTAGACAAGCAGGAGAAGAGATTGAGTTTCCAAAAAGGGACTTGGAGATATGCTGAGGGTCTCCAGAAATAGCGGAGAACCTTTGGCATCAATATGTTTCAAACAAGTTTTTTTTTCAAAAATGTAAAAAAAAAAAAAGTCTAAAAAATTATAAAATAGGTGAAAAATTAAATTATAACAAATAATTTCTAGTGTGAAACCAAAATCTATAATACTATAATATTATACAAGTGATTTTTTCTTAAACCAAAATGACCAAAAAAAAATGACATAAATGCAACAAACAACACATAATTATCTTAATACGGGTCCTTTTTAGACCCACTTATGGATAGAGGTGGTAGGGGTCCAGTTCACCTCTAAGGGCCATCTAAGGGTTCAAAAAAGGTAGGAAACTAGGGCATACACAACTTTAAAAAGATACAAACCAATTTATACAAAACCAGTTAATTAAAGTAACAGACATGAAGTTCTACGGTGCATCTTTACAAAAACAGGCAATAATAATTTTAGAAATTGTGTTTTGTTTTTATGCCACCCAACGCTCACCTGGTTAGCTGGCCTTTTTTTGCTGCGGACTCCATGCCTCGTGTTTTTCGACAGAGCATGCCCTCCATGGTGTCTGGATCGGACTCGGCCCCCCCCCTGCTGGGGTAACGTGGCCTGAGGGCTTCGAGGCGGACGACGCAAGCCCGCTGTCTCTGGCGGGGTCCGTTCGACTCGGATCTGAGCCCCGTGCGTCAAAACCAGAACATGAAGGAGGAGGAAACAAACACACGACTGGAATGGAAGCAAGCGAGCAGCCAAAAAGCAGCCCATTCACAGCCCGTACATGAAGAAGCCATGACGACGCTCGC
>NW_011369947.1:11257005-11270509 GCF_000735185.1 Notothenia coriiceps
AATAATAAGACAAAAGTTTACATTAGTCAAGCTATGCTAACAGTCCAGTAGCTAATGCTGAAGGACTTACTGGGAGAGAATATTGTGTACGTAATGTCCTTGTGGTAAAACCGCCGGCTGCGAGAGAGAAAACGTTTGAGCTTCCATACTGTTTCAGAAATAATGCCTGAAGTGATTGGGGCAGCATATATATTGGCATTTAACACCAGCAGCGTTTTAGCCTGACGCTTCTCCCCGGTAGAAAACTTCTCTTAGCTGCATGACGCTACAAAGGGCGTGGCTAGCAGAGACTGTTCCATTTTAAAAGGGCAGAATCACCTTTTTGTGGAACAGGGCGGAATAGAGGGGTATAGAGCATATAGGCATAGCTACTGATGGGTGATCTGTTTGGTACTATAAGCAAAAACCCAGACAGGTTTTGATAGCGGATGGCCCTAACAATATATTTTTTTCAAATATAAGCTAATAGGTCCACTTGAATTTAATAAGCCTCTGAAAGCAGAGTCAAGGGAAATAATTGCAAGCAAATATTCACCACAATTACAACAACAATGTAAAATGTCCTTTAAAGATAAATTCAGTAACAAAAACACAGGTTTTCCATCAATGTATAATAGCATGTATTTTGATCACAAATTAATGTCTGTTCTGGTGGTAACCACACTAACCCTTTCTCTGTTATTCAGTAACTATAAAATCCCATGAACTTTTAGAGATAAAGTAAAGTAGTAACCTCATCATATACTAATCAATCAAAACAACACATGAATATACAAAGTCGTTCTTTCAAAATCAAGCACTATTTCAGTATTTATCATGCTGGGTCATCTGCCAGAAATTGACTTAAAACCAAACCCATAACCAACCTCCTCCTGCTGCTTACTGCCTCTGAGCTCTGTGTGTGATCTCTGATACCTTCTGTGCATCAGACAGGACACACACACGCACAACCACACACACGCACGAGGCGCACACGTAATTCCCCTACCACAGCAAGGGAGCCATGCTCTGAAGCTGTGTAGATCATAAGATTTCTTGCAATGGCGGGGGGGGGGGGGCACCGAATCTTGTGATCATTAGTCATCTGTTGAACGTTGTTCTCGAGCGCTGGCCTGTATTTTGTGTGTCCTTTCATTCTGTGCTCATTAATACCTGGTATTCCAGTGACCATGCTGATAGTAATAATTCGCCACATGCCTGTGCCTTTGAACTAAGTCGATGAAGTGTGCCTATTTTTCATAGACACAAGCCACACACGCATGGGCGCACAATCATACACACACACTCTTTTTGACATTGTTTTTTTACCTTCGATATCAAGATAATGTTGGCTATTTCCTAAAACGTCTAGTGTTCTGAATTTCTCCTCTCCATTCAAAAATAACTTTCATCACTACTTAATACCGACACCAATTAGCTATTAGGACACTTGAAGTCCGTACACAAACATCCAAACACATTGTGGTTTCCTTATCCATTTAAAAGAGTGGTGGGCCCCCTGTTATTGTGAACCGCCCTGGGGAATCCCCAAATTGCCTCCCAGGCCCAGTTGTGAGACATAAGGACCTCCACCTGGCGTCCTGGGTCTGCCCCTCGGTCTTCTTCCAGCTGTACGTCCTAGAACCAGCCTCCAGTTGGCTACTTTTTACTCCCCTCCCAGTTGACCCACCTTTATCCCTAAGGGGAGATGCCCAACCACCCTCCGGAGACCAGCCCATTTTAGCTCAGTATGATATGTCATCTTGCACTTTCGTCATGACGCCCCACTTTCATGACCATAGTGGAGAGTAGGAACGAGGATGGACCCAGTAGGATCGAGAGCTTTGCCCTTCCCTGGGCACGTTGGAGGACCCATCTTACCAAAAAGGCCAAAATAACCACACCTGGCCTACATGCCCATTAATAGCTAAACTCCTCTCCCCTCTTGCGTTTAATTTCAGTTATAACAGAGGTCACACATAACCGCCATTGGCTTGGCTAATATTAGATTGTCATCCCCTCCTGCCTGGCCATTCACCCTCTCTAAATCCCCTAATCCCAAGAGGAAATGAAATTGGGCTTTTAGTGCATTTCCGACCTGTCTTGGGACGAGGGAGCGCCACACAGACTGCTGTGGAACCAAACTTAAAAGCTGAATTAACCCCGATGAAGAGGGTTATCTATTAAAAGATTTACTTTTAAAAGGCTGGAAAGCAGGTGTTGGCTTTATCCAATATGAAGTACAACCGGAGGAGTTCATTAATGAAATTGATGGGCTCAAAAAAAATCCAATGCCAACTTGTGCTTTCGGCTCAGGCTAAATTCTAGAAAGTATCTTAATAGGAAATTTTAAGTTACCAACACAGGTAACGTGTTTTTCAACTCCCTGGCTTTTATCAGGGTATTTACGATTTTGGACAATTTCATCTGTCCACATGGACATTTGACCAGTTTTTAAGCCTACAATAATTTTGTCCAAACATTCAAGTGCACGTACATTGAATTTGTAAAGAAGAAAACTCAACAGTGGAACCAAGAATCCCAAACACAGATGAGAAAGTCTTGATGAGTTGAAATGATGCGGATGTAGCCATTAAACGATCAGCAAAATGACAGTTCTAAACATCACTTCCACAAACGCTTATGGCCTGTCCACACAGCAAGCCTTAAAACAAATCCTTGAAAATATTGGGGAGCTGGGCGTGTCTGAAAAGCTTGGGCGAGTTTTTTGCGAAGCAACGGAACCAACAACCAATCACATGAATCCTCCCGTCTCCGACATACAAGCAATAGCAATTTTAAAAACGAAGTTAACCTGGAATATAAAATCCACAAACAGGCGAAAACCTACCCAGTTTCACCCACTGTTCTCTTGCCACCTCCCTCATGCCTTTTGTTTTTGTTCCTTCCGGTTTGTATCCCAGTTATTAGCGACTTGGTCATAAAGAACCGGGTGATTTGCTACCGCAATAACTAATTTCTCCTCAATTTTCAGGAATATAGAAAATGAACTGCGGTCTGGCTCTCCCAGCTTGCACGCCGTTTTATTGGCTATCGCTTGTACTGTCAGATTTGCATAAACGGGATTTGATTGGCTGACGCTTCCACCTCAGCTTCAAAAGTTGAACATTGATCAACTTTTGAATCCTGAAAATCCTGAAAATCCTGGAAATCCTGGAAATCTTCGCTTTGCTTCCCCACAATGCAGTTAGGCAAAAAGCGAGGAAAAGTGACTTCACCCCATTCAAAGTCAATGGGCAGAAGCGTTGGAAGTTTTTTTTTAACGCTGCTGTGTGGACACGCCGTTACACAAGCTTAAGAGATTTTCACGTTTTGTTCTACGACCCCCCCTACCTGAAACTCCTCAATTGGCCTCGTTTGTTCTCTTCAGTAACATAGTGACATCGTCATGTATTACTCATGTTTCTATTGGCTTCTAGTTGACCAATGACAACAAGCTCAGACAGCCAACCAATCAGAGCAGACTGGTCTCTGGTTTCAGACAGAGGGTGAAATAAGGTGCTGCAGCACAGGCAGTATGAGAAAAATAAAGAGCTTTTTGAACATTAAAGCATGGAAACATGTCACAGTATGGAAATACAAATGTGAAAATTAGCATAATATGTCATCTTTAACATTTTGTATTGTAGGACAGTGTAAGACATACAGATTAAAACATGCAGAGATGAAAAATGCATGTTATGTTCTGATTTGAAGGCCTTTTATCAGAATGTCTTTATTTCTCGCTGTCCTTTAGAATCTAACGCAGTAAAAATCCAATGTGACGCCTGGGGTGAGCGCAACAAAAAAGCCCCTCTTGTCATATTCCAACATTGTGTTTTAAATGTATGCATTAAAGATGCTCAAGGCTGCACTATGCATACATCAACTATTAAACAAATGGGATTCTAGATAATTACACTGAAAGGAGACACAAATATTAATGTCAGCCTCACAATATAAGGGGGTGGTAATGTTTTATTCATGATAAATCCTGGTCAATGGCAAGGAAAGGCTTTTTATTCAGTTAAGTGAGATTAGATTTGTTAAGTCATTTGTTAAATAGTACAACAGGATAAGGCTGTGTAAATGTGCACGCACTGTCTGGCCCAATTACATGGCTGTTGGAACGTCCGTCACAGAGCTGATGTAATCCAGGGCTGTAACCAGGGTTTATCCAACATATTTATATTATATTTTACTGTACTCAGTTTCTCACATAGTTATATTTTGTGTAAATATTGTGTATATTTTTATTTTGTAAAATAGCAGTGTAACTAATTACTTTCAGCAGTAACTACCCCAACACTGGACATCATGATGTAACACTTGCGCTTCTATTGGCTAGCTCCAACAGATTGTACGTGATAGGCCAAAGGCGGAACATCTCTGATTAATGTAATGCATATATTACATTGCCACCCTAAAACAGTTTTCCTAATAGTATTTAACTATAATTTTTTTTATTAAAGATAGTAATAAAAATGGATGAAGTTGTATTTGAAGAAAAGATCTAAAATACAGAAACAAATAATATATATATTTTGTTCCAGACATTTCTCAGAAAACCACTGCAAACATTAACACTTACATAGCATATAGTTCTCTTACATTAAGCCACTAAAATTGTAAACTATAAAATGTGGTTATTCTCCATCAGATATGGTATGTGTGCATTATCAACAAACCGCCATGATATCACAACTGCCAAATTGCTTCCCTAATAGCCCCCAGAGGTGTAAACTGCTCTCCTTTTCTTTTTGGCAGCTCTGTAAAATGCCAACAGAGCTGCCTTCACAGATTTTAAAAGGTCAAGTGCTTGCAGAGGCATAATAAGAATGATTGTTTTCAGTGCTCTCCTCCAAAGGGCCGCATTGTAAAGCTGCCAGATAATTAATGACTGAGTAATTAACAGCTTTATTGTTTGTGTTCGTCCATTATGTCACTGCAGGGAGACAGTTCCTCTTTCACTGTGTGTTGATTGACAGGACATTTTGGCAAAGGGATTACTGCGTGTGTAATCATTTTATAAACTACACCCTGTAATTCTTAATGAGATGGTGGAATGCAGTCATTTTTACATGTTTGATGTTGGAAACATTGTGTGATCCAAATATAGAACGAAGGAGGTGAGGATTTTGGATAAAACATTCTGACAGTTAGACGCAGGTTTGAGTTGGATGCAGGTCACTTTTGTGGACATGCTACACATTGTTAGATCGGCTTGATTCTACATATTTCAATCTCTCAGTGTGTAAACCATGGGCCCCAAATAATTCTTAAGATACATTTACCAGTATGTTAAAAGAGAGGCCATAAAGTCCAAATATGTTTATCCCAATTATTTATGTTCCTCTTGTCAATAAGGGTCGACCAATCTGAAGAATCAACATATTTCTTTAAAAATTAACCACTCTACTTTTCGGCTTGTCACTGACAGTCCACAATATATTGTTGTTGCGTTCAGGGATTTAAGCAAATAAAAGTGTGTTCTATTAATTGCAGTTTTACTGAAATGTAAATGTAAATTTGTGACTACAAAAAGTTAATGGGAGTTGTTTGGCTTCATGATATGTTAGACGTTAGAGGTACTAACAGCTCACTGTGGCTGTTACATTGCATTTTAAGAAACCAGTGGTAGACAGCACTCAGCTTGTTGGCTACTTCAAAATAAAAGCCTCATTATTTTTGCAGTGGAATGCATTTTCCATCACTGCTAGCAGAAGTGCTCTATAATAAAATATCGTTTTGTAATTGTTGATAATATTTTGTATTATTAGTCTGTATCAGTTAAGGTATTAAATAAATGTAGTGAAGTAAACATTTTACAATGTGTTTTTGCATTGTGGGGAAGTAGAAGGATAAAGTAACATTAAATGTAATTACTTAAAATTACAATTATCGCAAAATTGTACTTGTAAGAATACACTAGTTATTGGCCACCACTGACTGTCAGTTTTATATTAGTATTGTAGTTTTGCCATACTAATTAATACAACATTTAGCTTGCTAGGTAGCTTACATTTTCTCTAACTTCTACATTATAGCTTTAGCCAAAGTTTGTAATTTATTTTAATAGGCATACTGTAACTGTGTTTTAAAATAAATATAAAATGCACCTAAAACAGTGTCAAATAAAACTTTAACTTGATTTTATCACATCACGGAAGTTTAATTCCCAACCAACCATACTTTTGAAAAACGAAAAACAGGCAGATTATTTGTGATGCTTTATTGACCAGATAGATTTTTAGTCTTGAGTGTTTCTCTTTTATTCTTCTCAAGCCGTCTCCTCGGAATGTTTGACCTCCTTTAGTGGCTCAACGTTTGGCAATCCACGGAGTGTCCTTTATCTTCTCCCCGCTATCGTCGTTCTGCTCTTCCCTTAGCATGGCGGTTCCTTTCCGGAGGCCCAGACTGACCTTCTCCTCAGCCTGCCGGTTAGTGGCCTCCTCCAGGGAGGTCATACGATGCTCCATGGCCTTCTCCGGACTGCAGGTCTTTCTTTATCTGTTTGGTTAGGCTGTTTTCCCTTTCAGCCATCCGCTCCGTTTCATACCTCAACTTCATCCGATATGAAACTTTCACATGCTCAAGTTCTTGGTGGGCCACTTTGAGCTCCCTGAAGTATTTTTCAAGATCCTTTATCTGCCAACTTCTGATATCATGAACGTCAGTGGCGATGTTGTCCATGGCCTCTGCATCACCAAGCCTCAGATCATTGCCGGTTTCCTTCTCTCTTATGGGCTTCTGACGACACAACTTTTCAGTCTCAGTCTGCTCCGTTAGATCGTTCAGCTCCCTCAGCTCCCTCAGTGCGTCCTGCTGGTTCCTGGATTCCTCCTGCTGTCTGCTGCATTTCTCCTGAAGGAGCTGATGTTTTAAGTCCTCCACTTCTCTCATGAGAGACTCTGTCTGTGTCATCTGCTTCAAGTTCTGTTCCTGACAGATGCACTGGATTTGTAGCGGTGCCTTCAGCTCCTCCACCTGCTTTCTAAGAGCATCTTTTTCCAGCTCATACTCTTTCAACTTTCCTGTTAACTTAGAAAGAACCAGTTGCTTCCTGCTGTTCTCCATTTTTTACTTGTAGATAACTCCTCCAAACTCACTGTGAATTTAGTTTGTGTTGAAATTGTCTGTTGTGATTACTTGTTGTTGTCATAACACAGAAGAGTGCTGTCACATCCAGAGTTCCACAGTTTCAAATATTAACATTCATTTTAAATAGACCGACCATCTCATCTATGTTTTTCTTGAACAGTTTGTTTCAGGGGAATCCACACAAAACAGTCAGCTTTGATTTAAATGCAGATGCTTTTATGATTTGCGGCTGAGGTAGGTCTGCATTGGCATACCTCCTAAAAAAACCTACACTTTTGTTGAAAAACAACCAACTGTCGTCATGCAAAAATTGACTCTCATTAGAAAGGCATTTTTAGAATGATTGTAGTTACATGGCAACCAGTGGAGACCCCAGGAAGTCCCTATAGTGCTCCACCTCCTGGTTCTTCTACGAAAAACAATCAAAGCAGAACATTATATATGTTTGTTTATGTGAATTGCGACAGTTTTTGATATACACTTTTCTTAATAAATAAAGTCTTGTGGTTGTGCAGTTATTCTGTACAAAGCATTTTTGAATTATTAGGCTAACTGTGAGGTTGCATGACGACAACAAGAGTTTATTTATTAAGAAAAGTGTACATGTAGGTTTATTAAGGGTATGAACAAACATCAGTGCTGCAGTACAGATGGTTAGGACAATACAAATCATAAAAAACATCTATTTTGAACCCTAATTGAAATGCTGTCTGTAATTCTGTACAAACTATGAAGGAGAAAGTGAATTGAAACTGTGGAACTCTGGAGGTCACAACACTTCTATTCTGTGTGTGTTATGACAACAGCTGGTCATCACAATACACTTTTGAAACTTTCTATCCAGAGTCAGTTGCCTACCAGAAAAGCTTCCTACACAGCAACGTGAGAGAACCAATCCTCGATATAGAGAAAGACAGAACCGTTCATCAGTGACAGACTGCATCTTGGAGGATCTACAAGCTATCGATGGAGAACAGCTGTAATCACGATGTCCCCTCCTGGACCAGAATGATGACACAGTGTCAGATGGAAAGGGATGCTTTTAAAAAACAAGTGAAGAAGCTGACTGCAAGGCTGCAAGGCGCTGAAATCTACTGCGGCCGCCAGGACGCAAAGGTGAAGCAGCTCACCACTGAAAAGGAGAAACGGATGATCCAAACAGAGTCCCTCCAGGGGGAAGTGGAGCACCTGAATTATCATCTCTATATAGGAACGAGCAGCAGGCAGCAGGAGGAAAGCTGCATCATGCAGAATCAAGTGAGGGCGCTGAATGAACTGTTGGGAAGGGCAAGTGCCATAAACATCAGTGAGCACGAGCTTAGGCTGAAGATCTGGGAGGAACTGGAAAGGACTAAAGAACAGCTGGCTCGCCAGGAGACCCTAAAAAAGAGGTTCCGAAACAAAGAGAAGGTCACGCGCCGAAAACTGAAGAGGCTGAAGAGGCTCAGTGACGCAAAGACCATCGACAACTTGAAGGATACCACCAATGTCAATCGTTTTGTCAGAAGGAAGGAAATGTAGGATGTCCAAAAAGATTTTGAGGAGCTCAAAATGGCCAACATATTCAGCCAAGAGAAGCCCCAGGCTGAGAAACTTAAATATGAAGCTCTTCAGCAAGAAATGACCTTGAGAAGCAAATAAAGTATCAGCAAATGTAATCATTTTGCCTTGTTTTGTTGTATTTGAGCAGCATCATTGATTTGGTAACAAAACATTCCACTTGTGTTGGGTTACACTTGTTTTTAAAGAATCTAATAATAGAAATACATCTTTTAAATCAATAAGTTTGCTAATCTTCATTTGTTTTAATGAAATATAAAATATAAATGAATTAAATTAAAGAGTTTGGACTTGAACAGGTTCACATATGTAAACCAGTAAAGTTCTTTAGGTTTTTATACATTAAACACCATTTTCCATGGTTTTAACTATCAGCAGACATTCAATACATTTAGATTCAGTAAGTATGTCTTTAAAAAAAAAACAAGGTTTATAGGAAATGATGCAAGTTATTGATGCTTAGTGATACTGCTAGTAGTGTTCAACTGGCAAAACACTTATTTAGAAACGGCCACTGTTCGACGAAAAGTTCCAGGCAACTTAATAAACAACTTGTTCTCATGTTTTGATTAATAACCTAGCAGTTGAAAAGACCAATTTGTTTACATTTAAGTTTTGCATTCTGCCGCAACATGCAGCAACCTTTTATTAAGTTTTCTGTGGAAGAAACATTAAAGGTCAACAAACATTCTTAAAATCTGAATTGGAAGAGATTGGCTTATTTTTCATAGATATTGTGCCATGAACACTATATAAGGGCATGTTGCTGTTGCATGCTGTGTGCAAATACCCTAAAAAATTGGAGACATACTATCTCCATGTTTCTGTCCCCGCTAGTTCTGTTTCGGTTCATGCGAGTGCTGCAGCAGTCTTAAACAAATGCTCTCATTGGTTGAGACATGGCCATCCTTAGCCAATACTGATAAACATCCCGCCCCTCATGGTTTGTCTGTATGTGTATTCAGAGCCAGTGAGCAATATTTCTGTATATATTGATAACTCATGTAGTTTTATTCAGTATTAGGACATGAAAGAATGTCTTATGCTGCGTTCACACCGGACGCGATGCGAATATTCGCTTCGCTGTAATCGCTTCGCTCTAATCGCTCCTATCGCATTGCTCTAAACCAGGGGTGCCCACACTTTTTTGGCCGGTGAGCTACTTTTGAAATGACCAGCTCACGGAGGTCTACCAACCAAAAATAAAATCCCAAATTGCAAGGGGCTGAATAACACGTTTTATTTATACTTGGGATAACTACAACAACTCTATTTGGGTTCTTGAACAGAAACAAATACATGAATACATAAAACAAAAAGGCATGTTAACCTCTCTCTCTCTCTCTATTTCTCTATCTCTCTTTCTATTTCTCTATCTCTCTATTTGTCTCTCTCTCTCTCTATTTCTCTATCTCTCTCTCTATTTCTCTCTCTCTCTCTCTCTCTCTCTATTTCTCTATCTCTCTCTCTCTATTTCTCTCTCTCTCTCTCCCTCTCTCTCTCTCTCTCTCTCTCCTTCTCTTGCTGACTGTCCCTTCATTTCCCTGTTAAGAAACACATAAAAACAAGCAGGGTAAGAAACCTCTCTCCATGGTCCTGATATAATGCTGCAAAACACAATTCAATATATTTAGGTGGGTCCCTACCATATTCTGATGACTTGCACTGAATGGAGTCCGTCAATGTTGCATAATCAGGACAGTAACTGCTGATGGCTAGTCTCAGACAGGCCTCCAAATGTTTATCAGTTAATTGGGAACGGTATTTCGACTTCACTATCTTCATTTGGGAGAAGGCTGACTCGCATAAATAAGTTGAGCCGAAGAGTGAGGTCAGTGAGGTGGCACATTTTCTGACGTTTGGATACTTTTCAACCCTGAATAAGTTCCAAAACTGTCCGGCATGCGTTAATGCGCCTTTAACTGAATGTTGGCCTGCAGCGACAACATCTCATCCTCCAGCGCAGACGGGTTCAGATGAAACACTGCTCCGATGTTTTGGGCCAGCGAATCAATATCATGGTCTTCACTAAACGGATAGCACATGAATGTGGCGATTGGCTCGAGCAAAGCAAAGTCTCGGAAGCGTTTCTCGAAGTCAGATGTAATGTTATTGACTTGCTCTGTGTAGCGCACACTGTCAAGGAGCGCGATGTCCTTCCCTTGCTTCTCCAGCTCAGAGGCGATGTTTTTGAAGTTGGCCAAATCTTTGCGCTGCAGCTTTGAACACAGCAGATGCAGTCTTCGTTTGAAGGCATTAACTGAGCTGATCATGTCAACCACAGTTCTGTCTTTCCCTTGTAGCTCACAAGCTCAGCTCATTTAACATGCGGTGAATGTCTGTAAAAACGCCAGATCTAAACAGCATGCTTCGTCATCTAGAACGTGCGACCTGCCGCGAGCTGGCTGCCATGGAGAAATTCCTTTATCCCNCCTTTGCATCAATATGTTCAAACAGTTTTTTTTCAAAATGTAAAAAAAAAGTCTAAAATTATAAATAGTGAAAAATTAAATATAAATTATTTCTAGTGTGAACCAAAATATAATACTAAATATTATACAAGTGATTTTTCTTAACCAAAATGACAAAAATGGCATAAAAACACATATTATTCTAATACGGGTCCTTTTAGACCCACTTATGGAAGAGTGTAGGGTCCAGTCACTCTAAGGGCATCTAAGGGTTAAAAAGGTAGGAACTAGGCATACACAACTTTAAAAGATACAACCAATTATACAAAACCAGTTAAATAAGGTACAGACATGAGTTCTACGGTGCATCTTACAAAACAGGCAATAAATAATTTAGAATTGTGTTTGTTTTAATGCACCAACGCTCACCTGGTAGCTGCCTTTTTGCTGTGGGACTCCATCTCGTGTTTTCGACAGAGCATGCCCTCCATGGTGTCTGGATCGGACTCGGCCCCCCCCCTGCTGGGTAACGTGGCTGAGGGCTCGAGGCGAGACGACGCCAGCCCGCTGTCTCTGCCGGGTCCGTTCGACTCGGATTCTGAGCCCTGTGGGTCAAACCAGAACATGAGGAGGAGGAACAACACACGACTGGATGGAAGCAGCGAGCAGCAAAGCAGCCATTCACAGCCGTACATGAAGAAGCCATGACGACGCTCGCTGTGACGACGCTGTATGATTAGCTGAGATAACAGCATAGCGGGTCCACATAATCACACACTGCACTGATGCTAAACAGCACAATTACAGTACTTACATGTGGGTAAGACGTCAAATTAAAATAACCACACATGCATGCTACACTTAACAAGGATAGCTGGTAGGAAAAACATATCCAAAAACGTAAGGAAATTACTCACAATGTACATTTAACTATTCTTAGAATAACATTTTTATCTTAAGTCAAATTTAAATGATCCATTAAGCACCTGGAAATGAAACTCAGACACAAATTACATGAACACTTTCAAACACAGTTCAACTCTCTAAAGTCCTGCACAAAAAGCCCACAGACAGTAAAATGCAATTTTTATTGATAAGTACTGTGCTATCAGCTAAGGATACTTTTCTACACATTACTTCACCAAAAGGACTTTCACACTCACCACAGGAAGTGCACACATATAGGGGAAGACTTAAACAAACTACATATAAATCAGCTACATTTATCACCACGATTACAACTCCGGGCTTCACATCTAAAGCCACTCTTGTCCTGGTCAGAATGAGCACATGAACAGCAGCCGACTGATCCATGAGAATAACCTGCTCATGAATCTGCGTCATGCCGTTAGACTGCAATGGGACTCACTGATGAAACATGAATAAAAAAAGCAATGGTTTTTGCATCTGTGACAGAGAGCGATGGCTTCTCAACAGAAGAGGCACTGCAGTTGACCAGGAGCTGAGCGGGGGGGCGGGGGGGCTACACAGCTGACCCCCGCCCCCCCGCTCAGCTCCTGGTCAACTGCAGTGCCTCTTCTGTTGAGAAGCCATCGCTCTCTGTCACAGATGCAAAAACCNTACACGTTACTCTCATCTATGGACATCGATCGCCTACTGCTATATTTAACCATATATCGAGCCCGATCATCGATTTACAATGATTTAAAGTAATTGTTTGCCTGTCTGGCCATCGTAATCGGGCTCTTTGAAGATCAGAAAATCCACGGTTTTCTTACATTTCTGATCGGATTGGCAAAAACTTCAGAATGTGTATTGACCGCCGTTCAAATGACAGCGTTGTTTTCCCCCAAAAGTGGGCGGGCCGTAATTTTCACCCGGAAGTGACGTAGGTGTTACTCTCATCTATGTCTACATTGATTCATATTACATTACTGATAAAAACACTGCAACATTTTGAGTCCTGTGAGTATCTCATAACTATAAATACATAGTGTTACTGTATGTCTTTGTCTGTTCTACTCTAATCAACCGTGTTGTTTCCATACATTTTCCCTGCTCATGTAATGATTTTAATTGCTTTTATCCAATTAAAAGGAACAACTTTTATTCCAGTAGCCTTTGAATGCAGTTGAATAAATGTTCATCGAAGCACAATACCTAGAAAGAATATTAAAGTCTACACTGGCAGATGAAAATAATCACCTTGTGGAAAGTAAAGTCACAAGATTAATAAGGGAGCAACATCTGTATTATGACTTTCATCTATTGTATGGTTAGTCCGCACAGTTGTTGACGACTTATTTTAAAAGCCAATCAACATGCTGATGTTACCCACCCAGAACAAGACATCTTAACAATGTTCTCATTGCGTTTTTATCAGCAGTCATTATCGCAATCGTTGTCAGTGGGACAGAAAACTCAGCCTAAACGTGTGTGTAAGCCAAAGCAGCCGGAGCGTGTGAGTACCAAGCCGTGGTCAGCTGTATAGC
>NW_011369947.1:11270549-11272458 GCF_000735185.1 Notothenia coriiceps
GAGGTTGGTTATGGCAGCAGTGGGAAACAGTTGTTCCAGGGTGGAGAGGCCGGCTGGCTTGGTAGTGTGGAAGGCCTTGGATTCCTCCTGGGAGAGACACAAAAATCAGTGTGAGGCAAAAGCGGGCAAAGTTGTCAAAGAATATGCTGGTAAAAAGCTAGAGCGGCACGCAACAAACCGTTCACGGCAACAACAGCATATTCTTTGACAACTTTGCCCGCTTTTGCCTCACACTGATTTTTGTGTCTCNTAGTTTTTACTGAAATGATTAAATAAAGTCAACATTTCACAGAGCTGTCTGGGGTTTGTTCAACTTTTAAAATATGTTTGAATGGTGATATACACAGTGATAGATGTTCAGGACTAACATTTATAATAAATACAGCCCAGCTAGCGGGAAGGTTCTCACAACTTTGGCTAACGTTACCTATAGGTTCTAATAAGGTTTTAAAGACACGTTTTAATCTGATGTTCAAATAACCTTTTTAGGATGTTTATTATTTCAAATAAGGTTTAAGGTTAACTAAGACATAACGTTTTAAATGCAACATTCAGAGGATGTTTTGAGGATGTTATTGAGGCCTGAGATGACAGAACGTTTTTTTTATAAAATTATCCTTTCATGTGATATGTTAACAAAGGTGGAACGTTTTGCCTGCAACATTCTAAGGATGTGTTTTGGACGTTGTTGGGTAACACATTAAAGATGTTCTTTATAAAGCGTTCCCTCAATGTTACATGATAACAAATAAAGAACATTTTCAAAGCAACATTCTGAAAATGTTTTCAGGATGTTATTGAGGCCTGAGATGAAGGAAAGTGTTTTATAAAATGTTCCTTTAATGTGATAAGTCAACAAAGGTGGAACGTTTTGCCTCCAACATTCTAAGGATGTGTTTTGGACGTTGTTGGGTAACACATTAAAGATGTTCTTTATAAAACGGTCCCTCAATGTTACATGAAAACAAATAAAGAGCATTCTCCAAGCAACATTCTGAAAATATTTTCAGGATGTTATTACGCCTGAGATGAAGAAGAACATTTTGAAAGCAACATTTGGATAATGTTTTCAGGAGGTTATTATTTTTTTATAAAATGTTCCTGTGATGCGAAATATTAACAGGGTCATAGTCAACGTCAGATTTATTTGTAGTGCGCTTTAAAAAACAAAGTTGTTGCATTTGTTTGAAAAGGATGTTTAAAAGAAATCTGATGTCACCACATTTTCCTTTTTAGAAAAAAACAAGCACTTAATTCATGATATTGCATGTTTGCGTAGGCATGTCTGAGTTCCCAGCTAGACATTGTTGGTTCTAAAAACATTTTGAGAATGTTACCATTCATTGTTCTAGGAATGGTTTCATCGCAAAGTTTTATTTTGGTTCCTATAATGTACTTCTGAAAGGTAGGATAACGTTCTCTAAAAACATTCTTAAAATGTTTGGTGATAACATTGTTCGAACATTATACCCCAAGTGTTTTTGTTGTTTATGCACATATCTCTATTGTCATATGGATCGAATAACACTTAGAAAACCAAAGACAGACATATAGAAGTCTCATTACTCTGCATGTTTTTAGAGCTAGGCTAAATGAAATGCTTGTTGATACTATGGGCACTTGTAAATGTCTATAACTATGTAAATGTATCCTGTAAATATAATGTATAATGTCCTTTATTGTTTTATGTTTCATGTGGAACCTATATGCTGCAGGTCTCCCTTGAAAAAGAGATCTATGATCTCAATGGGACCAATCTCGTTAAATAAAGATTTGAAATGAGAAGAACGGACCGACTATCACTGCCCGTCCCTGAAACCCCTGTTAGTGTTTGTATGTGTTTCTTTCTACTGTGTGTCTCTCTCTCTGCCTGCTGGTCTGCTCTACACGGCTGGGAGCAATCTCCAAT
>NW_011369947.1:11272477-11284395 GCF_000735185.1 Notothenia coriiceps
AGAAAGCCTTTGAGCTCCATACTGTTCCAGAAATAATCCTTGATAATTCATGATATGGCGTTTCATCACCACAGTATCTGCCGGTAGAATCTCCCGCATGAGCTCAGCCCCCCTCCTTTTTTCAAATCAGCACTTTTGAAACAGGAAGTGAAATAGAGGGATATGAGGCATGGCTAGAATGGGTGATCTNTATAATTTCTCCGTCATAATCGGTTGTTTCCGTGAACGGCCGACTGTTGTGTGATGGCAAATTCTGCAGCTGCAAGGCATTGTGGGGCAGCATTTTCTCTTCTCCTTTCGGTAAGGGAGGTTCAATGGTTCCTAAACTAAAGGAGGTTATAAAGAAAGTTTGAAACCTCCTTTCCTATCATATAGAGAATTCAAACTGCACTTATGATTAAGATGTATGCGCTCATACATCTTAAGAAAGTTATCACCAAAAATGTTAAGAATGTTTTTAGAGAACGTTATCCTACCTTTCAGAAGAACATTCTGGGAACCAAAATAAAACGCCCCGCTGATAACGTTTTAAGAACAGTAGGGCAACGTTTTATAAAAAAAGAATAACATCCTGAAAACATTTTCAGAATGTTTCTTGGAGAATGTTCTTCATTTGTTATCATGTGACATTGAGGGACTGAAAATGTTTTCAGGATGTTATTCTTTTTTTATAAAACGTTGCCCTACNGGAGAGAGTTAAGAGAGTGAGGGATGAGAGGCTCCAGGTTGTTGAATTGAAAATATTCGATGTAGAATACTGTTGTCATGTGTTCCAATGATGAATAAACAAAAATTTCATAAAGCATATTTTGTGCAAGCTCAGCTATGTTGATAAGGAGAATTAATAAAACTTGAAAAAGTATTCCTTTTAAGTGAACATTTAGGAAACAGTAACAAAAATGTGCGATTAATCGCGGTCAAAGTATTTTAATCAACTGTACGAGCCTTTAAAGCTTTATACCCAAAATCAGCACTTTTGAAACAGGAAGTGAAATAGAGGGATATGAGGCATGGCTAGAATGGGTGATCTGTTTGGTATTTTGAGCAAAACACTTCATAGACATGTTTTTTATATATTTGTATATATCTGAGACCTATGCTATTGCCTAAAAATAGCATGATAGGTGACCTTTAAGTTTATTGAATTAAGAACATGCTGCAGAGCCAAAGGTTCCATGATTATTGTACAAATCGGCTGTGGCTCAGTGGATAGAGTGCTGGACTTCGAATCAGGGGGTAGCAAGTTCGAGTCCCACTGCAGTCAGCATGTCGTTGTGTCCCTGGGCAAGACACTTCACCCCAAATTGCTCCTGTGGGGATTGTCCACAGTTCTGAATATATGTAAGTCGCTTTGGATAAAACCGTCTAACAAATGACATGTAAATCAAAATTTTGAATTTTGTGCTCATTCCCATATTTTGAGAACAACAGTTCTTGATTATTATTCAATGAAGTTTAATTATATATAAGCTCCCAAACTAATTTGACACCCATCTAATTCCTAAGAAGGCCCAAATTGAAAACATGGCTCAGGCAACAATAAGCAATACTTGGCAGAAGCATCTTCCCTAATCCACAAGTAAAAAGCCTGTTTGCATGCATGTGACTATTCTTTCATCTAATGCTTTATCTAATGCACCCTGGTCTTTAAACAAACACATGCATTGGAGTTGAGTGCACAATGTATTTTGTCTTTATTAATAAAATGACTGTGTGTCAACCTGAGAAATATTGCAAATGGCTTGCACCCTACTTTACAATCCGTTAATATTAAAACCATAAATGTTCCCATGTCATTGCAGACCTGACGTGATTGAGTTTGACAACCTGAAGAGGTCCAATGCTCACTACAATCTCCAGAATGCTTTCAATGTGGCTGAGAAGGATTTGGGACTCACTAAGCTGCTGGACCCAGAAGGTGAGTGGGTGAAGCCTCGACAAAAACATGAAGCATTTCTATCACAAGTCACACTGACGACACTGTCCACACAGGCACTAAACTGGGGCCTGTTGCCTGAACAGATTGATGGCTGTTCAGGATTACTGGAATTAATTCTAGCTTAGGCAACACAGCATCACATGTCAGCTACACTGACATCACAAATGGTGTTTCCATTGTAGCACCTAATCAACTTAAACTTGACATTTAAAAGGTGAAGTGATGAAGTCATAATATGTCATTCAGCAATTACATTGTGATTTTCAGATTAGTTTTAAAGCATAGCCTGCTGTGTAAAGTACCACATCATGATACACCTTATTTTTCGCTGATAAAAAAGGAACACTTTAAAAATCCGGTGTTTTTCATTAATTTCACATAATAAAAAAAACATCATGCAACCCTAGTTTAGGTTATTTCACTTGCAAATGGATCATACTAGGGCTGTGCAATTATTTGTATTTAATCTCGATTGCGATTTTGGCTTGCAGCGATTACGAAAACAACGTAATCAAAATCAAACATTTTTAATTTTATTTTTTATTTGTATTGGTTTTTCAGTTGAATTATACTTAAAGTTCAGGGTAATCAACTGTTAAAAACATATTGTTCAAAAAAATGTTTTCAATAAATGGATGTTTTCAAAGTAAATGGATAATCGTTTTTAATAATCGTGATATCAATTATTGACCAAAAATAATCGTGATTATGATTTTTGCAATAATCGCACAGCCCTAGATCATACTATCTTTTTTATTTTCAGATGTTAATGTTGATCAGCCAGATGAAAAGTCCATCATTACCTATGTGGCGACCTACTACCATTACTTCTCCAAGATGAAAGCCCTGGCAGTGGAAGGCAAACGTGTTGGAAAGGTTTGCTTTGTTCTGTGTGTATCAGAATACCTTTATTAGTCCCACGGAGGGGAAATTTGCGTAGTTACAGCTGGAAAAAGAGCCACAGACAGCTTAATGTTACATATGTTAAATATGTGACATGCATTCAAAAAAAGTACTAAGTACTAAAAAATATATAATAAAAAATAAAAAGTTACATAATTTAAAAGAAATACACATCCTGTAACAGTTCTTAGGATTTAGCAGCCAGGTATTTATTACACAGTTATTAACGGCATTTATATATTGCACATATTGCACATAGTTTGTTCGTATTTAGCAGCAAGGGGTGATATAGTCTGTGTTGTGGTGTGTGTGGGAGTGGGGGGGGTCAACTAGGGGCTTTGCTGTTTGTATAGTCTGACCGCTGCAGGAAGGAAAGAACTGCGGTATCTCTCCGTGAGACAGTGTATGCATGTTTAAAAACAATGGGTACATGTACAGTTCATGGGAAGATGCCCACCAGTTGCCTTGATTCACAGATCCCTCTCTGTTGCAGGTACTGGACTATGCTATTGAGGCTGACCAGCTGATAGACAAGTATGAGTCCCTTGCCTCAGAGCTGTTGCAGTGGATTGAGCAGACCATAGGGACGCTGAACGATCGGCAGCTAGCTAACTCACTGAATGCTGTGCAGAACCAGCTCCAGGCGTTCAACTCATACCGGACTGTGGAGAAACCCCCCAAGTGAGTAACAGAAGGCTGGGTTAACATAAACACAATGAATGACAATCTGCTTGTTATCCAATATAATCCAAAGTGTGTTGTTCCAAAATGTTAAACCAAGATTTCTGTCTCCCCAGATTTACAGAGAAAGGGAACTTGGAGGTTCTCCTTTTTACCATTCGAAGCAAGATGAGAGCCAACAATCAGAAAGTGTACATGCCAAGAGAGGGCAAACTCATCTCTGACATCAATAAGGTATAACGTGCTACAAATGGTTTTCCCTCTAGAAATATGAAACTCATGTTTAATAATGTCATCAAATCAACACAAGCATGCTGCTGGGAAAATTGTTAAAGGTCCCATGTCATGCTTTTCTGGTTATTACCCGTCCCCTTGTGTGTTATGAAGTTTTTTATGCATGTAAATGTTCTGCAGAGTCACAAACCCTCAAAGTACACCCTGTAGCGAGTAAAACTCTAACACAGAATAGACCTGTCTATGCTGCCCCAGAACATCTCGTTGGAGATTTCTCTTTTTTCATTGCTTACTTCTTGGGTATAGTGATGTATTTAGTGATGTAACGTAACGTCCGTGGAGCCTTTATGTTTGGACCAATCTGCGGACTTCCTCACACACACACACTCGACGGGACGTAGCGAGGCTCGCTGCTGCGAGGAACGGGACACTGTGAGCTGGTGTAGGGTCGGCAAGACAGCGAGACACCGCGGAACTCAGCCTGAGCACACACACAAACTCCCAGCCAGGCTGCGGGTGTGTGTGTGTGTTCGGGCTGGGTTTCGCTGTGTCTTGCTGTCTCGTAGATGGCCACTGGGCTCACAGGGAGGGAAGGGGGGCAGGAGCTCCAACAAGCCGTTTAGGACAGAGTGAATACACATACTATACAGAGATGCTGTATGAAAAGCCAATGTGAGTTTGGAAAATTGCACAATATAAATCTATTCTAGTAGACCTCAACAATGGAATTATGATCAGTAGAAATGGCCATGACATGGGACCTTTAATGTTCGACTGAATGTTTTCATAGCCCGCAGGATTATCATCTAAAAACTGGGTTTTACAAATTGTCCTCATCGTGTATGCAGCATATGTTTCCTAGTTGCAGGAGGTAACCAACTGTTTCTATTTATATGTGGCAGGCATGGGAGCGATTGGAAAAGGCAGAACACGAACGAGAGCTGGCTCTGAGGAATGAGTTGATTCGCCAGGAGAAGCTGGAGATGCTCGCTGCACGTTTTGACCGCAAAGCAGCTATGCGGGAGACGTGGCTGAGTGAGAACCAGAGGCTGGTGTCTCAGGTAGTCAAACTAGATTTGATTCAATCAACAAAAACACAAACATATGGCTGCAGATACTTTCTTATTTCTGTCTGAATACATTGAATAGTTTTAATGTGATAAGCTCACTCATCTCTCTCACTAGGATAACTTTGGGACTGACTTGGGAGCCGTGGAAGCTGCCACCCGTAAACACGAAGCCATCGAGACAGACATCGGGGCTTATTGGGAACGCGTGGCTGCTGTGGAGTCCGTTGCCAAAGAGCTGGAAGCCGAGAGATACCATGATGTGCGGCGTGTGACTGCGAGAAGGGATAACGTGCTCCGACTCTGGGAATACCTGAAAGAGCTTCTGGCCGCACGTAGAGAGCGGCTGAACGCGCATCGTGACCTCCAGAGACTGTTTGAAGAGATGCGCTACATTATGGACTGGATGGCAGACATGAAGGTACTGACCCCCTGCTGTGCATTTCTTCTTTCTGTTGGCTTTGTTTTTAATCAACAAAAAGGAATGTTCTAATCCTCTCAATGAAGTGAGTTGTTGTTCACATATGGCAGCTTTAGTGTCTGCGCTAATCAGTGCACCATTAACGACAGTAATTAGCTTTACTGAAGTTGGCTAGACTTCAACCACTAGGAGTGTGTCTTTTTCTCCTTGCATGGTTACATTTTGGTCAAAATGTGTGTGTTTATCAATAATTATTACATGGCTTAGTTGAATACTCGATTCTGATTGGTCAATTCAGAACACGTGACACGTTGTTAATCCAGTAGTACAGACCGCTGTCAAGCACTTATTGACCGTTGTTAAGGACGCTCACATCTGCACAAAGAAGTTTGGTCGATTGAACTGTATGCAGTTTTCGAACTGACAAGACAAGAGCGACAAGAAAACAGCGGAGAAGTAACGGGCAGGAAGCCTCCTTTTTACGCAGCGGTCCAGACATAGACATCAAACGGCAAAACATATTCAGTTGCCAGTTACTTTGGCATTAGGGCAGGGATATCTAGATACTTAAGCTTTGACATCATGAAGAGCAGCAAGCAGCAAGCAGCGATGTTTTCAAATCTGTAATCAAAAAGCTCCGCCTTCCTGCCGTTGCTACGTATTTCAAACGGTAACAACGGACTATTTTTCTTAGCGGATGCATGTCAATTTAAATCAATACAAACAACTATTTTTAAATCAATAAAAACATTTTCTAAATCCATAAAAGCATTTCAATTGATATTGGGAGTCATGTCGTTACTTTGTTGAGAATGTGGTCATCGTGGGGAAAAGAACATCCTTCATGCCGATCAAGAGCATGCTGTCGGGTGTTCTTCTTTTCCCCATAATGACCGCCTTGCTGCACATTATCCCTTACTTGTTTTAAAATTGTGAACATCCATATATAAGGCATCTGTTTAAAATACTAACATGCTTGCCTCTCAACACCTTTAACCAAATATAGCTTATTTGGTACTCTTATCATTACTAACTAACAAAGAAGTGTTTTAATTTAATGAGGAAGAATTAGATGGATGGATTCATTGCTTCTGTCATTTTCAGTGGTTACTAGAATCATGTTGTTAATGTCTTGGTTTGTAATCAGCCATTATTATATCATGAGAATGCTTGTAGAGAGAATATGATGTCTTTTTTTAACTGTGGCTTTAGCACAGTGGTGTAGTGATATAATGGTCTTCTGCTCTAATGGCTCAGATAGAGGAATTCTCTCAGCTGTGGATTGAGAAGCAAGGCTCAGGCTCCCTGTGTGTTCAGGTTAATGGTCTGAGGATGCAGCTTGCTGAAATTCTATCCGCTGTTATAATAGTCTTTTTGGTTGTTTAGATTATCACCAAGTACAAGACGTATCTCAATGTATGGTCATGATGTTTGAGGAAACACCTACATTCCGGTGCTGCTTTGTTGGAGGATCAAAGGTCCCATGACATGCTTTTCCGGTTATTACCCGTCCCCTTGTGTGTTATGAAGTTTTTATGCATGTAAACGGTCTGCAGAGTCACAAACCCTCAAAGTACACCCTGTAGCGAGTAAAACTCTAACACAGAAAATACCTGTTTATGCTGCCCCAGAACGCCTCGTTGGAGATTTCTTTTTCCATTGTTTACTTCTTGGGTATAGTGACGTATTTGGGTATAGTGACGTAAGGTAACGACTTCCTCACACACACACTCGGCGGGACGTTGCGAGGCTCGCTGCTGCGAGGAGCTGGACAGTGTGAGCCGGCTCACTGGTGTGGGGTCGGCGAGACACCGCGGAACTCTGCCTGAGCACACACACAAACTCCCAGCCAGGCTGCGGGTCTGTGTGTGTTTTGGGCTGGGTTTTTGCTGTGTCTTGCTGTCTCGCAGACGGCCACTGGGCTCACAGGGAGGGAGGGGGGCAGGAGCTCCAACAAGCCGTTTAGGACAGAGTGAATACACATACTATACAGAGATGCTGTATGAGAAACCAATGTGAGTTTGGAAAATTGCACAATATAAATCTATTCTAGTAGACCTCAACAATGGAATTAGGATCAGTAGAAATGGCCATGACATGGGACCTTTAAATGTTTTGCTTTTAAAGATGAAATAACTAAATATTCCTTTCTTCTGTGTTCTTTTTCAGGGTCGTCTGCAGTCTCAGGACAGCGGCAAACATTTGCATGATGTTTTAGACCTCCTGCAGAAACACACTCTGGTAGAAGCGGACATATCCGCTCAGGCAGAGAGGATCAAGGTGGTCCAGGGATCTGCACAGCGCTTCACTTCCTATGAACAGGGTGAGTCCTTTAACAGGTTTTTAACATATTCCCTGTGCAGAACATGCAGCTTAAGTCTTACCTATGTGGGCGCAATTTCATTACTCTCCTTTTTCAAATGCCAGCCTACAAACCGTGTGAGCCGGGGCTAGTTAGTGAGAAGGTCGACCAGCTGGGTCAAGCCTATGAAGAACTCGGTCAGCTTGCTTCAAACCGCAAAGTTTGCCTGGAGGAGTCGCGCCGTCTGTGGCAGTTTCTGTGGGATATTGGAGAGGAGGCAGCCTGGATCAGAGAGCAGGAGCAGATCCTGGCGAGTGGGGAATGTGGCCGTGACCTCACCTCTGCCCTTCACCTGCTCAGCAAACATGAAGCCTTCACGGATGAGATGGCAGCCCGTTATGGTCCCCTGAGTAACAGCATCGCTGCCGGAGAAGCTTTGGTTGAGGAGGGACACTTTGGAGCCCCAGAGGTCACCGAGAGGATTCAAGACATCCATGCACAGTGGGCACATCTGGAGGAGGTGCGTGGATATCACAGTCGCTATGCATAATAAAGCTATTCCAAAAATTCTTTTTTTGTGTTTGTAATCTTTTCACTTTATCTACTCCCTAGACAACCAAGCTTAGAGAGCAGAGCCTCAAGGAAGCTGTGGCCCTGCAGCAGTTTCAAACAGATGCTAATGACATGGAGGTATGGATCATGGAGACACTTAGACGGGTGTCCAGTCAGGAGGTCGGCCACGATGAGTTCTCCACCACAACCATTGCCCGCAAGCAGAGGGAGATCGAGGAGGAGATCCAGAGTCACCGCCCCGGCATCGACTCCATGCATGAGCAGGTCCAAGCAATGCCAGAGGCCTATCTAACAATCCCTCAGGTATGTGTGCTTTGTTTTTCCTACTTCTTCAGTGATGACATGCTGCTTGTAGTACTAAATTATTGTTTGTGGCTGATTGTAGGTGGAGGGTCGCCTTCCTGCTATTGAGCAGCGCTTTGAAGAACTGGAGTCTCTGTCAGTAGCTCGCCGCCAGGCTCTGGAAGGCGCCCTGGCCCTCTACCGCATGTTCAGTGAAGCTGGTGCCTGCCAGCTGTGGGTGGAGGAGAAGGAGCAGTGGTTACACAGCATGGAGATCCCCACCAAACTAGAGGACTTAGAGGTGGTGCAGCAGAGGTCAGTCATGGGGTAAAGGAGGGGAAGAATGCTAATAGAGTGCCACAGTGACGCTTCCTAAAACCCGGAAGCGAGTTTGACCACTTCCGATGGTCAAATCGGCAATTCGACAAAAAAGCAATGCAATTTCTCCATAGGATTTTGGAAAATAGCTGGAAATAAGGTCTGTGGTTGACACACATTTAAGAGACGGATCACGTTTTGTTCTACGACATTAAATACATCAGCAGTGACCCCTCTGGTGATTTCTGAAGAGTTTACGTGTCTGAAAAACGATGGTTTTTACCATGTGGCTGAATAGGACTACAGAAGTTCTCGAGGCCGTTGTACGTCATTACTCCGAACACGTGAACACTCCCGCTAAGTTTGTTTTTCCCCGTGTTCTGCTTCAAAGCAAGTACCTGCCTCCTGCAAACTGTTAAAACAAACACTTCAACTTGTACCATTTAGAATCTGTAGTTTTGAATATGGATCTTAATTTGGCGTGACGTTGAAGCAGCGACCCTGCTGTAGTTCGTTTATAGCATAACGTTAGCATTTTGCTTCTGGCGATTAGATTTATGATTAGAAAATTATAAAAGTAGGGTAGACCTGTGGAGATTATCCGACTGAACAAAACGTGATCCGTCTCTTAAATGCGTGTCGACCACAGCCCTTATTTCCAACTATTTTCCAAAATCCTATGGAGAAATTGAATTGCTTTTTTGTTGAAGGAACCGGAAGGAGTTTACTTCCGGGTTTTAGGACGCGTCACTGTGGCACTCTGAAGAACAGTTTGTTAAGCTTTCCCCTTATTTCCTCCAGGCATCTTAAGAATAAGGAGAATGCTAATGAATTGCTGACAAAGCTTAAGGATAACCGTGAACTGCAGCACTTCCTACAGGATGGACAGGAGGTAAACAAAAAAACACTGTTATGAATAAATATGGGATGTGATATGTGATGTGATAATTGTGAAAATTAGCTAGTATTGCCGAAAACTAACTATAGAGTTTGTTTCTATTGTTTGTTTTTATTTCAATTGTTATGCTATTCTCTTGTTTGTAGCTCACATTGTGGATCAATGAGAAGATGCTGACGGCACAGGATATGTCTTATGATGAGGCCAGAAATCTTCACAGCAAGTGGCAGAAACATCAGGCCTTCATGGCTGAGCTGGCCTCAAACAAAGACTGGCTGGACAAAATTGATAAGGTGTGGCCATTTTTATATTCATTGTCATCAAGTGTAATGTCATTTAAAACTAGAACCGCCAGAGGTCTCTGTATACCTAAAACCGCCAACGGGTCAAATTTACCCGCTATTGATTTTCAAGGTACAATGTTCTTTTATTTATCATGTAGAACAGTGAGTTTTGATCGCACAGGGATTAAACTTATACCAATAGAATCTTTGGACTCTCAGCTTTTCATGTGATATAGTTTGTGCAGATAGCATGAAGTATAAAATATCACTACCAGTGCTGATTTAAACGCTTGGTGTTAGACTTGTGTTTTGTTTAGGTATCTCTATCTCTCTCTCTATCCATCTTATAACTATCTATCGATCTATCTATAACTATCTATCTGTCTATCTATCTCTATCTATATGTCTATCTATCTCTATCTATCTATCTACTGTACATAACACACTTTCAGGAAAAGTCACGAACTGGGAGACTTTAATATTTTATTGAAAAAAAGTTACATAAAATCAAAAGACAGCTGCGGGTAAAATTGACCCGTTAGCGGTTCTAGTGTTAAAAAGCACTCGGAAATCTGTTCATCTGCGCGTTGATCAGTAGGCTGATCCTCAAGGCTAGATAGCATATCAATAATATATTATATTTCAAAGCAAAACTGACGCTAATTCAAACTTGTTCTTGTTTTGTGCCTCCAACAGGAAGGTCAGGCGCTGGTGGCAGAGAAGCCGGAGCTGAAGCCTGTTGTTCAGAAGACCCTGGAGGACCTCCAGCGGCAGTGGGAGGAGCTTGAGGGCACCACCCGCACCAAGGCCCAGTGCCTGTTCGATGCTAACCGGGCAGAGCTGTTCACACAGAGCTGCTCTTCTCTGGACGTCTGGCTGAAAAACCTTGAGGGTCAGCTGCATAGCGACGACTACGGCAAAGATTTGACTAGTGTCAACATCCTGCTCCAGAAGCACCAGGTAGACTGAACTGCTAGCAAAGCTCAATGTATGCCATCTATAACAATGTGCAATGAAACCTGGCCAAACCCTTAAAATGGAGATTGCCAAATGTCATATTTTCTTGTCTAACATTGTTTTACTTTCCCCGTGTAGATGCTGGAGAACCAGATGGAGGTCAGAGAGAAGGAGGTTCAGTCCATCCAGTCTCAGGCTCTGGCTCTGTCCCAGGAGGACGCTGGCCTCACTGAGGTAGACGGACAGCAAAAGCATGTCACTGACAACTTCTCCAACCTTCAGGACCCTCTCAAACTGAGGAGACAGCGGCTGCTCGCCTCCAAAGAAGCACATCAGTTCAACAGAGATCTGGAAGATGAAATTGTGAGTCTGACTGAATGCATCAATTAAATATAGAAGTTTGGAGAAAATAAGTGTTTGTATTGCATCCTGTTTGGACCGATTGTTATATTAATTTGTCTGTTTTTCTCTCAGCTATGGGTGAAAGAGAGGATGCCCCTGGCAGACTCCACAGACCATGGGAAAGACCTGCCCACTGTACAGCTGCTCATAAAGAAGAACCAGGTACACTGAGACTTGCTTTTTCTTGTATTGTTTGTCCAAAAAAAAGTAAAGGCTTAACCCTTAGATGCCCTTAGAGTGACTGAACCCTACACTCTTCCATAAGTGGGTCAAAAAGGACCCGTATTAGAATAATATGTGTTTTTATGCCATTTTTGTCATTTTGGTTAAGAAAAATCACTTGCATAATATTTAGTATTATGTTTTGGTTCACACTAGAAGTATTTTATATTTAATTTTTCACTATTTATAATTTTAGACATTTTTTTTTTACATTTTGAAAAAGAACGTTTTGAACATATTGTCCCAAAGATCTCCGCTATTCTGAGACCCTCGCAGTATTCCAGTCCCTTTTCAAAACTCATCAATCCATCAATCAATCATCAATCAATGCCGACTTTGATAGTCCTATACCCCCCACCCTAACCTTCCCTTATATTGTAAAGCGATGTTGAGTCCTTGAGAAGCCCTATACAAATATAATGTATTATTATTATT
>NW_011369947.1:11284440-11284799 GCF_000735185.1 Notothenia coriiceps
CCCATTCTAGCTATGCCTCATATCCCTCTATTTTACTTCCTGTTTCAAAAGTGCTGATTTTGGGTATAAAGCTTTAAAAAATTACAAAATTGATTAAAAAAAAGGAGGGGGCTGAGCTCATGCGGGACCCGGCAGCTACTGTCTAAACTAAATACTGCTGTGATGAAACTCCATATCATGGATTATCAAGGATTATTTCTGAAACAGTATGGAGCTCAAAGGCTTTCTCTCTTGCCGGTTATACCACAAGATGAGTTCCTTTTTATTTCCTGCTTCTTCACACACATGCTCTCCAGTACATGTTAGCTCTGAGTGTTAGCGATGCTAATGTAAACACCGACCATATTACGTCCAAAACA
>NW_011369947.1:11284826-11304749 GCF_000735185.1 Notothenia coriiceps
GTGGGTCCACATTTACGATATTACGCCATATCGGACGCAAATCTGGATCAGCTCCGTTGTAGCCCCGTTTTTAGAGATTTGGGTACGGAGGAAAAGAGAGGGTTTTATTTTCTGATGCTGCGTGAGTTCCCCGACACACCGGGGACACATATTTATGTATAAAAGACATCAAAAAGTACATTTTGCATGATAGGTCCCCTTTTTCTAACTTTCAGTTACTTTAACAATGTAAGGGAAAAAACTCTTTGCATATTGTAAATGTTTGCTTTGTTGCCTCTTCTGTAGTTTGCAAAGAAACCTGATCATGTAAATGGCAGCGTCAAGATTTAAATGAAGAGCTCATGGTTCAGTAACTCTAAACATTCATTATGGTTCAAGTATCACCTCAGACATTCAATGTATTGAACAGCAGGGTGTGCAAGTGAGTAATCAAACATGGCTCCTTTTTGGAAATAAGTGGGTTATTATTTCTGTGATCTAGGTCATCTTACACCCTATTTTATCTTCAGCCTTTAAGCCATACTGCAGACGTATTGAAGGATGGGAGGAGTACGAGGAGACCTAAATGGAAAAGGGGATAAAAACACCTCTGAGAAGTGTGATGTTTCTGCGACAGGTGCATTAGGCTAGGTGAGATAAAAGATTGGGGGGGGGAGATACCGGACACCTTTTTGATTTCCAGGATGAGTATCTGAAATCCACACTTTAAACAAAGGACCTGTTGTTATTAATTATATATAATATAAGTGTGTGCCTAACGGGGGCCAGTTTTACTGTAGGAGCCGATAACATTGAGTACAGGAAGAAGTCAATGACCTGTGTTTGTGCACGATGGCACTGAACGCCAGACCGTCTCTCCAGCTGGTTGTGAAGTTGTGGATGTTGACATTGGGGTATCTGCAGAGGCCAGAGCAGAAGTCATCAATCATTAACTCAACACAGCACAAGTAAAGCATAAATGGTAAAATATGGTAAAATATGTGTAATTGAGTCCTTTCTCTCCCTCTTCTCACCCAGCAGTTTTCATTTGGCACCAAAGCAGCAGGGCTTCTTTAGCTGACTTTCTCTCCTTGTTGTCCCCCGTCTCCACACAGATGTCCTGGATCTGTGAGCAGAGCAGAACTCGCAATATTATAACAGTAATTTATTTTCTGTTAGTATATTATAAAAACGTTCAGAAAAGGGGCCAGAAATTGACAGGCAATGACTGTGAGTTCATGAAAAGCATGAATACTGTTTTAACCTTTTAAACATTTTGTGAGTTTGCCTAAGGATGGGCTTCATGCAGAGACATGATGTCCCGAAGGCTAAATTCGCTCTTTGAAAGAGGTAAAGCAATCTGGCACGCGCTCCACTTAATATGCTTTATATGTTACCTGGAAGCGAAGGATGATTGTCCAGATGAGACCCAGCGTGAGACGGTGATTACCATCCACAATGTCATGTGAGCCCATGTTTTCTAGATGGACTTTTTGCTCCTTGAGAAACTGCAGGGCTTTATCAACATTCTCCAGGCAGTGGATACGCATGCGGCCCTTTGTGGGCTTTGGCTGTGGGGAGCAGAAGAAAAACAAAGAAGACAAAAGTTAGAAATATAGACGAAAAGGGAATACAAACATACATTAGGACATCAGCAATTTCAAAAGAGAAGAACAAGTAGAAACAGGGGGAGAAGTAAATCACACAAAAAGAAAGAAGAACTGGAGCGCATGATTTCTCCTTCCTCGTGGTGCTGTCTGAGGGTCATGGCCCCTCAGGGCTTGGGTCAGGGTTAGGACAGAGGGGGGGGGGGGTTTCTGTGTGTCTGTGAGATACTGACCAGCTGTTCTCCAGAGAGCACTTCCAGAAGGCGGATGAGCATGCGGCCATCGCGGAGGTCGGTGTACAAGTCCCCGATGCGACTGGTCACCCGGCCCAAGTGAGAGTTTACCCATTTGGTGAAGGTCTTCTTCTGCACTGCTTCACGCTCATCTGCAAAGGAAACAACAGGGAGTGAGAAATGCTGAAGTTACATCACTGATAACTGAGACGCCACTGGCTTGAGTATCATTAGAAATAAATATTAACAAGGATTACATTTTGCTTTAAACAAACACCAACACAGTCAATAACCAAGACCAAGGACTTCAGCCTGTGTCGTGACTAGTTCATTTTACAGATAAGCTGTACCATTAAGGGATCACTGCATTGACAGCTTAGTGAGAGGTTTTCACTCCTTAGACCAATGTTTACTGATGGCTCTGCTCATGTGTGCTTTGCTAATTACCCTGACTATGTGCATTGAGATAATCAAAGTGACAATGCTAAATTGTCCAAAAAGGCAATTATATGAGTGGTTTCTTTATTGGGGCCGGACTTAAAAAAAGAACCACAATATATTAATCTTTAACAGCAGCTCAGACATATGGGCCAGGGGAGTAAGAAGCTAATCCTGCTCTGCTACCTAACAAGGTGACCTCCTTTCTAGGACACAAGGTCTTTCTGCCGTTTGAAAACACTATTCTAGCATATATATATATATATATATATATAACAAGCCCATGAAGAAAAAAAAAAAGGAAGTAAATAGTAAATAGATCAGAGGAACGGCTCTGGAATAATTAGGTAAACCAAACAAAGCCTACAACAAAACAGGCAAAATAGCAAACCCTTCATATTTTCATTTATATTACTTCACAAACCAAACCTAAAATAGCCAAACGTTGAGTAAAGCTGTATTTTAAGTGTTCATTGTATATAGCTTTATGATAAGGATGTCTTTGATAGTGCAACACACCACACCTTCTTTACACTTCAAAGCAGCTTAGTGTAACAACATAAACCTGACATCTACATCTTATGTAATACCTATGGTGGTTAAGAACAACAGAAGGTACAAATGCAATTGATGTTGCAGAAAGAAGCATTGAGGGGTAAGGTATCTGGAAAAGATGTATTCATATAAATGTCATCATTATTCAACTATGTAGTAACTACCTTAGTGCTACAGTAGTTACTGTTTAAAGGCCACACTATTCAAAGCTGAGATTTTCAACCCAGAGGCAAGGTGCAAGTATCTTGGCAGTTCATGTAACAGAAGGAGAATGTGAAGGTCAGCCATTTTAACATTGCGATCTTAAAAAGAGATTCATGAGATTAAATTACAAGGTTGCTGTATTATGACAGTTCTATTAGAGAAACTATAAAAATCATTCGGATGCTCACAAATCTCTTGTGGAAATTGAGTACAAGAAGTATCAAAAGTGGCTTAAGAAGTATAACAAGGTTATCACGGTGTTCATATATTTAAGTCACTCCAAAAAAGTGCAAGCAATGTGAAAGACCTAAAGAAAGCATGTTGTGCAAATAACCACTCAACCAAGCCAACTGTCAGATTTTGAAATGTCATGCAAGCCTTCAAGGGCGAAATAACGATGAACCTGTTGCAAGCTAAAGGTACCCCCCCTGTTTCTATACCGTACGAGAGTTTGAAATAAGTAATTCAGATAGCTCCTAGTAATGATTAAACAGCAAATGTGTCGGGACTGTCGGGTTTATATTATTCAAATACTTAATCCCATACAGCCATGACCTCTGTATTTGACCTTTGATTTAGGAACCAGAGTATAGCAATAACTTAAAATCTAAATAATGAAATAATACCTTGTTTTTATTATGCCCTTTCTTACACCAGACTGCAGAGGAAGCATGATAATTGTGTTATCAAAAGGTAAAGTATCATTTTCGGATTATGCCTCACTCTTTCCTCCCTCACTCATTTCCTGTATGAGAGCTTGGTAACAACTGAGGACACATGCAGATCCTACCACATGTTGAACACACAGCACATGAACTATCCAAATGAGATGGAGAGAGATAACAGTTAACTGGAGCAATAACAGACTTGAGTTGCAAATTTAAAAAATGCACTTCAGGAATGCACAACTACTCCTTCTGCTTTTGTTCTGTTGTGTCTTGTCATGTTTTCCGTGTGGCATAATGGACTGGGGTTACTGCATTTCGTTGTGTTGCATCACGCTTTATGAAAAAGCCCTCCACAAAGTGTTGTCTTGTGTTTCTAAATCTCCACACACGTTTGTATTATATAGTTATACCAATTGAAGGAGCTGTGTGAAGGACTTGGTTATGTCCTCTACATTATATTCCATTTCTACCGATAGCCAATAGATCTTTCTAAATCTAACACAGTGTACCTTTAAGGAAAGTGTTGATTTATGAATGCCGAGCAGGTGTGCCTATGATCATGGCCTACAGGCATATCTGGAAGGTTACAACTGTGGCAGAGACATGTTTTTTTTCTCTGCTATCAGCCCTTTAGTCTGGTGGCAATTGAACTTGTGCTTTTTCATGGTTCACCTAAACTCAAGGATATCGGACACACAAGAAAGTGTTATGGCATCACACTCTAGTATTGCTCAAACAGCCCTGGTACATTAGGTCCTCTACCTACTGTGGGTGTCCTGGTTGTTTTTGGATCATTCCATTTTATCACATTTTTATTTAAACTTTCCAGATTAGGCTCTCCAAAAGCACCACTATAACACATTATTTTATTCTATATTAAAAAAGTACCACTAAGTTATTTGAAGCTGGTTAATGAGCCAGCAGAGGTGGATTACCCTGGCAGGTGAGAGGCAGTGGAGGAGCCTACATTCCTCCTGACACTTGGTCATGTTGTGACAGAGCCCTGCACTGAGGAGGAGGCAGTGGGGCAGGGGTCCTCAAGAAGAAATGCTGCAACACTGCTGGGGCTTCGTTGCTAATTATAAGGCAACTGAACGAGAACAGTAGAGAGACAAGCACTGCGTCTGTCTGTGAGCTGTTTGCTCATTATGGCGAGCAAACACAAACTTGTCATCATTGCGGCTACAGTGGAGAAGGTCAAAAAAACCGGTGCAGCTGTCTTCAAGAACGCTGTGACATTTGTGGATCATGTTTTTTGTAGATATGTCAACTGTAATGTTTTTACATTTTGCTCTTAATGGTTCATTATTTTTGTACTTACCTGTAAGAATGCTTAGCAACAGAAAGCGTGTTTATTGTTAACAGAGAGTACCCTCATGGCTGAAGGTGAGAAAAGAAACTGAGACTATGCTTCCTTTATGTCAGATGTCTAACGTCATGCAAAATACCTGCAGAGCCTGCCAACCTTTCTACACAATTACACAATAGAGGACAAGAGAGAACATTGGGAAAATATGAGCTTTGGAAAGCAAGCCTTGTAATTACCAGTAAGTCTTACTAAATCTGTCATAATCGTAGCTTTTTTGCCAAAAAATCCACAATAATGACTTTTCTACACCAGCTTTGAAACACAACAGTTTCCTTACACACATTCGTTTTGCCAAAGATGGGGGCTACAAGGTGTGATACAATACAAATGTGGACAATCCTTTTATCCAGCTCAGAATATTTATTGGCTTCTCCGAATACTATACGAATTTTCTAAACTATGTTTAATGTGGATTCAAAACTGTAATAAAACGACCTCTTCTCTCTCAGCTCTACCTTCCCTCTGCCTATTTGAGTGTGAGGTGGAAAAACAAGTGTGTGTTTCTCTCCATTGTTTACTAATGGCAGATCTGAACTAGTGGTTAGAGGCATCATTATATGTTTCAAAAGCATATTTGGGCATGTCCAGTCACTTTGAACATGTTTGTCTCTGGCAGTAAGCTTTAAGTATATGCCAAGGTGGGAGGGGAGGGGGAGGGGGAGGGGGGGTTGAAGGTAGTGAGGTTTAGTTCGCTGCTACTCTCCTATTCAACCCTCAACTTTAGCACAGTTGATAAAGATGAATATCTGCAAGTAATCTGAGCAAAAATGCCGCCAGGCTTAATCCTGTCTGGTGATAAAATGAAGACTCCAACAGTGAGTCGCTGAGCCAAGGAACACACATATCTAAAAAGGAAAACAATATATCTGTGCGTCAGAACAACATATGTGTTTGTATAAGGACAAAGAACAAGTCCACATTAGGTGTACGTTTGCATTCTGGTACATATTGAAAAAATGCAAACCCATTTGAACCCTGTCCTGTACATATTGTTTAAATCACTACACAGACTGATTTCTGACATGTCAGACAGTGTGCAACGTCATTGAGACAGAATCTTGTTTGATAGGAAGGGGTTCTGCTAGCACAGTGTTATTTAGTTTAAGACGAGGGCAACTAGACGCCGTCGCCTACCCATATTTGTCAGCGTTTTTCTGGCTACCAGTATGCATAGCACTTATTTACTGATAGCCCCTATACTGCTCAAATGTACAAAATGGTAAAAAATATTAGTAAGTGCCAGCGGTTGGGTTGAGGGTAGGACTAAATACAAAGGCATTTAAATCCCTTAATACATTCATAACAACTCTAATGGTGGTTAATCAACATTAGTTAGGGATTGTTCCAGGTTACACTGTTAACCTGCAGTGTAACAGTGTAAGTGTTTGAATGAAGCTTAGGCACTTCTCATTGAAAAGTGTGCCATGTTGTTTTATGCACAGTAGACAACCCACGACCGTGCCCTGACACCGTCTGTCTATATTAGAGGCAAACATATGCATGAGTGGGGGAGAAGTTCTGACAGAGGGTCAGAGTCTTCGTTGTGATTCACCCTATTAGAGGTCTCCTATGTTGCTCACTGAATCCTTCATCCCTTGGCAGTCTTGCATGACACTGCACTTCGGCTCCCAGTGGCGTTATTTCAGCACAGAGGACAAATAGCGACTCCGTCCATAAATAACTTACCAAGGTAAGCACTTCACAAAGTAGCAACAAATGCACACCGCATATTTTATACACTTTTCAATTCCCTGACCATTTATTCTCAAACACATGGGACTGATGTCTAATGATTATTTTAAGACCACCTAACATGTAAGAAGCTTTCAGAGAAGATATAGAAAATGTGAGCACATGCATAATCATTAACTGCTTCTAATTTCATCTCATTTCAAGTCGTGCCCAGGTGTGACGAAGGTGACTTCGCCACTATGGACTGACGGCTTTGGGCCGGGTAATATTGCACTTTATTAGCGGGATTGCACAGGACAGTTAACATTGGATTGGTATTTGCACATAATGTATTACATAAACAGTATTTATTGAAATGTCGTCTGGATGCTGGTATAAGGGTGACAGCGGTTGAGGGTAATCAGGGTGCAAATAATATGTTGAATGTCTGTGACTGATGATTGTGTGCACCTGGGGCCCTGTGTTGTCTCCTCCCCCCCTCACCTGTGTTTAATTGCTCCCCGTCACCTGTGTCTTGTTAGTGTCTGTGTATTTAAGTGCTGTTTCTTGTTAGAGTGGTAGTGTGTGTGAGATCCTGGTTGCTGCAGGCTGGGCTCACGTGAAAACAGCAGCAGCAGGATTGAGGCTGTGTGTATTGTTTTAATAAATGCCCACCCCGGGTTATAATTTTGGACGTTCTGCCTCTGCCTCCTTGCTTGGTCGGGCCGCTCAACGGTCAGTCTCACACCAGGTCATGCCTTCCTCCTTAGCCGTTCCTGGTTCCCTTTGTAGCCTGGTCGAAATGCCCTTGACTTCATAAACTCTTGACATCCGGTCTCTCACCCAGCCTGAGCTTGTGTAATAAGTGCCTATGGTCACCCCGTCCTCAGAAAGAATGAGCAAACTGCTTCCATCAGTCTGCTTTAATCTGCTTAAAAGACCTTATCTTGGACATTCCCACACAGACAAGATTATAGTTTTATGCCAAAGGGTACAGAGAAAACACTAATCAGTGGGAGTCTGACTTGTCTTGCTTTCAGCTCTGCTCTTACTTGTATTATACATTTGACAATATATATAAAACATGTTCAATATATTTAAATTGCAACAATAGCAAGGTCAACAATTATTTACTTTTTAAATGTTTGCTAAACTGAGTGCAAAACATGCTTTAAATTACAGTTAGCAAAGACTAATTAAAGGATGACTCAAGTGTTCATTATAATGTCAGTGATCAGATAACCACATTGTGGTAGATGTGTATGTATGTCTACAGTAGAAAATACATATTTGGACGATTCAAAAAGTTGCAGAGACATACATTTGATTTGATCAGGGTATACACTAAGGCAAATGTATTAGTTGTGTGTAATTCTGCAATCACTAAGTATCATGAGATTTCTAACGCTTTAGCTGAAACTAAAGCTCAAGAATCCATTCTCCAACCATCAGCCATCAAGTGTTTTGCTGTATGAGATTACAGAGTAAAGCCCAGGCACTCATTAGAGAACGACCTTTTAGTCTGTTATCTGTTTTAATGAACAATTCATCACGTACAGTCGGGAGAAAATACTTTGAAAAAAAGCTTTGTGGTAAGTGGTTACTATTCTGTATTGACACCATTAGGTGGTTTAGCTAAGAGTCAACTACGGTTGTTGTGTGACATAAAATGGATGTCATATGCAAATCAAACAATGAAAAAGAGGTCTACGCCTGTTGTATGTGATTTCTTGTGTTCATAAGCTTGAGTGTATTTGATTGATTGATGTATAAAGAACTTTAGCTATTTCAGAGAGTCCTAATGATCAACCCTCCTGTTTATCTTTGTGTATTATATAATTAAAGGTTACAATATCTACTACTCCTTCAAAGTCAACAGCAGCCTTATAAAAACGGTATAAAGTAAGAAGTCGGATAGGATATCATCTGACATCTGGCTGCATGTCAAATCATTGAGTACAAATATTATTTCCCTCATATTTTACATATCTCTGCAGCAAATGGGAAATGTACCCTCAGTGTATTACTACATATTACATGTCTATAGAATTTAACAAGCCATGCCTGCATATCATTAGAAAAAGTGTGCAAAACAAAGTGAGAACAATGGCACTTAGAGATGCACATGCTTTGACATTTCTCTCCAGAAAAGCGGAAGTGCCCTTCCTTTGCGTATGACTTTGAAAGTAGGCCTGTGGTAAAACCGACGCGTTGCCACATGTGGCATGAGTTATTTTTACACATTTAACAGTTTGCGGTCACTAGTATAGAAAGACACTGTTTGGCCTAACTTTGTTCTTAAAATGACAAAACAGACAGGAGGAATCTGATAGATACCTCTCTTAAAGATAGGTCATCTTTTTTTTCTATATTGGCAGTGAAGGTACTGAACCCTTCAGGTCATGCTCCGCTGTGCCATCTGCAGCTGTGGCTGATAATGGGAGAGATAGGGGAGGAGGGGACGGGCCAAGGCCAATCCCATGAGAAACGAGACAGAAACGGACACCTCACAGCCATAACATCTGGACACAGAAAGTGTGTGAAATGTCAACAGGACAATAAATGTCCTAAAGCCCCCAAAACAGCACTATCCAGTTACCCTTCCAAGAAGGAAACTGTCAATATTGGTAAAACTGTACAAACAAAAAAGGCATTTTGTGTATGTGTGTGTCTTTGTACTGTACGTACGTATAGTGAACCCTCACCAGGGTAATGTGACTCTGAGTTACAGCTGGAGGCCACCAGAGTCAGAGCTTTCACTAGGAGTGTTAGAAATATTAAGTTACAACATTCAATTCATAGTAGGCCACTGGACCTTGAAACCTTACCCAAATTCGACATTGATCCCTTTCAATGTCAATTCAAATTCTTTAATAAAGTATAAAAACAAAAACATTCCTGATCTAGACAGCAGAGCATTCAATGAGAAAGAATAAAAAAAGCTAGCATCACTTCTTAGTTGTGACTTTAGAGACTAAGATTTCAGATGGACATGAAGGAAAGAAGGACTATTGACTTTGACATTTCTGAATGAGTCAAAGTGTGCTCTATTTGAATAAAGAATACTGCTTATGCCTGCCGACTGACGCAAACAAATTAGAGTCTTGACTCAGAGGGTGCGGGTATCGAGGACGGTGACCCTTTAGTCTAACATAACCCACTCTATTTATTTATTAACCAGGACATCAAACAAAACTGATAATGTATTTATCTTGGCACCAACATCAATAACCAGAATTATTTGGAAGTATTAGGCAATAGGAAGGAGTTTTTTTTAACTCACGAGGCACCATAAGATTACATAATAGTGTGGATAGTGTGATTTGGGAAACTATAGAGCCAAGGTTTTGAAAAATATGTTTCGTCTCTTTATATTATTCTAAGGGTTAAACTATGACGTTATTATGGGTTGAAAAAAACAGAGGCTATAAAAAAACTAAAAGCAAATGTCGCTCCATCTGTCAATAAAGACTGTTTGAATCTCCCAGAGATGAAAGTTTTTCCTCCTCTCAGTTCAATATAACCATGTGCCTCAGTGTTCCATTAAACCTGTCTCCCTTAGCCTTAGTTATTTAGTTACCTATCATTCACCACTGAGTCAGACAATGCTAGTTTGTTCAGTGCATTCATTAATGGTAGAAGTCTGTAAAATAATTAGTCCATAATATGTTTCGTTCCAGGTACGAAACATAAATGAGATATGTTATTTTTTTATATTTTCTCCTCAAGTCCCTCTGTTAAGATGTTAGAATGGAAATCAATTGTATGTTTGAGAAGTTGGTAACCGCTGACCTTACAGCTTGTAAGTGGAAAAATATTTAAACTGAAAGTAAGTAATGTATGGTTTGGTGTACAAAATAATTTTGTGAATGCTTTGTTGTGTGAATGGGACAACAAACATGCATTTTCTGTAGCATCAGCATAAATCATGGTTTAACATAGTGAGGCAGAGAGGGAGTGACACACAGAATGAGCCTCAAGGGTAGTCAAACTAGAAATACAAGTGGGTGTTGCCAGAATGTGTTTGTGTCTGTCTGAGTATGTGCGCGTGAGTATATTTACAGCAAACTCCATCCAGAACATAACCGTGCAGAGATGAAACACAAAGTATGTAATCACTCATCGAAAATTCCCCATCTTTAAGATAGTATTCATAAATACAGTTTTGTTTTTGAATGAACCTCATTTCATCATATTCTTGTTGGAGGGAAGTGGGAATATCTCTTGTCAGCGTAAATTTAGTGACTGATCTCTGACCCCCATAATTACACAATGAGTTAAAGATTTTCTTGCCTGACAAGTTGGAAAAGACGTGGAGGTATGTACTCGCAGCTTCTTTGAGTGTGAGGTCGCCCAGCTGAGTGTGACAGTGTTGTGAATCTTGTATTTTCTAAGTAATAAAAGATGGATATTATCTCAAGAGCTTGTCACTGTGAAGGTCTAGACATATTTGTATCCATCACTTCACATTTACTCAGACATATGAATACTGTACATGTCCTTTAGCAGACTAATGCTCTGTGGCAATGAAGATATTAGTGAAATTAGAGGTAAAATAAGAATGTCAAACATGCAGAGAGAATAGACGTGCCCTTCAAGTAAACCCTAAGCTCTCCTTTCCAGACAGCAACCAGGGAGGGACCGGAAACTAGCAAAACACTATGATCTTCATGCACACTAGCACCAACTGGTAGTTTAATAAACTATTGCTCTACACACTCAGCTACCGCTAATACCTTATCTCATGGGCAGAGACCAATGGGTCTAAAGCTCACAGAAACAGGCCACATGGTAATAGAGTCTAACAGATACATGTGTTGATCAAACAAAAACCTTGACCAAGTAAAAAAGTTTTTCTCCATATTGTTTTTCAATTTGAACACCAGCATTTTAGCCAAGAAACTGAGGGGTGAGTTACAAGATTCCCTTACAATCAATGTAAGTTTATGCGGGGTTGCACTTTAGTTACCACATCATTTCCTAAGTCCTATGTTACAACCAGTGGTCTCTGTGATTCCTGTTTGCAGGACCTCACAGGCTTTAGCCAGAGACAGAGCGGTTCATTGTAATAAGATAAGGAAAGGACAGGTGGCCCAGTGATCAGGTGCCAGACTGCCTGCTTTAGAGCTGAGCTGAAGCCTAGTGTTTGTCTGCAACGGCTCTCTTAGATTCTCTCCACAGTAAGCACTACAATAACGCAGAATTGAGAGAGGAGTCTGGTCAACCTCTCACAGGTAATGAATTATGCGAGAAAAATGTGGAGCTATTGCTGGAGACTCATTTACAACCCACAGCACCTGCTGTAGGACTACCACTAGCACTAGCAAAATTGTCAAAATGTAATATATTTCCGATGTTAGCACACAGCAGGATATTTTTAAAGTGTTACACCTTTCAGTCTTGGACAGTCTTAACATTAGCAACTTTTCCATGAGAGACACCAAATATTGGATAAAAAGGTAAATACATTCCCTAATAGTAATTTGAAATTGACAGATCATCATGACTCTTACCTTGCAGTTGTTTAAACCTCCCTTCCAGGATGTTGGAATATTGCACCTGATTTACAAATGCTGCTGCGGACAAGCAGGGCTCTCTGTCCCTGCGTTCATACTCCATGGCCTTTTTCTGAATCTCTCTCCTAAGTATTCCTCTCAGATACAGAGTGAATGGGAGTTCTCCTGCATAGCACAGCAAAAGCGACCTTTCCCACTCCAAAAAATATAAACTCCTTAAGAGGGTTTTCCAGAAAATAAAAGTTTTGTATATCCAAAATGCCTTGGTTTGTCCTCCTGTTTCTGATTCCCTCAATGCTGTGCCTCAAGCACAACTCAAGCTTGAAAATGTTGCCGCCTGTTCTTCTCTTCTTTTACTGTAGGTCCCACCTTGTCCAATGAAAATACAGCAGTGTAACGGTGGAGGGGTTTTTCTAAAGAATCATTTAAAACAAAATGTTCTCTTGTTTCACCTCCTCCTGTGAAGAATTTCAACACACTTGTGGCCTCTAAGCAAAGTAAAAACGTCTGGTTACACTCCCTTGTGGTTCAAGGCTGACTATCCCTTCCCTCCAAACTCTGAACATGCATTTGCTGGAGCAGAGCGCAGCAGAGCAGGCTAACCGGCCGCGGTCGGATAGCTGTGTAAACAAAGCCTGCTGTGCTGTCTGAAAACTGTGTCATTTGCACAAGGTGTGTTTGAGGGAGGAGCACAGAGGAGGAACACAGTGCTGAAGTGGAGAGGGAGGCGGTGTGGAGGTGGACTAAACCATTAGAAGTCTTTGCCCAGTGTAGCTTGAGGCGGATTATGTAACGCCACCTTAATTCCAGAGAGCAGCGGGGTGTGGCCTGCCAAGAAGGTACATCACGAAAGGATCCATCCTCTTATCCTGCTGTCTTGCTATGTGGTTCTCATTTCTATCACTCTCTGACATAAGATTTAATTTGCCTTGTTCTGTTTGCGGGCTCTGCCTGTGATAAGGCGTTAAGACAGGAAGGAAGTTGTTCAGAATATCTCAGCAACACGACAAGCTCCTTCCTGCCTGAACAAGATTTGAAATGATGAACTTGTGTGTCTGTTTGTCAACCAGATGGTTAGGCAGGAGTGGGGGTGGAAGTGAGTCATAAGTCCTGTCTAAAACAATTATAAAACTATAATCAACACATTTGATGTCAAACTAGATTATGGATAACTAACTATTCAAATTAGTAATGGCTTAACTTGGAAGGAATTTTTTTTTCTTATTTAATTTGATTTCCCACTGTCAACTTAAGTGTGTCTTGCATGCAAACACTGGAAGAAAATACACTTTTATATATTTTTGTGGCTGTGCTCCACTCCGCAGGAAATCTGGATCAGGAAATTATTTAAAATCTGTGCAATACACACCAAAAATGATGTCAGAAACTATGCATTAAAAGAGACTTCTAAATATATTTTGAAAGTTGAATAGCTATCCAGTTGAAGGTTTACTCTTCGTTGCTGCTGCTAACGGCCTAAAAAGCGCCACAATAAAAGTTACAAATGCAATAATTGCCTGTGTGTGAAAAAATTACACAACACTGTAAACACTGTGAGGGCTAAGGTCACCACTTTTTTTGCAAAAGTTGGCTTTTGGTCTGGTCAGGGGTAAAAATGTGTGTTTTTTTATTATCTGTGCTTGTCCTGATGAGCCGGCAGCATCTGGATGGATCTCATTAAAGGACCAAATGCCCCCGGCCTTCTGCGCCTGGGTGTTTATGGAGGGGGGACTGGACTAATGAGATCCAAAGCGAAAACACTTCCTTCTGGGGATCACAAGCAGTGGTCGCATGCAGTGAGAAATGAGAAGCAGAGACATGGTAAACTGGAAATGGCCGTTTAGGATCCCATTGGGCATATTTCAAACACACAATCCCAATTACCACGAGACGCAGATGTGATGGCAGGTTTGCGTGTCTGGCAAAAGCATCTGAAAATATTATGTTCAGACCTATCTATACAACTCATCAGTCATGTGGATAAACTATTAAATAAACACTCTGGATAATATTAATAGTTATTTTCTTAATCTTGTAAAATATGACAACAAACATTGAGAACGTCTGCCAAATGGAGATGTGGGAGCAGCTCATGCATTGAGCAAACTGGATTTAATGATAATTAATGATGTTCTGGTGTGGTGAATGAACGCAGATGAGGAACAGGGAAGGATAGAAGCTGCAGGGGAGTCGGCAGAGATCTATTGCTGAGCATGTACATTTTATCCATCCAACAGCTTAACCCCTGGAGGGACACGGGGGAGGGGGGAAGGTTGGACCATACTCAACTAAATATCTGATCTGAAGGGGGATCCCCCTGGAGCTAGAAGGCTTGATTTCTTAGGATGAAGTCCTACAAAATGTATAAAAAATGTGGCCCAATGTGAGACAGTGAATAGAAGTGTTCATCTATTATTCATGCTTCTGTGTAGTTTTTCTTCATTATGTATGCATCGTATATAAGCATAGTCTGTGTATTAGAACTGGTTGGATTCCAGATTCATGATAATGATGTGGATATGTAATGAAGAATAGTGTTGCAAAAGGAACATGGATGCTTTCAAAGTACTCTTGCTCTGCTAACTGTGTAAGCTTTCACAAGTAAGTACAAGCTAGGCGTTGCTTAACAAAATGCAAATGTTCACCGCTTGCTCTGCTACCACACACAGTATAGGAGAGTAGATAGGTGGTTATTTATGCAAATTACAATTATCTTTAAACACAGGAGAAGCTTTCTACTGTGAAACGAGCTTCAGCTGCTGCTGTCACACCAGGAGTCAAATTAATCTAACAGACTGTCATTTCACAGAGGGAATATTTGTGAGATTCTGTGAGAGATTGAAGCACAAGTAGGCAGCAGCTTACAGACTGCTGAAGGGCTTGACATTTGTGAGAAGTTGTTTAAGGTAGGCAGGAGTTATGCCCGGGGGACAAAGCTGCTGCGGCATGTCAGAGAATGTGCACTTCAAGTCCACACTTGTCAAACGGAGATGTATCACAGGTATTCGCGCGCGCGCGTGCGCACACACACACACACACACACACACACACACACACACACACACACACACACACACACACACACACACACACACACACACACACACACACACACACACACACACACAGTCTACTCTGGTCACACTGGTACAATCAGTATTAGAGCCGTCTGTTGCTTTCCATAATTATATGGTAGCAAGATACAGTAAATCATTAAATACAGTACAAAAAACCAACCAGGCAACACTCAAGTGTGTTACCTGTTGGCATGAGGGAATCAGTGAGGTCGTATTTGTAAGTAAAGTTAGATAAACCTAACTTTTCTTACAGCCAAACTCCAAAACTAACAGAGGATGTGGTTTTTCGGGGTGTGTATGTGTTTGTGCGCGTGTGCGAGTGTGCGTGTGTGTGTGTGTGTGTGTGTGTGTGTGTGTGTGTGTGTGTGTGTGTGTGTGTGTGTGTGTGTCTGCCTGTTGCTCCCCTCTGCTGGGGTCTGTATGATACTGCAACTTGTTTTGACTATTAATAGAGATTGTATCTGTAACATGTGAAACTAGGAAGGTGAACTGTGGTTAGATACACACAAATGCAGACTCATGGAGCCATCAGGAGTTTCATCTGGGTCAAACCAGTGGGAGCCTCCAATAGGATAGGCTGCACGAGATAACAGACTAAAATATGGAACATTGTAGATCTTGCATTTATCTTTAATTGTGGATTTTAAAGAGACCTATTATAGCCCTAAAGTCTATTCTCATCACCTTATTCCCTCACAGCGTATTGCTCTGTGGTGAATTGACTATCCAGCTGCTTGGCTTTGTCCTCCTTTTGGAACTATTTCTGTCTTGCCCTACAAAGACATAATTGTGCCTTTTGGGACAGAGAATAATAGAGTTGGGTCCTCAGTCTACAAAGCCTTATTAGATCTGTGCACATAACAGTTAGTTTGTAATTATTGCAAATGTTATATTTTTTCTTAAGCCCTTGTTGCATATTTGAAAGTTTAACTTTAAAAAAGCATACTGGCCTAAATATAAAACATTGTACAATTTAAAAGATTTCTAAAAATAAGGGTCTATCCTTCAAGTCATCATCCTATAACGTAGAATTATGATGATTCATTTGTATGGTCTAATAGTAATATTCATTTGTTAAAAAATAATCACTGCATTTTGTTTAAATGTTTCTTTGCATTTGATATTGTACTTGCCTTTTGGTGGTAGCATTTGAAATGTCATTACAACATTCACATCATTCTGATTGGCTCATTAAGATTTAATAGAGCATGCAATGCAATTTGTCCATCAGTCATAGTTCGATAATACATTTCATTTGCTACTTTAATTTTTCAGCTCATGGCAACTTTGCAGGAGAGACTGTTATTCATAACTCAAATGATGAAATAAAATCAATTTTCAAACATAATTTGATAAGGATAACTTCTGTCATTTATGTCGTACAATGTTCACAACTGTGACAAATGCCCCAAAACAGAACTTGTCAATCATCCTCACACACCTACACACAGAGGTGCATGTTGACACCTTGCAACGTCTACGTTAGTCGGGCCTGAAGTGTAGCATACCTGCGAGAGCCTTGATGCGTGAGCGCTCGAAGAGTCGTGCTGAACTGTTCTCATTATCCCAGTCAGTCTCTGCTGCCAGGTCCCAGCGGTTGTTGATGTCATTGTACTGCTGCTGGATCTCCAAGCTGTCAAAATCCGTCGGCGAGATGGTGCTCATGGTGTCCAGGCTGGAGGAAAACACATTCAACCTACAATTCAGACACAGAGACACAAACGCATCCAAGGTCAGTGCATACAGAGATGAGTGGACATTGTGTGAGATGAGAAGTTTCTGAGAATCTATTTCTATTTCATCCAAGGATAGATGAAGCAATGAAACATATATCACCCACACTCTGCTCAAAGCTTCACAGCTGCACTCAAGTTGTATGTGCTCAAATGAGAGTCATATGCAAATAACAGCTTAGACACGGCAACTGCCAGTGTGTCTTTGAGATAAGTTCAGCAGCTGTCATGAAGTTTTTCAGTAAACCAACCAATAATTGAATATATCAGCTCCTGTAAGCTAAGGTAAAATCCCCAGACAATAGCTTGCCATAATATGGATATTATGCAAAGGTATCATCCAGCTGTGCTTTGGTTCACATGATGTACTGCTTGTGGCATAGATGTTCATCAATGTGCACGGCACATGTTGGATAAATAGTGTAGACTAGAGTATAATACTCTCAGATTCTTGCACTTTAATTTTCAGTCCTTGTCCTTGTACTCACTGCTAGCCATGCACGACCCTCCTATCCTGCTGTTTGTACTTACTCAGCATCAGGATTTAATAACAGGACCCTCATATGGCAACAATCGATATTTCCTAAACACGGAGGTCAGTCCCACCCCTTTTTCTCCTACGGCCTGAGTCTCTGTATTATGATGACATATACAATGCATCCCGTCCTTATTGTGTCCTCATAAAATGTCCTCAAAAGACACCCAATGGGTGGTCTACATTAAGATTAAACCCCCCATTAGTGACATCCATTAAATGTACTGGAGCCATTTGTTTAAGAGCATTGAGAGGGATTAATAGACTATGTTGCATAGTCTGTTTGCTAATACCTGTTAGTTTATCTTTTGTTGTGTCTAGTAGCTTTAGCTGACTTTTATGAGATGATGAGTGAGACAGAGGATGGTGGTAGAAACATCTGGTGTTTTGTGAGGACTGCTAACTAAAAATGCAGGCAAACTACAATTGTCACATTTTCATTATAAACTTTCTTCATCAAGAATGTCAGGTCTAGTTTATTTGTACCACTGATACGTTTCCTTGAGCACCTGATAAAGCGCTTGAAAATAAAAATGTATTATTATTGTTATTATTTTGGTCATTATTTTAGTCTAGTCTAGGTTGGATTATGTTGTACTACAGTCAGAGCCTGAAAGGAAGACAACAACAAACAAGGTACTCTAAGGTGCTGTTTACACGAGAACGCAAACGGTTGTATCCGCAACTTTTCTCTTTTGTATAGAGCGTTCGTTCACACGAGGCCGTAACGGAAACGCAGAAACGGACCCCGCCAGCGATAACGGGTCCCAAGGTGGATAGATCTGCAAACGGAATGCTCTGGGGGGCCAAAAGGGTCAGTGTGTACGCACTATACGATCATTTTCCTGATAACGATGAAGCCATAGCCACACCTCTCCCCAGCTCTGCTGCTCACTGCTGTAGCATGGTCAGTAGCTACTGACCATACTACAGATGTTAGTGCAAAATCTACAGCTCCTCTACCACAACCATCCACAACAAGTGGACATGGAGAATTACATGAACTACATGTTGCTAAATCCACCGCGGGGCATAAACAGAAGGGCAACCATGGCAACCATGCTCGGGGGTCTTCTTTGCTGTTTTTGGTGTATTTTGTGGCGCCACTTACAGGCCCGGCATATGTACTACAGTGTCTCCAGAGCTTTCGAGCGGTCTCGTGCAGATGTACAGCGCCACTTACAGGCCTGGCATATGTACTAGAGTGTTTCCAGCGCTTTCGAGCGGTCTCGTGTGAACGGAATACTTTTTTGATATCGTATTCGGTTCGTTTGCGTTTCGTATGCGTGTAAATGGGGTCTAAGTAGGCCAGCTCTTCAACACATTGCACATTAATTAGGCTCTGTATTCATTCTCTGTCCTCTTCCAGGAGGTGTGATTGAAAGACACGATAACAGCTAAGGACAGAGATTGATCTGGTTGAATGTAGGACTGTTACTAATGTGTCTGCTTGGACTATTCTTGGAACAATCATGTTGTGAAAGTCAATGCAACCACTAAATCAGACCTGGAAATCTATAACGGACAACTGCCAGAACCAATAGGCATCAGTACTGTACACTGCCAGTGTTGGGCCATATACGGTATAATGCCTTTCGTCATTAAATGTAAAAATGCATAATACAGTCAATCACGTAATTGAGCATAGTGTAGAACATGGTAATTTAGATACATTGGGCCAATTGGTTTAGTGCTCAGTATTTATTAACCAGTGATGCTGACATTTTGTGGATAACAAACACTGCTCAATCTGCAATACAGCTATGTGAAAATGAATTCACAGCCTACTACCCTAGACTTACATTTACAAACCATGGCATTATATTCCTCCAACATCACTGATGGCTTTAGTTTTTATAAACGTCAGACCATGTGTGCTACAGCCACATCCTAAAGTGGGATACACCTTGCTATTGTTAAGAGAAGTCAAACAAGTGACAAACATTCAAGCTATAAAAAATAAAACAAAAAGCTTGGCAAATCCTATTAGTGGCAGATTAAGAAGTGGCTGTGAATAGAAACTAAATGCAGGGATTAGAGGAGAAGGCAGAGCAACGCCTCCTCACCACCCCCCAACCGGTCTCCTCCCCACTTACAGGCACCCCCAGGACTCGGGTAATGTCTTGCCCCCCCGGAGTTGGCCTGTGTGTGTGTGTGTGTGACTGTGTGTGTGACTGTTTGTGTGACTGTGTGTGTGTGTGTGTGTGTGTGTGTGTGTGTGTGTGTGTGTGTGTGTGTGTGTGTGTGTGTGTGTGTGTGTGTGTGTGTGTGTGTGTGTGTGTGTGTGTGTGTGTGTGTGTGTGTGTGTGTGTGTGTGTGTGTGTGTGTGTGTGTGTGT
>NW_011369947.1:11304792-11315932 GCF_000735185.1 Notothenia coriiceps
TTAATGGATCTGACAAACAATCTCTGTATGGCCTACATGATACGACCCTACTGTAGTCATGTTCGTCCTCCACACAACACATACATACGCACACAAACAGGCCTAACAACTAACATCTCGCGACAGCGTGGCGAGCGACATATCAAACCCCAACCATCACCACAACACCCCTCCACCACACACAATTGCCCACAGTGCTTGCTAAAAGGCCACCACAACACACACACACACCACACACACACACACAACACACACACACACACACACACACACCACACAACCACACACACAACACACGCCCCACCACCCCCCCGACACACCACCCACCACCTCCACACCAACACCCCCCACCACACACACACACACACACCCCCACCTCCCCCCACTCCACCCCACCTCGTCTCACCATCCCCTAGCCGACATGAGCCGTGGATTGACGAACATAATCTCGTAGATTGAAGATACAGCGAAATCAGATGCGATCATGAAATTTAGTTCTCTCCCAAACTAGGTCAATCCGTGAATCAGCATCTAATCACCTAAGCTAAATCGATCATGATACTATTCAATCACAGTACACAACACACAGCACACACAACATCCACCCCTCAGCATGTGGGTTATCATATCAGAACAAAAGTGGTTTTTCGTTCAACGCTTACAATCACACTAGCCTGAGATAACTTAATACCTCGTAGCGAGAAGAACCAAATCAGAGACAGAAAAAGCCCCTCAACGTAACCCCGCCTCAACAAATCTAAAACCAGATGAAACATTATTGTTTTCCTCCCCATCAATGAAACCCCCAGAGCAGACCCATGATACGCTCATAATCCAGGAAGAAAAGACAGACAGTCAGCTCAGACGAATGTGACACAAAAAGGGCGGAGCATTTGATGAAGAAAATCCCTTGGTTAATCCACTAATAACAAAGACACACATTAATGGTAAGAGATTTGCATATGGGAACATATCTTCATATGTTAGATATGCCTTGAAAAATTATTCGATTACTGAAATTAAAACCATCACATAATACAAATAAATGAAGTGCTGCTTTTACAATCAGTATATAATATCGCAATAAACTGGTCCAAAATTGAGAGAGCTGGTGACACTAGAAAAAATGTAATACTAAACTAAAAGCAACACAAATTCAGTCAATCTGCAATATGTAATTGGAATCCTCAAGATAGGGTTACAACATGGCTATATTAAGTCCTAACCTTTCAATATTAACCCCACTACCGCCTTTCCTGAACCACCAGGAAAGGCGGACATGTACAATAATGTGTCTGTCTCCGAAAAGAAAAGGCTCTCAAAGGGAAGAAGTAAATTGACACAGGGGAATGCCTCAAGGCAAATAAAACCCAAGCTCTGACGGGCAGACACACATCAGACAATGGCGCAGAGCAGAGCGACCACCGGTGGAAGAAAGCCAGGGCAGCCAGCAGCATGATAGTACAGCCGCCAACCTTCTGTCTCACCCCCCTCCCCTTCACAGACTGCTCTTTCACCCAGCTGGCTGGTTGTCATGCACCCGTCTAATCAGCCCGAGAGACCTCGGCAAAAAAGATCAGAGCTCATACCATCCGCCCCGCAGGAATTAGGCTGTCACATTAGCCAGCCACACAGCCCACCTGCACCAGGGGGAATAGGGGAGACACACCAAACCACACAACCACACCACTGTATGGCCAAACAAAGAAGCCATCACCAATATCAGCCTTACCAAAACCACAGCACTTGTATGTCAAATATTTTAAATGAATAATGGAAAACCCTCTTCTATGCGGATGGTCAGTCCATCCCAAGGTGTTTGAATATTCATAAAAATCAACACATTTAACTAAGTACGGTATAGAATTGTGTAGCTTCTCATAGATCAACGTTGGAGATTAAGGTCAGCCAACCATTGTGCAAGTTCTCCCACTTAAAAAGAATGAAAAAGGCCTGTAATTTTTCAATCCCTAAGGTATACTCAAACTATGAGGAGAACAAAAAGGAGAAAGAAAAAAAATCCAAGAAAATCAACATTGTCGATTTGTAATAATTTATTGCAAATTTGGTGGAAAATAAGTATTTGGTCAATAACTAAAGTTCATCCAATACTTGTATAAACCCCTTTGTTGGCCAATGATAAAGAGGGTCAAACGTTTTCGTAAAGTCTCACAAAGGGTTCCCACACTGTTGCTGGTATTTTGGCCCATTCCTCCATGCAGATCTCCTCTAGAGCAGTGATGTTTTGGGGCTGTCGCTGGGCAACACAGACTTTCAACTCCCTCCAAAGATTTTCTATGGGGTTGAGATCTGGAGACTGGCTAGGGCCACTCCAGGACCTTGAAATGCTTCTTACGAAGCCACTCCTTCGTTGCCCGGGCGGTGTGTTTGGGATCATTGTCATGCTGAAAGACCCAGCCACATTTCATCTTCAATGCCCTTGCTGATGGAAGGAGGTTGTAACTCTAAATCTCACGATACATGGCCCCATTCATTCTTTCCTTTACACGGATCAGTCGTCCTGGTCCCTTTGCAGAAAAACATCCCCAAAGCATGATGTTTCCACCCCCATGTTTCACAGTAGGTATGGTGTTCTTTGGATGCAACTCAGCATTCTTTCTCCTCCAAACACGTCTAGTTGAGTTTTTACCAAAAAGTTCTATTTTGGTTTCATCTGACCATATGACATTCTCCCAATCCTCTTCTGGATCATCTAAATGCTCTCTAGCAAACTTCAGACAGGCCTGGACATGTACTGGCTTAAGCAGGGGGACACGTCTGGCACTGCAGGATTTGAGTCCCTGGCGGCGTAGTGTGTTACTGATGGTAGCCTTTGTTACTTTGTTGCTGCTTACCTATTGCAGATTCAGTCTTCCCAGCCTGGTGCAGGTTTACAATCTTTTTTCTGGTGTCCTTTGACAGCTCTTTGGTCTTGGCCATAGTGGAGTTTGGAGTGTGACTGTTTGAGGTTGTGGACAGGTGTCTTTTATACTGATAACAAGTTCAAACAGGTGCCATTAATACAGTTAACAAGTGGAGGACAGAGGAGGCTCTTAAAGAAGAAGTTACAGGTCTGTGAGAGCCAGAAATCTTGTTTGTTTGTAGGTGACCAAATACTTATTTTACCGAGGAATTTACCAATTCATTCATTAAAAATCCTACAATGTGATTTCCTGGATTCTTTCCCCCCATTCCGTCTCTCATAGTTGAAGTGTACCTAGGATGAAAATTACAGGCCTCTCATCTTTTTAAGTGGGAGAACTTGCACAATTGGTGGCTGACTAAATACTTTTTTTCCCCACTGCATATTTTAACCATTGTATGTCATACAATAATATAGATAATGTAGAAGCCACAAACCAAACAAAAAAGACATTGCGCCAGTTAATGGCAAAAGATGGGGGGTCTGACGTGTGGCAAATGTAATACTTTGCAGAAGATGGTACAAGGAACAAGCTGTTGTTGTTTTGACCATTCATTCACACATGCACTACTCCGAACATAACCAGTTGTTCAAAATAACAATCCAATGCAAATGTTATATTGATGTTCAATGTAAATCCCAATATAAACAATATCCATTTCTATTAGCTTTATGTAAACAAATAATGAGTTCAAGCTGAGGTGGCACCTCTGTGATGCCTGCACGTGACACTCAGATGGGCCTGGATGCTGGGGAGTCAGATCCCAAAATGCTTCACACAAAGCTTTCTCCGCCAAAATGGCCCCATACAATGGAGGAGTCAGCAGAGAGAAGAGGCCAGCCGGCGAGCCTTTCCTGTTCGCAGAGAGGAGGCAGCCAGAGGCATATATGCATCAGGCCCCAACACACAGCCTGCTGATCCCGGCCTGAATGCCCTGCTGAATAGGACAGCAGAGGGCCTTTGTTGACCTGTAGCATCACATTCATCAAACACTCAAGCGGTCAGCACGCCTTCCACGCACGGACATAGACATGTTACTTCAGTTTGGGACACCGGCTCAATGGTACAAATTGAACGTCAAATAACACCATATTTAAATCAATCACAAGAAAACAACATTGGTGGCAAATGTACTCTTTAGTCACAAAGACAATACCATTCTCCTCAATATATATTGTATCATATCATCGAGGTATTCCTGTAGCTACTCCGATATTGAGAATAAAGGAGCATCTGATTTGTAAACAATGTTGGTCTTGCACCTTACATTCACGCTACACTACTTATTTTTGTCAACGAAATACGAATGAATAAACAACATGAACAAGTAAAAATACTTTACAGGGGAATTTTAAATACACAGGATGACTCATCTTTATAACCTTATTCCCATTGTGGCAATTTTAGCAACTGCTACAGTATGGGTCATCGCAAGAGAAAAGTAAAGGTTGCTGCTAGTCTTGCTTATCCTTCTCAATGAGTACAGTTCTGAGCTTGAGCTTTGATGTAAATTGGGCTGGATGTAACAGTGGCTGCATCAATCTCTTGGGCAGCTAGAAATCCAAATAAAAAAAACATCAGTGAATTAAATATTCATGCAAATCCTGGTGGCTAATCCACTGTGGATTGATCTTTCCATTTTAAAACACACAGGACAAGAAGTGCAAGAGTAAGTGCTGTCAGCATGCCTACGGGTCTGATCTGTTTGTGTAATGAGGCTGATGCATTGTTGATATACCTAACAATCTGTTGATCCCAACAAATAATCATGAGCCAACATAAAAAGTGTTTATGTGTGGGAGTTTTTTTTTACTTGATGTCAGAGGTGCTTTCTTTTTTGTTCTGCATTCCCTTTTTCTTTTTTAGAAATTAAAAAAATGCGATATGAAAGACTTTTAATGGCCTTAAGTGTCATATTGCCAGTGTTGCTGGTGTGTGTTACAGTTGATCAAATCCACACAATGACTACTTTAACAATTTGAAAGAATATGTTACTGTGGCTGCCAGTTCACAGTAGAATAAAACAGCAAATATTGGTTGAGACTGAGAGTAAATTAGCACCTGCCGCCTGCCAAATACAGAGCCCATGTTGGCTGTGACAGGTACAAAAGAAGTTAGTCTTGCACTCTTGCAGCATTGAGTACTAGTAGTAATAATAGTAGTTCGTAATGCTGTCAATCCCAAAAAAGCTAGGATTTACAAGCCGAACAATGATTGATATTTAGAGATGTCCCGATCTGATTTTCAAAAGATTGGAATCGGGAGAAAAAAATCGGGGATCGGGATTTTTTTTTTTTTAATTCAATGTTACAAAACAAAAATGACCATGTTCAAGTCTTAAAGTCATCCTGAGGCCTTAGTTTTGGTTTCAAATTACACAAAATCATGTATGTGTTGCTTCTTTGGGGCTTGTTTTCATAGACCTGGTTGCTTACAGTATTTCTCTCAAATCTGGCAAAAGAGTGGGCAGGGCGCAGTGTCTAATTGTAGCAATAGGCTAACGAGTACTGATAAGCTTTATTTTGTTTTGATCCAATGCTGCACAACTGAACTGATCCAATGCTGCTGTGAAAAAAAGAAGCTATATCCATGTTGGATAGAATATCCAATTTAAATAAAAAAATAACCTTAAGGGACAACTTGAATGCTTTTTTTTTTTTCTCCTAAGCAATGGCATAAAGATCGGACTCGGGAAGATCGCAATTGTCAAAATAAATGAGCGGAATCGGATCGGGAACAAAAAAAAAGGTGATCGGGACACTCCCGTAATGATAATTTATACGTTTGGAGATTTTTTTGGTATGAAAATATTGAAAAAACTCATGAACTAAATCAGAAGCAGATTGGCCTAGACGCTCCAATATTAAGATGGCAGTGGATATTATCTCCGACTAGATATCTGAGGGGGGGGGGGTGTGCAACCATTGTGTACCCGTAAAGCAGCGGAGCAGCACGCTCAGAACCGTGCCTCTGAGTGAAACTGTATCTGCCAACACAAGAGACACTGAAGGCAACAAAAGCCCTGACAATGACCATGTAAAATAGAAGAGATAATTCCCAGGGGCATACATAAGACCGATTAACTAATACATCAAATGAAACCAAGCATTTTGCAAAGGTTGTTTAGATGTCCAGCTACCCAAGGGCCGCTGTGATGTTGCCTGTAACCGCTCTCATTTCTTCCTCCTGCTTCATATTTTCTCACATTCAATAATAGCAGTCGAAAATAAGTGACGGGGCCTCTCACCAAAACCGTTCCGTGGGATCACACCACAATTTCACTACAGGCATAGATTATCATGAAAGAGAGGATGCACACACAATAATTTAAAGCCGGACAGAAAACGACATGCCAGGTTTTTTTTTTTTTTTTATCTTTTACTATAGAATGTAAATGCAAACTCCAAAGCACTAAAAAATGTGACTACTTTCTAAATTGCTGCTGTTAATATACGATGCAAGATAATTATCATTTATATAATGAACACAGGCATCCAACAAGAACTAGCTGCATTTTTAGCAATGACACAGTTGTGAGGACAAATCTTCGTTTATTTGGCTCAGTTACGTTTAGATAACACAAATCCTACTGTCACACGAAAATAAGGCCCATGTATGGGGGGGGGGGGTTACTGATGAATAAGCAACGGCCTGCCCCCGTTTAGTCACAAAGATGCGTCATATTTATGGCCGATATACCCTACTTTTAAAATACTGGACAAAAGAAATCTGTAATTGTTAGTGAGGGAAAAAACCCAAATGTATCTAGAAGAAACAATTTCTAAATCTCCACTGACAAAACCGATCTGAATAGATCCAACATATCCAAAGTTTAATAAACCGCAGCAACAGAATGTATGATTTCACCTGAATAGCATCTTTGCAGAAAAGGGCAAAAACTCTTCACCAAAAGCAGACTTTTCTATTTTCAAGCTTGTGGACTATTTTCGCTCTAAAGCAGTTAAACGCTTCAAGCACAGAAAGAATAGGCGTGCCAAAGCAACATGCCTTTGAATTAGATGTATCACATTAAAGTCACATACAGTCCACCCCTGGCTTCCACACACAAAGGGGTGGCACATGCCAACAACATTGCGTTCAGCGGAGTTTAAGATTATCACACACGCATGTAAAAGACTGACATGAATAAACTGTTATTAATCTTCCTGTATGGATTTTGCACATCAGAGAGGAACACTGAACTACACAAGGACGTAGAGGGTCCTATGATATGTTCACTGCAGCAGCACGAAGAAGTGAATTGCAGGAACTGAAAAAAAAAGCTTGTTCAAGAGTGATTTTGAGAATCACACTATGGGGGGGGGGGGGCCGCAACAATTCACAGCCCATCTCCTTTTGTTGAATCCTGCCATGTAGACCAGGCTGCTAACATCATAAAATCTCATGCATACTATCATGCACAACCCGTCTGTCTCTCTGCAAAAGGCTCCAGTTATTCAACCATGACACAACAACAAGGCAACAATTATCAACAAACAAAACTATACCGGAATAAACAGGAAGTGGGGCACATTTCGTTGGTTCGGTACATGGCCTTTCCTGGACGAAGCTAAAATGCAGGCGCCCGTTAACAACAACCTAGAGCATATTTTTTTTTTTTTTTTTGTTTATCTTTCTCAATTATGGTAGGCAATAACAGAGAGAAGGCGCCAGAACACAGACATCCTGCAAATAAGTGCTCATCTCAACGCTGCAAATGCACAACATCATTCAATATTATGCGGAAAGAACACCTTTTAAAATCAACACTAAAATATGCTTACAATAATGTGATTGATTATTTCCCATGTATAATTAAGCACATCAGAAACAATACTCACTTCCATGGATGGCATCATGAGCTGCTAAAAGTCATCATATTTTGACAATCTGCAACCGCTAAGTTAAGAAATACCTATGAATGTTCTCTCAGTCACAGACAGCTTGTTGTGGGGTGTGTGTGTGTGTGTGTGTGGTGTAGTGTGGTGTGTGTGTGTGTGTGTGTTGTGTGTGAGTGTGTGGTGTGTGTGTGTGGTTCGGTGTCTGCGGGTGTTAGGGGCTGCAGCGTTCTGGGGAAATCGAAAGCAGAATGTAGATGAATTCGATTCGCGAATATTGTGTTAAGCGACCGAGCGACAGTTCATTGTAAATGGCGCATATCTCTCGGCTAGGAAGGTCGTATCCAACGTGGCCCGCTCTAGCACCGCCCGCAGGAGCCCGACTACAAAGTGAAGATAACTAAACCACATAAACTTCCGGTTGGGTGCTTTAAAGTCCAACTTTCAGTTAGAGATCCACCCTGTAACTACGATTTAAACATGTGATGGAGCATTATAACCTTGACTCAGATGGTTTGTTTCACCAACCAATCAAAGAAGAGCTCCATTGAAGCCATTTGAAAGCAGGCACTTTCAAAAATACCTTGCAAAGGTGATTGGATCAACCGTCTACACCTTATGACATCGGGCCTCGACTTCTGATGGTTAACAAACGGGGGGGCTGGTACAGTGAAGCCAGCACTTCTGATTGGTGCTGGGATACTCGAGCACACAAGAAGAAAACATTTAAAAAAAAAATAGAAGTTAAAGGTGGACCCTGCATGGCTATATTGGCATGACACATATATTTAGGAGCCATACATATAACCAAACATGTCTGTGAATTTTTTTTTTCAAAATACGCAACAGATCAGTGGTTACCATGCCGTCATTTCGCTCATTTGCTGCTTCCAGGGGACCCTGTTTTTGCAAAGGGGCGATATGTGAGCGCAGCGAGCACGGCCCGCCGCTGCAGGAGAGGGGGGAGCGGGCTTGAGACGAGCTGCTGGCGTCAGAAGAGGAGAAAAAGAGATCTCCGTTCCCTCCGTGTTTTATTCTTATATATGACATTATATAGGACTCATTATTCATTTGTAACTCATAAAAACAAAGACAGACCCTTGAGCGGCACTTTCTAAATTGTCCGGAAATTAACACTTAACGGACATTTGAGACCATGCGAAAAAAACAAAATCTAAAACGAAAAAAACCTCTCCCGCCACGTCCCCCCCATCGTCTCTGGAAAGAGGCGAGAAGGGGGTGTTGTCATCTGCGGTGGACCAACCGGAGAAGAATAGCAGGCGCTTGCCTCGACCGGGGAGGGAATTGCTTGAATTTACAGCACAGAGGCCCCGCAACGCCTGCCTCCGGGAGGGAGAAAAGCCCACAAGCGGGAGAATACAACAGAAGGGGCAACCATGGCATAAACCATGCACGGAAAGTCTCCATCGCATGCCTTTTGTGGCGCTGTAGTCTGGCCCACAAAAGGCAGGCCGATGAAAGGACTTTCCCGTGCATGGTGGGCCATGGTTCGCCTCGTTTATCTCCGCGCTGTGCCTTTTCTCCTCCGCCGAGGCAAGGCGTTGGCGCCTCCTGCTGCTGTAAGTCANGGCAATGGCCGGCCCTGGCCCAACCCCACATTCCCCTGATAGGTGGAGAGTTGGCCATATAGGCGGAGCTCCTCGTTCCTGATGTCAGAGAATTTTCAAATCTGTATCAGTCTGTATCAGATCCGTTGCAGCCCCGTTTTTAGGGATTTGGGTATGGCGGAAAAGAGAGAGGGTTGTGTTTTCGGACACATATTCATGTATAAAAGACGTACAAAAATGCATTTTGCATGATAGGTCCACTTTAAAAAAAAATCGCAGGCTTTGCGATTTGATAATCTCATCATTTCAAATATCGATTTTAAATTGATTAATTGTTCAGCCGTAGTGTGTGTATGTGTGTGTGTGTGTGTGTGTGTGTGTGTGTGTGTGTGTGTGTGTGTGTGTGTGTGTGTGTGTGTGTTAGATTGTCTATACAAATCTGAGGAAGGCTCCTTGTTGTCAGAGGAACATTAGGTAAGCCATGAAAAAGACAAATAAACATGTGTCTGATAAATGATTCCAAGAACACGGTGTGTTTTGATGCACAATTACACTGAATTATTTCCTCTTGGTTCCCTATTTGGAGCCGATTCATATCCCAGCAAGCCTCGGCGGCTAGATTTCAGTCACAGCTCCTAAGGGACATACATTATTAAATAAACTGTATGTGGCCCGCTTTGACCGTCCACCTAATGCTGCCTGCAGACAATGCTCCATGAGCATCTCTCAGCAAGGTGAACAGGAAGAGGAAGTCATCATGTCGCCCTCTGGTGGCTCCATTCAAGCCCAATGAAACCAGGCCTGTCTTCTCTTTGGGGAGATGTGTGTATATTTTAGCAATGTCTTTAAAAAAGAAATCTTTTATCGTTTGTCTTAAGAGCATTTTACTATGTGTATATCCGATAAAAAAAAACGGTCCAATAGAAATTGGTATCTACTACTACATGATCTACTCTCATAATGAGAATATATATAAATGAATAAAGGCAATAGTTAACTCTGGAAATAATATTTAGTTTTCTGTTTATATTAGTCATGTCTTCAGAGTAAATCTATTTAATGTATTTTCAATATCAATCTCCCTTGATTTGAAGTCTACTCTTCCATACAGTATGAAGCAGTTTCCTGACCATGGAGGAAAAGGAGATTTTATTGGAAGAAGGAGGAGGTATTTAAAAACGTGACAGACTGAATCCCTGGCTTTTATCCCACAATCTAAATGAAAGCAATGCATTGCATTCATCAATGTGTAAATCAGTCACTGAATATAAAGCGGGCTAAAAACATGAGATGCTCGTATTGAACCACTGACATCTGATAGTAAGGGCCATCCTGTAACGGAGAGGAAATAGGTTTAGGTCCAAAAAACAGATAAACCCTTTAAAATGTCCTCCTACTAAACACCTTAACGTTACTTGACCCACTATTACATCACATGTCACTTGTTAGACGCTTTTATCCAAAGCAACTTACATACTCAATACTGTGGACAATCTCCACAGGAGCAATTTGGCGTGAAGTGTCTCGCCCAGGGACACGACGACATGTTGACTGCAGTGGGGTTTGAACCTGTGCTCCTCTGATCCGAACACCAACGCTCTATCCACTGCACCACACGCCCCACTATTAGGTGTTATGGTCAAAAAGAGAAGTCAAATACTATGTTTACATTTTTCACTGATAAAAGACAGTCAACCCTTGTAAAAAGAGGCTTTTCACATTATGCCACGGCTCCATAACACCTGTAAAGTTTGGTCCTACAGAACTTTAGCTGTCTTTTTCAGATTTCTCCTATGCATTTCAGAAAAGG
>NW_011369947.1:11315955-11317456 GCF_000735185.1 Notothenia coriiceps
AACACCTGTAAAGTTTGGTCCTACAGAACTTTAGCTGTCTTTTTCAGATTTCTCCTATGCATTTCAGAAAAGGACCAAAACAAGTTGAGCATCATAGAATATAACCAAACATCACCTACCATTAATCATGTGATATCTGCCATCTATTGTATGCAAAACCCTCACATATCAAACAGCTCATCCAGAATGGCACTTAAAATGTAATGCCATTAGTATGCACGCCCATGTGGTTTTCTTCTCTGTCACAATGACATGTGTTTCAATGGGCTAGGGTCTCTGGGCAATGAAACATGGTTCTACACGTGGTAGCCGGCAAATGTCAGCTCTCAATACCCACAAAACGCTTGATGGGCATGTAGCAAAAGTACACTCCTCAAAACAACGTGTTCACTGGCCTTGGTTTCAACGATGTTTTCATTGAAAGCAAACCTTTTTATACACACTTTTACCTGATGCATCCCTGCCATGACTCACAGTCTAGGCCGGGCACGCAGTATAAATCTCATTCCTATCATAACATAAACCAGACCACAATGTCGAAAGCAAAAACTGCAGCTTTACAAAACGCCAGCTCTATACCACACCATGGTGAGAAAGCAATGATAACCTTGCAGGCAGGCAACAAGGCTTGGTTGTTTTTACCAGCAGATGTTGAATCAGAGATCCACAGGCTGGCTCTACAGATAAAATGTGGCTGCGTTTGACATCGGTTTAGACAAAGGCAAGAAGACACACATTCAGAGCGATGGCTCCCAATAACTAACGTAGCGTTGCATTCAGAAAGCATACACTTCTCAACCAGGCAGCGATAAAACCAGAATTATAAATGAGTTAAATTGAGCCATCATCTCTTTCAGAGTTTCAAAAAAATGGCTTTAGCTGAGATACAATAACGTTGAGTGTGCAGCTAGTAGCCGTGGGAAGCTAACAGCAGTCACCTGAATATCACAGTCTGTCATTAGCTTTGTTATTAGTCGGTAGCCCGGTGGTGGATAATAAATATACACAATTAAAAATAAAGCTTACCTCTTATTTTGTCTTCTGTTGTCGATGTTGTTACTACCGCGTCACTGTGTGAGATATCTCAGCAGACATGTAAAATATCTCGATGCGTGCGACTAAGCTCATTCAGAATGTAACGGTTTTTAACGGTTACAAATCCCAGGTAACACACATAACGTCTTTCCGTTAAATCCGCATCCTCGGAAACATATATTTTCCTCCGCGCGCTGCTACCGGTGCAGCTTGTTACGAAACCAAAACCAGCATCTTTTTTATATCGCTTTCACAAAAAACGGTCAGTGGGGGAAGAGGAAAATCGGCGACTAGAGGAGCCCGTTGTGAGGCAGGTATGAGACGGATATCCGCAGCAGCTTCTCTCCCCGTGACCGAGCATCAGAAGGGCCGTCCGTTTCTCACTCAGTCCTGTTAAACAGGCAGAAGGGAAAACAAGTGGACGTGCTGGTGGTGGTAGTTAGGGGTGTGCGTGGGGGGTGGGTGG
>NW_011369947.1:11317488-11320545 GCF_000735185.1 Notothenia coriiceps
AATATTTGTAATGTTCAGAGATTGTGTTAGAGACGTCCCTATCCGATCACGTGATTTCAAAAGATCGGAATCGGGAGAAAAAGAATCGGGGATCAGGTATTTTTAATTTTTAAAAATACTTTTTAAAATTTTGTATTCAATGTTACAAACAAAAATGACCATGTTCAAGTCTTAAAGTCATCCTGAGGCCTTAGTTTTGGTTTCAAATTACACAACATCATGTATGTGTTGCTTCTTTGGGGCTTTTTTTCATAGACCTGGTTGCTTATTTCTCTCAAATCTGGCAACAGAGTGGGCAGGGCGCAGTGTCTAATTGTAGCAGTAAGCTAACGAGTACTGATAAGCTTTATTTTGTTTTGATCCAATGCTGCACAACTGAACTGATCCAATGCTGCTGTGAAAAAAAGAAGCTATATCCATGTTGGATAGAATATCCAATTTAAATAAAAAAATAACCTTAAGGGACAACTTGAATGTTTTTTTTCTTTTTTTTCTCTTAATGCATTGCATAAAGATCGGATCGGGAAAGATCGGCAAATTGTCAAAATCAAATGATCGGAATCGGATCGGGAGCAAAAAAAGGTGATCGGGACATCCCTAATGATATTTATTCCGTTTGGAGATTTTTTGGTATGAAAATATTGAAAAACTTTCTTATGAATAAATCAGAATGTCAGATTTGCCTAGCATCGCTCAATATTAAATTGGCAGTGATATATTCGACTTTTAGATATCTGAGGGGGTGTGCAACATTGTGTGACCCTGTAAAGCAGCGGAGCAGCAACTGCTCAGAATCTCTGCCTCTGCGTGAAACTGTATCTGCCCACACAAGAGGCACTGAATGCAACAAAAAAAGGCCTGACAATGACCTCATGTTTAAAAATAGAAGAGATTAATTCCTCAGGGGCATACAGTAAATAGATTAACTAATACATCAAATTTGAAAACCAAGCATGTTTGCAAAGGTTGTTTATGATGTCCAGCTACAGGCCGCTGTGATGTTGCCCTGTAACGCTCTCATTTCTTCTCCTGCTTTATATTTCTCACATTCTTAATAATAGTGGAAATAAGTGGACTGCCCTCTCACAAAACACTGTTCTGTGGGATTCACACACAATTCACTACAGTTATGATTATTATGAAAGAAGATGCACACAAATAATTTAAAGCCGGGACAGAAAACGACATGCCAGTTATCTTTTACTATATAATGTAAAAACTCTCAAAGCACTAAAAAAAATGTTGATCTACTTTTCTAATTGGCTGCTGTTTAATTATAGATGCAAGATAATTGGCCATTTATATTAATGACACAGCTATCCAAAAGAAACTACATGCATTTTTTATGCAAATGACACAGTTGGTGAGGACAATCTTTCTGTTTATTTGGCCTCAGTTAGTTTTAGATAAAACAAATCTTATGTCACACGAAATAAGCTCCAATTGTATGGGGTTACTTTTGATGATATACACGCTGCCTCCGTTTATCATAAAGATGCGGTAATATTTATGCCGATGACCTACTTTTTAAAATACTGGAAAAAAATCTGTATTGTCTAGTGAGGGAAAACCTCAAATGTATCTTGAGAATGAACACGTTATGAATCTCATCTTGACAAACCGATCTGAATAGATCCAACATATCAAAGTATTTAATAAACCCCACAGATTGTAGGATTTTCACCTTGAATAGCATCTTTTACAGAATAGCAAAAACTCTTAACCAAAAGCAGACTTTTTCTATTTTTCTAAAGCTTTGTGGATATTTTCCTCTTAAACAGTTAACGCCTTCACACAGATAAGAATAGCGTGCCAATGCAAAGTGCCTTTTGAATGTTTATTTGATCACATTTAAAGTCATCATTGTCCACCCCTGGCTTCACAACACAGGGTGCACATGCCAACAACATTGCTTTCAGGGAGTTTAGATTTCACACAACTGCATGTAAAAGACTGAATGAATAAATGTTATAATTTCCTGTAGTATTTTTGCACATCAGAGAGGAACACTAGCTACACAAGGCGTATGATGGGTTAGTGATATGGTTCACTGCAGCACAAAGAAAGTGTGAATGGCAGGAACTGAAAAAAAAAGCTTGTTCAAGAGGGATTTTGAGAATCAGCACTATGGGGGGCCCACATTCACAGCCCCATTCCTTTGTTGAATGCTGCCCATGTAGCCAGGCTTCTAACAGTCATATCTCATCCATCTATCATCACAACCCGTCTGTCTCTCTGTCAAAAAGGCTCTTCAGTTATTCCAACCATGAACACAACAACAAGGCAACAATTATCAACAAACACACTATATAGTGTAATAAAAGTAAGTGGGGGCATCCATTTCGTTTGTTTCGGTACATGCTTTTCTCTGGGACCACTATGCAGCGCCGTTAACTATATCAATAAGCATTTTCTCATTATGTACAATAACAGAGAGAATGGCTACCAAAACAACAGACATCCTGCAAATAAGTGCTCATCTTCTGACGCTGCAATGAACACATCATTCAATATTATGAAAGACACCTTTTAAAATCAACACTAAATATTCTTACAAATAATGTGTTTGATTATTTTCCAGCATGTATAATTAACATCAGAAACAATACTCAGTTCCATGGATGGCATCATGAGCTGCTAAAATTCATATATTTGATCAATCTGCAACCGCAAGTTTATAAAATACTATGAAATTGTTTTCTCCTCAGTCACAGGAAGATTGTGTGTGTGTGTGTGTGTGTGTGTGTGTGTCTGTGTGTCTGTGTGTGTGTGTGTGTTAGGGCTGCACGATTTGGGGAAATATCTGACAGATATTGAGATTGCAATTCGATTTGCGATATTTGTTTTTAAGCGACCGAGCAGAAGTTTATTGTAAAATGCGGCCATATCTCCGGCTAGGAAGGTCGTATCAACGTGCTCCCGTCTCTAGCACCCCCGCAGCCCGAGCTACAAGTGAAATAACTAAACTTACATGTAACTTCCGTTGGGTTGCTTTAAAGTCAAGCTTCAGTTTAAGACTCACCGTGTAATAGAAACATGTGATGGAGCATTACTAAC
>NW_011369947.1:11320573-11347670 GCF_000735185.1 Notothenia coriiceps
GGTGGGTGGGTGGGTGCCGACCCTTCACAGTCACATGAAAAACCCTATGCCCATTTTTTTGTATTCTCACAATCACTGTGAGAAGAGGATGCTCTGCCCCATGTTCTGTATCTGGTGCTGTCCCTGGTGCTAAAACTAAAACATTCACATTCAGTTGTGCATCTCAAGAGAGCCTTTTGCTTGCAATTAGTTAATTAAATGGACATGAGGACATTTTAGAAATGCAAGCAGGGAAAAATTCTAGCTTACATTGAATGCATCACTCTCAATCCACATGGGGCTGCAGCTAGAGCCAACTGTATGGTTGCTGCCCATTTTAGCATCTCATTTCTCACAGCTTCAAATTCATCAACTATCTCCTTATTACAGTAACTGGTGAGGGTTATCACTGTAAGATTGTGTCATCTCCTTAGGTTTCATTAAAAACAGTAATCATCCCTGGTAGTTTATTAAAATACATGGTGTAGGCAGCCTACAGTATATATACTATAACCATGCATCATAGGCATACTTCAGAATTACATTATAGTAATCCATTGATACATCACCCCCATATAAGCACTTGTTTTTGATTAAAATACTTTCTATAAATCAAAAACCCACAATCTTGATGTTTAAAAAAAAAACGGTTTTCCATTCTCCATTGGTTTTTAGCAGAACTGCCGTTGCACTAAATTATTCCTGAGACACACTATGCAGCACCTGGTTGGTGTGTGACATCAAGAAAGTCATAGAGATCTGGGTTATTCATAAAGCCTTGGAAGATCCTCGTGCAAGAGACCCTCAAGACCAAGATAAGTGTTTTCCTCTGTGCTTTTTTCAGTGGCATGGTATAGCAATGTGAGGGGTGATTTCCCAGTGCTTGCAGTTAAGTTAAAAAAGATGCAGACACATACAGTATAGGGCCTCATTCATGCTGGTGGTCTGTAGACGGGCACTAAGGAAGGCACCCACATTCCAACACCTAAATGATATTTGTGTCTTTTTGTTCTCTGTCTGTCTCTTGATAGGGTGTGTATCTTTGAGCATGGGTGGTGCTGAACCAACAAAGTGGTAGTGGCAAGGGCTTTACGAGATGATGGGTCTCATGGAGAGGGATGAGCAGTTTGGGAAAGGTGCACGATACTCATTATGAGCAGTTAGTGGTAATGAAAATGCTCTGCTGTGTTGTTAGTGTTGTTCCACACTGTTTTGCTCGGAGTGTATTATTGTAGTTGAAGGTTTCCGTGTGGGCAGGATTATTTCATATGTTGTATCATAAAAAAGTTGCTTTTAATTTAAACTATCAACACATTTGATTACATGTAGCACTGCGGAAAAAGAGTCTGAGCATATTTAAATCAAATCTTCAATTCATCTGAAAAGAACAAGAACTGCAATAGTTGTAAGAGTTTGCAGATGCCATTAATATAACAAATATAAAGTTTAGGGCCCATTACCCAACTGTATACACTCAGATGCATTACCGATATTGATGACTCGTTTATACTGCCTTTACAGTATGTCTTTTCTTTTACGGTCAGTTAGTTGGTCATTTTGGGATCTATTGCAAATCTGTTCTGTTCTTGTAAATGATTAATTGAAACATCAAATACTGTTAGTGATGTTAAATATAATTTAATTGCCGGAATGGTTGTTCAAAAAAGCCCCTTATTGCTGTTTATCATGTGAGCAATACAAGTTCATATTTTTGAAATAACATTACACTACATTGACATGAATGTCTGGTAACACCTCTCTTTGTAAAATTGAAAAAAGAAAACTCATTAAAATGATTAAAGGATAAAGTTTTTAAAATACACATGGCTGACTGCCAAGCTGTACAGTAGTGTTTAAGGCTAAAAAGAAAGCCTCCAGGCCTTTAAAAATCACTTTGCGCTGTGCAGCCACACGCAACCTGTTTACGCCCCCGGCCCCAGACCCCACCCCTGCTCACAGACCCTCACCCAGCAGAGAGCTCATCCACAATCCACCGTGACAAAGGGAAAGAGCTGAGTGCAGAATATAAGGCTGCCACTGGCTGCCAGAGTGTGTCCAGCACAGTGCTTTCTGCAGATTGCAGCAGTTTGAGCTAAACCCCCTCTCTGTCCGCTCACTATAGACGGGACTTGGGTGGGTGGGGTTCAGTGATCAGGGTGGAGTTGGGGGGCTTGTGTTTGGTAAAGTTGGTGTGACTGTATAGCTTCACAGCCGGGTGGACATGAACTCTATTATTTTTCCCCTCCAGCACAATGTGACTGATATTCCCAGCCTTAAATCTGAATCACATGAGACCAATCTTGGGGCAATGGAGGGGGTCTCCATGCTGATCCCAATAACTGTCTGAGGCACGGACGGACACAAACTGAAACAAGCATAATACACCATCAACATACCTCCTGTGGCTTAATGTTGCAGCCCTAAAAGGTTTACTATACTTTAAAGATGTACTTATCACCACTAAGTAGATTGCTTTATATCTGACTCCTGTTTCAAAGAGTATTTTCCACCTTTAAATGGTGCTTTATTTGAATAGATGTGCTTCCTCCCTATATGGCTGTCCCGCTGGGTTTGTTTCCTTATTAGCAACACCTCCGATGCTCTGATAGCAATTCCTTCTCCAAATTTGGCCAGGCATGGAAATATTTCCTTGTTAACACAACACATGTTGGGCTCATTGTTCAAATGGTTTGTAACACTTTATCTGCTCATACATCTGAAAATGCATGTTAGAAATTCCCTAGCTGCCCCTTTGGTCCTGGAATTTGTATCCCACAAAAAAACTATGAAAAAGGCTTCCTAAGCTGAAAGACAAAAGGAGGGGACATTAGTGGAGAAAAGCAAGACAAATATTTTTATTTACTAAATTCAACAGCCCGCCTCATATATTTACACACTTTGAATAAATCGACCATTGCAATGACAGAGAAATTCATGTCTGAACTGGACCTAAATGACTACAGTACAAGACTCAATTTAAATTGTTAGATGTGAATTATCCTCATCTTGCAATGTAAAGTGTTTGTCCCTCAACTTTGAGCCACCTAAATCTGTATTTGAGCAACAAAGAAGAAAGTTTGGTAGCTGCAGTCTGCAGCCACCGGTACCTAGTGGGTTATAGTTCGGTCAATGCGACCTACTAAAAGATATTTATATCCTCCCAACAACTTTTTTGAGTCATCTCCCAAGGACACATATGCTATTTCTGTCCAGGTTCTTGCTCATCCTCCCTCTCTCTCCGTCCCTTTTCTTATCTCTCTTTCTCCCTAAACTAGTTGCTGGAGGTCACCCTGCTGTTCCAGTTTGAAATTATATAATAATTTGACGGAATGAAACCAGGACAGTGAGGAGCTGTGGTGCCACCACGGTGCAACGTGACTCTCTGAGCTCACAGGATAATCTATAAAGGGGGACAAACAGCTTTGTGAGTTATTGCACCCATTTCTGGGCGCGTAAATCAGCAGACAAGATGTTTCACATGCATGGAACATGGATCACATGTTCACAACCTGGTTTCATCTATTGCTTGAGAGCAACAGGTGTGTGGTAGTCAATCCACAACCTGCATACAGTAGCTCCAAGGGAATTAAATATATGCTCTCCTTATAATTTAAAATAATATTAATTAATAATTTTTTGCTTCTTTAACTGTAATGTTTATAACATCAGCCTGAAAGCTTGTTTCGTGAAAGCATTCAGATTCAGACCCATTTTGATTATTATGCCCAGAAGTATAAAATACTTTAATTTCAAAGAGGTTTATATCTTCATATTGAAACTGTGTTTGTTGGTTGTTTTTATCTTCTTTTGCCCATTGCACAATGCAGTTATTTAACACAGCATGGGGATAATGCCTTATGACGTCATGACCTGTATATACATTATCTAAATAGTATTCAGTTTTTTACTTTGACCATGTACAGTAGATATGGCAACAAGTCACCATAGCTTTTGCTAGATCTACAAAAAGGAACTGCAGCAGTGTATATGTAATCTGTTAAAGCTGGGGGCTTGATTGTATTAATTGATTGATAAAACATAGTTTCCTTTAGGTTGAAATAAAGAACAATTAGTAGTAATGATGCATTATAATACAGGAGCAGTACGTTATGTATATTGAACAATATATTGACACTGTATCAATTAGATTTATCTGTGCACAAACCTCAGATATATAACCCTTATCATTTGCAACCTGAACTGACTACACCATGGCACAGACATAATGACGGTGAGGGCCCATTTAGACTGATGGAAAGCATATTCAGTAATGTACACATGTACAAGCAGCTCCCTCTAGTGGAGGATCACTTGTTGCCCCGCTTTTTATACATGGTCACACCTGTTTATGACATGTCAAATATAATGTGTGGAAACAAATATGATACAATCTACAGTTTCGCTTACATGTTGGTCAGAAAAGTCGATGTAAAGAAATCGAAACAAATAAAATATGAAGTTTTTACATTTTGGGACAGATTCTTTGACACAGCTTTGAGTAGAAGGAATTGTAATTGAGCGCATCAGGTTTGTTTGTACTTGATAAATGGTCTGTGTTCACACCTCTAATGACTCCATAAGAACAAGCATGCTGGAAGCAATGTGCATCCTCCTCATTGACGTTTTCCCTCTAATCTCATGTAGGCTCCAACGGGCTGCAAAAAGAGGCAATTAAAAGGGTTTACGCTCTGCTGTTTTATGAATGATGCATGCATAATGTCTAGGTGGAACACCATGTAGAAAATATTCTTCTTAATGAGTCTTCAGATTTGGTTTTTAATCTTTAAAAAAGATGAACATTAACTGCCTGCCTTTCACTGAAAACATTTAAGAAATAAAAGGGAAGTATAAGTGATAAGAGGGGGACACTGTGTAGTTGTGCAATGTCACAGTATTATGGTTGAGCTGTACAACTTCTTCTGAGTTCGTTTTGGACTTCTGCAATACAATTTTACTCAGAAAGCAGGTGTAAAACCTATAGATAGTAAGAGCAATGCACAAATATGTTGTGATGTTCACTCCATAGACAACACATATCAAAATATGATATCATGTGTGAAGAACAATACCTTTTTAGTTTGAAACAAAATGAAATATCTGAATGAAAAAGTCACAGCTCAGGGAGAAACTGAAAAATGCCTCAGTGGTGTTGTGACTCATGGACTTTCTGAGCAGGAGTGTATAGCCTTGTTATTGCAGGTGTCTGCCTTTATATGGCTTACTTTTAATTTATTGACCCAAAACTAGTTTAAGTTAAACTTTAACTATATCACCAGATAAAGTTGGAAACTGGAGAGTAAGAGGAAAGGTGGCAAAGGACACATTTTGATTTGTAGTCTGGTGTGCATAACACAAATTACAATTTGTGATAAATAATAATAATAATAGATTTATTTTGTCAGCGCTTTTACAGGTGCTCAAAGACGCTTTACAGATATAGTGAAAAGAAAAGAACAAATAAATATAGTTAAAGTCAAATAATACAAAAACAATCACACATTAAAAGCCAGATTGAAGAGGTGAGTTTTTGTGAGTTTTTTGAAGGTGGTGAAACACCCAATGGTGAATTGAGTCATTGATTTGCATAGAAGTGATGGCTTTATAAATTGTTATGTCAATCAAGGACAATTTAAAACACATTGCGTTAGTATTTTTAAACAATTTAAACAATCGAGGCAACATTCATAGGAAAAATAACTTAGATTATTGCCTAGCTCCAACATCCAAATGCCCATAATGACATAACGTGTGGCTTAGGGGAACCTATTGTGGAAAATCAATTCATTAAGAAATTGACTGGATATAATGATGTTTTCAATTATAAACATAACTGTAGAAGATGACATTTAAACATAAATTCTTAAAACTATTTCTTAAGATTTTTTTCTAACAGGCCCTCCTTGTGCAGGGGTTAAAAATATCTGCTAACTTTGGAGAGATGGGTTTTATAGTAGCTTCCACAAAGCTGAACACAGCAGCTTGTGTTTACTGAGGCTTCTGGTGGGAATTACAGTAACAAATGTAGAGAGTTCACAAGATGGTGCTGTTCTTCAGGTAGCTGATGTCCTCTGTGACCTTTCTACCCTCCCATATTCAGCATCAGTCATCTGTTATCATTTACTTTTAAGTTGACCAAACCAAACGTATTAATATTGTTACTGTTGACATGTCTAGGCTTGAACTTTTTTTTGGCTGATGAAGTAAATTAAAAGCATATTTTGGGTTTGATTTAGGAAGTTAGATCGATCGAACACACTCCATGCTTCACTTCTCCACATGTGGATGCAGTCAAAAGCACACTGAGATTAGGTGAGATAAGTATAAATGAATAGTAAGCTGGCATGGATATAGTACTTCGCTAAAAAGACATTAAGATCATTCAGACAATACATTCTTGTTTAAGCAAGGACATGTGAATCGAACTTGATCCAATGGACCAATAAGGACAACTTCAGCTTGGACAATTTAACATAAAGAGAACACCATTACTCATTATCTAAAGCAGGGGTGTCAATCTCAATCTCAAATCCGACCCGTGACTTCATTTTAAGTGGCCCGCAACAGCTCTGAAAGAATATAATGTGTTTATTATACGGTTACATGCCAATTTAGAGAAGCATGTTGCCCATAAACTACACGTCCCACAATGCATCTCAAATTTGCCTTTTTCTCAGAATTTGACTTTTCTTTCAAAATGTCACTTTTTTTCTTTTTCTTTTGACTTTTTTTCATCAGAATTTGGCTTTTCTTTTTAAAATATTTTGTGACATTCTCACTGAAGAGACTTGCAATTATTTGCCGAAGACTTCTGCTTTCAGACGTAGTTAATTATGAAGTTATTACCCTATCCGATAACAATCCAATGCAGAGGCAATAACATTATTTTATATATATTAAATATTTATATAGTCTTAAAGTTACAACCGGCCCTTTGAGTGCAACCATAATGCTAAAGTGGCCCGTGATGAAATTGAGTTTGACACACCTGATCTAAAGTATACTTTTAGACTTGTGTGGCTGCCATGGGCTAAATCATTTAGTTGGTAAGACTGTTGATCCTAAATATCTTTAAAAAGTACCAATATTTCAGAATCAAGAAAATCACAGTTTAGCCATGTGCTCTAGTCTAGAGTTAAAATCAACAATTTGTAAGCACTCATTAGTATGAATATATCCTACAAATAACGTTTGTTAAATTAATTCAGTTTATAAAAAGTTACAGATCTGTACATTGAAGTAACAAGCAAAAGAGTAAAGCCAACAGACCACTGGAAACCCTCCATGTGCCGCCTGCCGGGTTTATTTACTTTCTAGGCGGCTTAAAATGCAGCACTGAAAGATCCACAGTGCAGTCTCCCATAGCTGTCCTTATGTAAATGTCAGTTTGCTCAGGTTTTATATTTTTTGAAAACACAAAACATCCCATAATAAAAAACGAATGCAGGACAGATTCTTCTTTTTTAATCAAATTCTACTCATCTCAAAAGCGTCTTTGGGTTTCTAAATATTTCATACTCTGACAAAAGATGTCAAACGTTCTTGTTTTTCTGGAATAAGCTTAATTTAGCAAATATTCCCACCATGTTCATTGCTAAGTGCATGACATTTCTTTTCTAGCTCAAAGTCACTTAGGTGCGCACGTCATATTTTACATCAACAAATAAACAGGGCTAGGACAGGGACCATTCTTACAGAAGCTGTTGATCCATCAGACAAACTGTACAAAAACACAAAATCAACAATGTGTGGTTTAGAAAATACAATATCAGCTGACATAAATTTAGATTTTAACATAAAACGAAAGCGGACTTAAAAGGGAATGTAAAGGGGAATACAGTCACATGTAAATGTTCTCATGGCTTCTCTGTAGTTGTAAATATTAAATGGGCAAAGGTAGAGAACCAGAATACCAGATTTTTTTAAAGTAAAAACAGAAGAGGGCTTGAGATCTGATATTCAAATAAGGAATAACAAATGAATGTAACAAGGAGATAAATGAAAACAAAACAACCACAAAATCACAATTTAAACTTACCAAGCACAGTTCAAAAACAATAATTACAAAAAGTTTAACAAACAAACAAATAAAGATATTCCTTGTCTGTATTGATTGCTTCTTTAAATGTGAAAGGAGGGCAGAGAGAGGAGCTGACAATGTTTTGAACATTTCATATTGCTATGATTTGGCTCCTGATGAGAATTCATGTTTTCGGGTTAACTGCCTTTTCATGCTCCGCCATGTTCGTACGGTGAGACAGATGTGTGTTTGTGTGTTTGTGTGTGTGCGGCATGTGTTTTGTGTTTTTACTAGATCTGGATGATCGGAGGGACACACAGAGGTTACCGAGTTCTGCGTCGGACGCAGGTGTTCGGCCTGCGCGTGGGCACAAAGCCGTGTTTGCAGTAGCACTTGTATGAGCCGGCGGTGTTCACGCAGCGAGCGTTCTTGCATGGACTGACACGAGCTCCCGGTTCTGCACACTCATCGATGTCTGAAAGGAAAACAGTTTTCAATGAGTGTAAGCTGAAGAAAAATATCAAACATGTCTTAACAGTGCAAAACACAACGTTACTAAATACACACATTAGTCTTTCCATGTACCTTTATTGGCAACTGTATATACCTAAGAAATGAATGAAAAAAAAGTATTTTGAAGCATTTTTTGTGCAAACCTGTGCAGCGGGTGCGGGAGTGGTCCAGCCTAAAGCCTGTGTTACATTCACACATGGTGCCGAGGTAGGAGCGCACACAGCGGCCATTTGCACAGCTGCATTCGTCTGAATCCTCCTCTGAACTGTCACCTTTTACATACAAACAGGCAGGGGAAAGGTAGGGAGAGAAAAAATGTTTGGTTGGGGGGAAAAACACAAGAGTGTCCGAAATATGATTGGATATGAACAAAGATGGTGTTACCTGGGTTATAGTTAGCGAAAGCTGCCAGGAAATCCTGCTCCCCATCAGACTCGGTCTCCAGATGCATCTCACACAGACGACTGAACATCTCTGAACACAAGGAGTAAATGTATTTTCAGGTAAGAAGAAAGGGAAAGCAGAAGCTCAGGGACAGTTTCATTCCACAGGACATAAGACTTTAACATAAACACCTGAACTTTTTAAAGAACATCCATCTGTTTGCATCTTGCAAATTATTTATCTAATATATCATATTCCATTTATTTGTATATAGACTTTTCTTGCACTATTTCAATTTTATTTGTATTTACTTGCACATCTCAATATATTGTCTTGCACAATTTTATTTGTTCTATGTCCTATAGATATTCATGTTGTACTGTTGGAGGAGCCTGTGATATACGTTTTTCATTGCCATATCTACACTGTAACTAATGTGCATATCACAATAAAGCCTTGAAACTTCTAACTTGAAAGCTGAGCTGCCCATGGGGTCTGGTTCTGTTACCTGAGTTTCTGGGGGGACAGGTGTTGCACTCGGGCCCCCAGCCGCGCCCGTAGTGACAGCAGCACTCGGAGTAGGTCACCACCAGGCCGTTCCTGGGCTCGCTGCAGATCAGGCCCTCGTCCACCTGCAGGAAACACACGTCCTTGTGGGCTGCAGTGCGATCTGGGTAAGAAAGGAGGATGAAAAAAAATAAACTGTAGTTCAACAATTAAAAAGTGACATAAGAAGAATTCAGGCACTTTGAGATCTTCATAAAAGCTCTTTACACAGGAAGACATGTTCAGAGAACTCTGAAATCTAAGATTATTATCAGTAAAAAAAAAAGTAAAACAGCTGTATGCAAGTCGGTGGAAGATGTCAACAGAGAAACATTTTAAAAGTATGTAACTTTTAGAATTACGTTTTATTTCAGGTGTATTCTGTATTTGGAATGCCATAATAAATATTTAAAACATACTTTAAAAAAACTATTTGGCTTGAAGGAAAATTATTACATCAGTTTATATTTTTTTGACAAAAAAATCAGTAAATCTGAGTTCATTTAAAAGTAAAATAAGGGCAAAAAGTCATAAATATACAATTTCTAAACACAGACTCAGTATTTTGGGGTAATAGAGGTCAGGAGAAAATCTAATACAGTGGTTTCCTGTATAGCCTCAAGCCACTACTTTTAGCAGGCTTTGGCATACAGCAGATGTCCTCAGTTAGTAATAGATACAGGAAAATAAATGGCTTACTAAACCTATTTCATTTGGTTTGTACATTATGGAGTTCTTTCACACAATTAAACTATTCATTAATAAAATCTAGGGGAAAATGTTATGGTTACCTAAGTAAAATACAAAACTATGCAAATTACAATGAAAAATCACAGGCATGCACCAATGAGTTTCAGATAAATGGCTGTGTGGTTTAGTGGCAGCATGGATGATGAGGATAAGCTGACAGTTCACTCTCGTTAGGCAAATAGATCTTTGTTTATAGTTCAGTATGCATTACTGTCCTCTGTAAATGTGGAGATAGCGTATAATATTGTGTTTGAAATAGCGTGTTTAAAGTCATTTTTTGGTCTGCTGGTTACAAAGCGTCACACCCAGACAGCCTTAAAGTACTGTGAATCATGATGCAAAATGATCACAAGAGTCTGTCTTTTCACTACCAGAAGAAATGAGTTTGTCATCGTTAACAGCACAGACACAAATAGCTTTTAGGAAACAAAGACATGCAGAAAAAAATGCCTAAAGCAATCACTTTTACTCAAACTAAACATGCTCAGATAATGCTTTGTGTGCATGAAAGCGTAACATCGATATGTATATCTAATGACTACACAGTGTGCTATTTTTCCAAAGATTGGGAAACTGTCACAATAAAGTTGGTAAGAGGGAGAAAATAAAGCCATTAGAGGCCAGATGGGACACAAACTGGGAGGAATTACAAAGAGCAACATGAGTGGCAGATGTCAAGGTAAGCCAAAACTCATTTTGATTGGTCATGCTCAGGGGAGCCGATGCTGATTTTACCCACCGTCATAGACGCACTGTTTCAGCGCTGCACTGAAGGTGAGGGGAGGGTCGCAAAAACAGTGAAAGGAGCCGGGCGTGTTCTCACACCTCCCATTCTTACAGTACGAGGGGTCCTGGCACTCATTCACATCTGCAAAGAGCACCACAGACACTGGTTACAGTATGAACATCTGCTTGGGGCCAGCTCTTTGTCTGTAGGTGGTGGACACAATAATAATAAAAAGAAAAACTTGTGCTACATAATGACATTCACTTATCAGTACAATAAACCTGCAATAAACACTCTCTTTTTAAAGTTTACTGTAATTCAATATGTTAATTAAACTTCAGACTTGAATAAACTCCGACACAACGTCAACAAAAGTGGAACATTTTAGGAAACAGCATTCGTTGCAGTAATGCGTCATGAAGGATTTAAATCCTGAATAATGAGTGTCTACTACATATTCAATTCGGTTTTCCAACTCTTTTATAACCGTTATAAATCCAGGCAATTACAGAATAAGCCATATTCACATTGGTTCCACCCCTGAAACATATCAATCTGAAACAATTGGTTGGACTGGGTTTACAAATCTTTGACAAACATGAATCCATCTTCAGCATAAGGGTTTATGATGAGAGCGAAGTTCTCGTCATTTTTTGAGTTGACAAAGTGGTCCCTAAAATGATGTGTCCACGTAAGTTAGCTCATAGGGTCTATCCACTCACACATTACTACTGTAGTCATTTAGGTCATGTCGTGGTTTTAACCAGGGAGAACAGAGACATTCATACTATGTGTTTTCAGGAATTATCCTGGACTAACAGGTCAGATTAAAGATGTTATTCGACAGCTTTTCTACGTTTGAATCTCCTCCATTTCAGTCATGTCTAAATATAAAAGTATTTTAAACTCTAGCACTTCAAGCAGCTCCTTTCAATTTCAAGATGCAGCTGTTTTATAAGAAGGTCCCTCTAAAGCCAAACAGTCTTATTTTCACACTTGAGTCACTACTTGCGACAATAGGTGAAGCTCCGAATGATTCATCAACATTTTTCTTCTGCCTTTAACATCATAGCCAACTACAATGTCTGCTTTATAACAGCCAATAAATAAGATGAATAACATTCCAAGTTAGCTGAACTACACTTTACGCTGTCACTTGGAGTGAGTAATGCTTTCCTTTGTGGCAGGGAACCAAAGTATCAAAGTAGATCTGGGTCCTAACTTTGCCACACTCAGCTGCAAACTTCTAAAGTAAACATCTACAATTACAACAATGGCACTTCACTGTCACCAAACCAGAGCTTTCCAGTCCTTGGCTCAGGTGAAGTGCATAAATTAGACTAACCAAAGAGTTGACAAGGACACACAGAACCCACCTTGAACATTTCAAACACATCTACTGTTCTAAGTGTAAGAGGACAAAAGTTCACTATATTTGCAAACACTTCCCAAAAGACTGGCGACAAAAGGGCCATTTAAAATGTGTCTTTTCATAATACTTAATCCTTACTGCATTTGCTCCAGCAAGGATAGGGCCTGCAGCCTTCCTCGTTAATCATGAGGAAATTAAGCTGTCAGGTCCCAAACCTCTGGGCATTCATTTTCATAGGAAGGATTTCGTCACAAGACGTTTTAAGCAAACCCTGCCTGAAATATTTGGTCAACCTGTCCTGTCTGGTATCCAATGCAACTCATCACCATCAGTCCAGATCATCTTCACTCACACAAAACAAGAGCATTGGCTTCAGGTTTCATGAAACAAGTACAGTACAACAACTATTCCTTTTTTTTCACAACTTGGTGTTTGACCAGCAAACCCAGATATGTCATTTGGAACAGAGTGGTAAAGTTTTATTTGCAGATGTTATATTAGAGGTATACAATCTGAATGCAACAATGTTTACCTTACATGGGTACGTAAATGTTTATTTGTTTGTTTAGTTTGGTTCCACCTACAAAAAGGTTAGCAGATCTTCACCATCTGTGTTTCACTAAGCACTAACTCAGTTGTGTCTCACATGCACTGACTTTCATAAGCACATACAGCCAACACTGTCATTTTGATTAAGTCAGAATATGCTGTTTCCCACTTCTTTCTGACCCCTCCCCCCCCCCATTGCACAGGGTCTGCACTCACCAGCCTGCTCCTCAGGGGTCACACAGCTGTTACGGTCGGTGGCCAGGGTCCACGGCACGGTGCAGAAGCAGTAGTACGACCCTGGAGTGTCCACACAGTGGCCATTCTTACAGTTGGCTGGGTCCTCACACTCATTCACATCTGTGGTGAAAGAAAAGGTTTGCTCAAACCTCAAGACAATTCCTCCAGTAGCTAGCCACATACAGGCTGACACTGTTTAACTCACCGGCTACTGTTGCTATCACACAGCTCTTCTTGTTGGAGTCTGGGGTCCAGGGCCTGTTACAGTTGCAGTAGAAGGACCCTTCGGTGTTGACGCAGTGACCATTATTGCACAGAGACTCGTCGTGGCATTCATTTACATCTGAGGGAGAATGTGCAACCGTTCAGAACAACATTAACATGTTATAAAGCCTTGTTACAGTATTTCTTTATTGTCACTTACCAATGCACTCAAGTAGGTTGCCGTCATAGTAGAAGCCCTGCTGACAGTAACACTCGTAGCCAGGCTGCGTGTTCTCACAGCGACCCTTCTTGCAGATTTCATCAGCAAACAGAAAACACTCGTCGATATCTGCGGACAACCAAGGAAAAGTCTCTTCAGAACAGAATGCCAACCTACCCAAAGTTTGTTTTATAATGTAACAAGGGCAATTTCCCAATCTCATAAGAATCTGGTAATTTATTATATTTTAAATTTAAGCAAATAGTTTGAGTGCAAATGCAGGAACATCTTGCAGGAATATCTTTGCAATCACTGAGTAGCCATGGTGCATGTTAATATGGTGACTCAAGTTGTATAATATCTACCATGGTAGACGGGCAGGCTGTACATGAGTCCTTCATCGTAGTAGAGGCCCTGTCCGTTCGGACACAGGGAGTGGAACTCGGCTGGGTGAAGAGGACAAGGAAAAGGTTAGTAAAGATCAACATATACAGTAGATAAACAATATGACATGATGTATACAATGTGGTGAACTTTCACTAAGATGCATGCGTTTATCACTGGTTAACGCAACAGAAAAACAATCTCTACATTGGTGTGAGCACATTTGCAAAAATAATCATACAGTTGTCATGGCCACATTTCTCACAGTACACAGTATAACAATGTTTTAATACAAAGAAAGGAACTAAGGTAATTATTGTCCAAAACCTTGTAAGTAAACATATTCAACCAGGGTTACTTAGGACAAGTTAGATTCAAGACATTTTGTAAGACTTTTTATTGCCACCTTATGGATCTGCTTTATATTAATGGGAGAGGCTTTAGATAAATTATAAAAATAGAAAAATGATTATTTTTGAAATGTTACAATGAACCATTAAAAAAAGAACAATCTATAAAATCTTTCTTCATATGACTTGAGTTAAATATGGATTTTTTTATTTTTTTTGTAGGTTATTGAAATGACTTTTAAGACCTTTGGATGATCCACGGGAACCCTGTCAACACTCTGAGCTTCAAGCCCACCTATAACTTAGTTGAATGTGTTTTTACTTGAACAATGCACTCTGTACTGTAACTGTACCTGAATGGGAGACAGGACAGGGGTAGACCTCACAGTGGTCTCCCCATCCCACTCCAATGGAGCAGCAGCACTCCTGCTTGGTGACGTTAGTGGCCAGGACGCTGTCGCAGAACACAGTGTCGTCGAGGTTCAAGTAGCATTCCTTCTTCTCATCCACCTGCACTCGAACTGCTGCGGAGCAAACATGATGAACGTTAGGAAACAGAGGATTGTTTGTCCACAACTAATGACTGAACTGGACTGCAAAGGGCTCACCAAGCTGGGCTTTCCTTTAATTATTGTTAAGTTTGAGAGTTAGTTTATAAATAGTAGAATATACGATTTGACATTATATAACCATTTATTAGAAATAGTTTGACTATCAGACCTTCAGATTGGTTTGAACCAAAGTGTTTTGGGTTTGGGACAAGCAGGGATATAATGTTCAGGCCTGGTTTAAGCTCCGGGATAAATGTGGGTCCGCAGTAAGACGGGAGGATTCAGAGCAGGCTTACCCTCACAGCTGTGTTTGTCCTCTGAGAGCACAAAGCCGTGGTTGCAGGCGCACAAATACGAGCCCGGTCTGTTCTCACAAGAGCCGAAGGGCTTGCAGAGACTCCTGTCCTCGGCACATTCGTCTATGTCTGTAAGGGAAATCACACATGGCGCTCTGGGTATTTGTATAAATTCAAACACCATCTGAGTTGCAAACAAATAGATTTTGTTCTTTTTGTTCTTAAAATATCCTCAGCAATTTTTGGCGCTATGCCTCAACTTATGTGGCAATACAAAAATAACAAACGTTGCATAAGTAAGCGTGACGATGCAAAACAATGACAATTCAAAAGATAAAGATTATAAAAAATATGATTGTTAATAGCAAAACAATAGAATACATCCTATAATATAATAAAGAGGTAACAAATAAGATTTGTAGAGGCTGACCTTGGCATCTCCTTCCTCCCACCAGTGTGTAGCCCTTCTGGCACTCACAGTGGTACGAGCCCATGTTGTTGATGCAGCGGCCCCTCTGACAGTTCGATGGCCTCTCACACTCATTGATATCTGAAGGGAAGGAAACAAAAACAATGTAGGAATGTGAAGCATGCAGTGAGCAGGATATTACAAATGGATCCAAACCGATCTGGACTCACTCACACTCTGTTTAGATAGCCCTGTGCTGATTACTTATCAAGAGTAAAACCAGTTTCGTGCCTTAAGTATTGCTTTTTTGTTCCATGTAAACAGTAGTGTAAGAAGTACTCAAATATTTTTCTTAGGTAAAAGTAGCAATATAAAATTGTAAAAATACTCGTACACAGGCCTGGTTCTTTAAACTATTTTTCTTTTTGTATTTACTTATATTTTTCTGTTTATCTGTGTTTTGTGTTGCACTGTTGGAGAAGCCTGTGACCTAAGAATTTCATCGAGATAACTACACTGTAGCTATGTTCGTATGACTAAATAAAGAACCTTGAAGGGCTCCATTCAAAAAGTACAAAAGTATTTGCGTCAAAATATACTTAAAGGTTGGGTATGTAATTTTGGAGAAACCAGCTCGAGTACGCTAGAATTTGAAAATACACAACCGGAAAAAATCTGCCACTTCCTTCAGACTTCCTTACAGAGCCCCTCCTCCAACACACACGAACGCGCACATGACCAATGAGGGGCCACGAGATAAATTCAAGCACGAGATAAATTCATGCACGAGATGGAAGGCTGACAGGCAGGTAGGCAATCCAGTTACTTTAGCCGGGCCGGCTCAGATGATTGGTCGTGCTTTTTACAGCGCTACGGCTTCCACAGATGAAATGTTTTCATTTACATTTCATGTATCCATTGCTATCGGGATGTTAAGAGCATTCCATGCGATATAACAGAAAGTGTTTCTGAAATAAATTACATACCCCACCTTTAAAGTTCCAAAAGTAAAAGTATTCATTATGCTTTAAGGCCCATTTCAGAAATCATAAATATCATATGACTGGATTATGGCTATTGGTTCATTAATGTGTTTATCCTAGCTGGTAAAGACAGATCTCTTTTTGTATTACTTTATACCCTGCTGCTGGGTATTTTAACATATAATCTGGCAGCAAAGCGTTTATTTATATTGTATTAGATTATAATCTGAATCTCTATCTAATCTAAATCTAAAACTGTCAGAAAAAAGTAATGGAGTAAAAAGTACAAAATTGTCTTCTAGGGTGTAGAGGAGTAGAATTCTAAGGCAATATACAATTAAAATACTCAGGTAAAGTATTAACACCTCAAAATTGTACTTAAGTACAGTACTGTACTGCAATGTACTCTGTTTTCCACTAATGCATGTGAACACTATTCAAATTAATGGTTTGTTGAATATTTCATGCCTTCGCAGTGGCTGCCCTCCTGTGTGCGCTGGTACCCCGGGTGGCACTGGCACTGGAAGGACCCCTCTGTGTTGATGCAGCGGCCGTTAGCACACAGCCTGGAGTCCTCACACTCATCAATGTCTGTTTGGGAGAAGGCAAAATGTGTGAACTTTGAACTAGTGTTAGAAAAATATCACTCGTCACCTTTTTGAGTTTCAATAATCAGGATAAATGTATTTATTATCCTTGCAAGAATGGAAGTAGTCATCACATACAGAGCATATGGGACAACTAGCTGAACACAGTGTCCTTCACATGCTCATATACAAGAGAGGGTGTTACACAGTCACAAGATGGAGGAATACCGGTTCAAAGGAGTATACAATGTTTAGTTCAGTTTCAGCTGAATCATCATGTTAACCGTTGTCACATAGCTATCATATTCCTAAAAGCAGTCCTGGTGCTCTTCTAGGTAATCATACATCCTGTCATGTACACAGCTACGTAGGGCCTTTTTTATCATGTGCTACATTCAGTATTTTCCCAACAAGTAGCGATTCAAAATCCCTCATTACAACTTGAGCACCAAACAGCATGTAACGTCAGGTTAATGTGATGTAAAGGTTAGGTTTACTCACCACTGCAGTCTTTGTTATCTGTATTGTAGAAGCCCTCGTTGCACAGGCAGCGGTACGAACGAGGGAGGTTCTCACAGCGGCCGTTAGGACAGATGCCAGGATTCTGACACTCATTAATGTCTGGTGAAACATGAAGCAGATTACAGCATACATCTTTTACAGTGTTTAGTTATGCTGCTCCATTTGCTTGCAACCAGCTGTAATATGAGCTGAAACTCAGGGGGCCGGTCTCTCTTAGCAGATGCAAGAACTACTATCAAAAAGCAGGCAACTCTGTCTGTAGAAGCTTTGTATGAGGATGTTTCTGATTGTGATTATGATGTGTTCTCTGTTCTTTTAATTTGTTGTAACTATGCTGCTGCCCCTCTTGGCCAGGATTCCCTTTTAAAAGAGATTTTAATCTCAATTAGATTTTTCCAGGTTAAATACAAAAAAACAGCTGACTTATTTATTTATTATTACAATAAGCAGTATTTTAATGCAATGTACAGTTACTGTTTTACTTATTCTTATTTACATGTTATTTCTGAATGTACTTGCATATTGGTTACTTGCAACATTCTCTTGCACTATTTTATTTCTGAAAAAAGTGTATAAAGTGTTATGTCTTACGTATATTTATGTTGCATTGTTAAAAGAGCCTGGCACTTTAGATGTCCTTGTCAAAACTACACTGTAGCCATCGTGCATATGACAATGATGCCTTCAAAATCTTTGAATGAACGAGACATGAAAACCAGATTTTTGTCTGGATTAAGGCCATATAAAGGTTTAACAAACCCTACATGATGTCAATATTCACAGCGCATTAAACCATTGAAGAAGTTCAAATGTGTAACCGTAAAATGCACAATATTTACATAACATTTTAAGGTAGGCTATAGCATTTTCTTTTAAAATAAACTAATATTTAGATGTTTCCCTGTTATATGCCTTACACCACACTGATAAACTGACTGATTTATCCTGCTCTGTAACTAATGAGTATCTTTGGGTGGATAAATCAGTGATGTCCATTTCCCACAGAGCCCTTTTTTATGACTATTACCAGTCAGATAACAAAATGGGCTGATTTAAAAGCAAAACCATCCGCTGATGGAGTGAGTACATTTTTTGTTTAAATGTTAAGCATGATAGTAAAGCCCTAAATGTGGCAGTGCCCCTCAAAAAACACACATGAAGAATAAAAAACAGCTAATAAGTGATGAATGTTGCTGAAGGGCAGGGATGCACTCACCATAGCAGATGCCCCCGCGGACCTCTTGTCCAGACAAGCAGGGAACACACTCATATGAGCCTGGTGTGTTCTCACATTGCTCATTGGGACACGTGTCAGGGCTCAAACACTCATTAATGTCTGAAATAAGTGGGAAGAAGTGTCAAAAACCCATGATTTGAAGAAGTATTAACAAGCACACACGCAGAGAACAGACGCAAGTATGTTATAGTGACACACTGAATAATAGGTGTTTTGTAGGTGGAAAGCCTGTGCACTGATATCACAGCTGTCATAATAATCAGTGTCTTATACCTTCACATGCTGGCTGACGGTGGGACTTGCTCCTGAAGCCGCCGTGACATTCACATTTATAAGAGCCGGGCAGGTTCACACACTTTCCCCCGACACCACAGATGTCCTGCTTGGAGCACTCATTCACATCTGTAAAACCGAAAGTATAGAGCCAATGCAGGATCTTATTTGATGAAAACATTTTAACATTGAAGTTAGCCAACCTGACTTACCGACGCACTTGAGTCTCCCATGCTGCACCATGTGTTTATAGCCCTGACGACAGTGGCATTTGTAAGCTCCTTCTATGTTGACGCAAAGGCCTCTGCCGTGGCCGCACGGTTCTGAATCACATTCATTATCATCTGGAAAACAGGAGAGAAGGGCGATGATGACACATGATGAAAAAAATGTTGAATACTTTAGACAGAAAACAGATGGATGGAGAGCTCAGGGGAAACAATGCCCTGATTCCAGGAAGTGTTTTTAAGCACCGACTGTAGCATTGTTTCTTCAGTGATTAGATATGCGTCATGTATTAGATCAAGTACTTCTTACCTACTACCGGGTCCATTCACATATGTTATAAAAAACACACAGCTAAGTTTAAATAGTAATATATTACACTCTAAGAAGACATAAGAAGAAGCATGATCAGTCAAAACTGTAATTCTATTTGCTTAAGTCTTTTAGGGGTTTTACATGCTGGGACATTATGTTTAACTAATCAAATTACAGCTGTCAAATAAATGAATTCACTGTTTAACTATAAAGGTGATTTATGTCTTAAAGGTCCCATGTCATGCTTTTCTGGTTATTACCCGTCCCCTTGTGTGTTATGAAGGTTTTTCTGCTTGTAAACGGTCTGCAGAGTCACAAACCCTCAAAGTACACCCTGTAGCGAGTAAAACTCTAACACAGAAAAGACCTGTCTATGCTGCCCCAGAACGCCTCGTTGGGGATTTCTCTTTTTCCATTGTTTACTTGGGTATAGTGACGTATTTCGGGTATAGTGACGTAACGTAACGGCTCCGCGGACCAATCTGCGGACTTCCTCACACACACACTCTGCGGGACGTTGCGAGGCTCGCTGCTGTGAGGAGCGGGCTGCTGCGAGGAGCGGGACAGTGTGAGCTGGCTCACTGGTGTGGGGTCGGTGAGACAGCGAGACACCGGGACACCGGGAACTCAGCCTGGGCACACACACAAACTCCCAGCCAGCCTGCGGGTGTGTGTGTGTGTGTTCGGGCTGGGTTTCGCTGTGTCTCGGTGTCTAGCAGACGGCCACTGGGCTCACAGGGAGGGGGGAGCAGGAGCTCCAACAAGCCGTTTAGGACAGAGAGTGAATACACTATACAGAGATGCTGTATGAGAAACCAATGTGAGTTTGGAAAATTGCACATAGTAAATCTATTTTAGCATACCTCAACAATGGAATTATGATCAGTAAAAATGGCCATGACATGGGACCTTTAAGTAAAAATGTATCAGCATCAAACTGTCCACGACACTATAGAGTGGCGAAGTCACGCCCATCTACTTCTGCCCCATGGGACCTATTTTCTGAAAAATTATGTATTGAAGTCAATGGACAGAGAAAACTTATCTTTCGATCCCGTTTTAATTGTGCCATGAATTACACATATGATGTTTGTCAATCTTAAAAAATCATTGCCATGTCAAAAAAGTCAGTTTGTCTTAAAACTGTTGAAATATAAGACTATGAAAAATACGTAACTAGAAAGACTACAAATCCCAGAGTCGCGTACATTACCGTTCCCCATTACACTCGTGTTACTCACCGAAACCTTGTAAAGCCGGTCCCGCATGCTGGCTCTTACGGAACCGACTAACTCCCCTTGTGTGTATGTACAGTTCTCAACATTCCCAGACTTGAAGTAATTTTCACCTCTTTCAATGCTTTTCACTTCATTCTGAAAGAAAGAGGTGAAATGTGCTAACGTGACGGCCATCAAGATTGTATATGTATCGTTTATATATTGAATTACTGGGTTACTTCTCTTGCACTATTTCATCTGTTTTAAGTCTTATACTGTATATATTATATTATGTTGAACTGTTGGAGGAGCCTGTGACTTCAGTTTTTCATTGCCATATCTGCACTGTAGGTAATGTGCACACGACAATAAAGCTTTGAAATGGAATACTATGATGATTATTCATCTGTTTTTAATCACAGCTGGTAAATGTAGAGTTCATTTGGATAACTTTATATACTACAGCTGGATACCTTAACCTATAAATATATGTCAAAGTGTATTTAAGAATTGATTTGTATAAGCTAATAATCTAAACCTTTAAAGTAACTACTACTGTAGGAGCTGTCAAATAAATGTAGTGGAGTAAAAAGTACAATATTGGCTTTTAAAATGTAGTAGAGTACAAGTATAAAGCAGCATAGTAACAATTATAGTTCAGTAGACTTGAGTAAATGTACTTAGTTACTCTCCACCCCTGCTAATAAGTGAAATTTTTGCAAAGTCCATAACAATAGAAAGCATTAACAGGATTTAAAACCACTTTTTCGCTCACTCCTTCCTGACTGTGAAATATATGAATTATGCATACATTTCCATAAAGGCACTTCAGTATGTAATTTCCATGATCTCAATCTGCCAGTCAGCCCTGCTCCGTGAGCAGCTCATCAAAAACATCGTTAGCCAGCCCCCAAAGCTATTTCTGACATCGGCTCGTCAAAGGGCAAATGCATGCATGACCTCTGACCCCTTGCACTGTTGATATACAATCCAGCCGGTGTGAGATGGGAAACACAGCGGCAAAATGACAGTGATGATTGCTACAGCTGTAATTAATAGAAGAGATGAGTTCTCTCAGTGACATGCTCCCCGGGGGCTGCCTGAGCACCGACACATTGCCCTCTGGTGGCTGCCTCTGCACAAAGATGTTCTTTCAATTCAGAGCACAGCTAAATGTGTTTGTTTTATTTACACTTGAAGTGTGACAATGGCATGCAAATGACACGGATCTCTAAAACAGACGACACATTTAGCTACCGGCAAAATGACTTCATACAGTATTCCTGGAAAAAAATGATCTGTCATCCTTGGCAGGAGATGTTTTCCTTTTCAATCATTACTGCACTGGGGACATCTTTGTTCCAATGTCAATTTGCCGTAAGCCAGTCTTATCAGACGACTGGCTTCATCCCTGCTCTGACTCACTCGTTACCCTCAAAAGGACATTGTGTAATTTGGCTGTGAAAGCGCATATCACACATCAGATTGGCAGTGGCACATAACAGATTTAGAGCCTGAGGTTCTGACGTTTTCTGATAGGCTGGCAGGAGAACTGTTGTGTAAAAAGTTCATTGAATATTGTTAGTTATTAGTTCTGTTTTGCAACGTTATGATCAGACAAAGGGCAACAATGGCATGCCTTACTTTAAAATGTAACACTAAGACTGTGTATATTTATTTATAAAAGCTAATGCACATGTTGAGACTGGAGACAAAGTGACTTTGTTTATGATGCTCATTGGTCCCCTGTTTTTAGATCAATACCCAAAGAAAACCCCTTAGTTGGATCTCAAATCATGACATTAATTCCAATTTGAATTTTTTTCAGCGCAGTTAGGTGGCATTTGTGAAAGTAGTTTAGGGGCCGAATTAGACATTTTTCATATTGGGTTTATTTCTAATATTGATTTGATGACGTAATAATCCGTTTTTTTACTTTTGAGAATGATCTGCATTCCTGTGGGGAAATGATTTCTGAGGTTTTACTGGAAAACCTGTGTAAACGCAGCCTTGGCAATATTCATATTGACGCTCCAATAACAGAAACAAGTATTGGAAGACTTGTTCAGTTCAATCAGTAATACAGGCTCATTACACGTCATGTCACTTCAGTGGAGGCTCCCAGGAAATCGTTTTTAGAGTAGTTTTGGGGTAGAATGTTGGAGACTCAAGAGTATTTTAACTGATGATCTCAGTTAATAAAACAAATGATGCGTAATTAAAAAGAAAATAATTGGCATGCCACTTTTACTCATTTAATTATAACAATGATTATTAAACAGCCCACTCTCACCTCTAAATTAAATTCCCATTAAAAAAGATAAATAAATAAGTTGCTAATCCTTTTTCATTTTTGACCACCATATTGACAGAACCTTTTGAGATGAAATGGTAAACGTGTTAGCAAATAGTCGCTCATGTACACAACAACCAGTTATGGAACAACATGATTAATCATTTGGAGTTTTGTTTCAGTCCACCTGATGAATGCAAGTCTAATATTCACAGTTCTTAGCTCTGTTTTCAATCTTTACAAACTCCTGAAAGACAATAACAGCTTCATGAGAGCGGTGACAGAGACACAATGGAACAATGGCACCTTCTGCTCCATTCTAACCGCACATTCTTCATTCATAAATACAGTTTATGAGTGGGAAAAAATTTTTGCGTGGTTTTTGAGCGCATGTATAATTGATCCATCTGGTAGCAGATGTTCTGTGTGACTTGTCGTCCCCAGAAGAGACACCATGGAGTGAAGGAGGCCCCTCTGATGTTGGTGACCTGGTTGGGCATGCTGAGATACGGCTTTTTACTTCCACTATCTCCCTTCTAATCAAGTCCGTCAGTCAGCAGGAAACACAGGGAATGGAGAATCAGCTGCATCAGCGAGGACGTGCTGGAGGGACACTCTGCAGCCTGACCCTGCTCTACTCTGGCCCAGTCTCCTAGGCTCTTGTTGCCATGGACACTGTGAATGAAAGTCTGTAGAGCGCAGTGGTGTGGCTCTGCAGTGCCGACACACTGCTGCTTTGTTACTCAAACAATTATTTCTAATCGCATCCTACAGTGTTTACATTTCTATGCATATCTTATATTTAGGAAGGGTAACGTTTATTTTTAAAGATTTCATATGTTTATATATTTTTGTTGACAGGCAGACAAAGTTAGCAACTAGCTGCAGTGGCGGCGCCAGAGATTGCGGTCCCACATGCTGGCTCTTACGGAACCGACTAACTCCCCTTTTGTGTATGTACAGTTCTCAACATGGCCAGACTTGTAGTGATTTTCACCTCTTTTAATATTTTTCACTTCATTCTGAAAGAAAGAGGTGAAATGTGCTAACGTGACGGCCGTCTTGGTGTGTCGTGCGAGACGGGAGGGGAACGTGTTGTAGCATTTAGCAGCTAACGGTTCAGATCTTTGTCTCAGAAGACCATACAAAGAGAGACCAAACTATGCTCCACGAAAAGTGAATATTGCGCTTGCATATATCATGAGACCAGAAACACAAACGGCAAAATGTTGCTATTTGTTTGCTTACATCTGTAATATAGCATTGGTTTGGAAAGATTTTCCAAAAAAAAGACAGAAAATTAAAATACTAAAATTGAAGGAAAGGAAAATGTTCTATATCATATCTTACCCCTTTAAACATTCGTTAACTTTTGATATCCTAAAACAAAAACGTTATCTCCCCTCCCCCCCAATAATTACAAAAAAAGTACTTCAGCACGTCAAGCTTTAATTAAGATTAGCTAAAACAGTCCAACAGGTTTAAATGTTAACGATATCACTGACCTTTTGTTAACGATGTTCCTATATTATCCCCACCACGTGTAGTTTGACCCCAGACATCTTCAACACTGTAACATAATCTATGTTAAGCCCCCATCCTCATGTGCAGAATAAACTGCTCAACTTTAAATCTTTCTATCTAAACTGATCAAAGATCATGCTCTGCATCTTCTATATGCACAGAGCTGAGCTTCAGCTGTTCTTAGCCTCAGTTCTTTAATCAAACCTGGCTTCCTCACGTCAGGGTCTTTTATCCCCCAAAGAAAACATCTTATAAACATTAATAAAGAGTGAGAAGGAAGTTCTCTCCCTCAACTGCTCTCTGCTTAGCGGCAGAATAATTAAACTTAGTTCTAGTCTTGAAGCCGTGGAGGAAAAAAAGAAGAAGAGTGTCTGTTGCAAGATGAGAATTGCTTTTGGCACTTTTAACCGTCTCAATCCTAGAAAAAGCAATCTATATACATTCTCCCAGAAGCAACATCAACATGATTCAAGCTGTGAACTATGATGTGGAGAGACCATAAAGGTTTGGAGCTGCTTCAGGGTCTGGACAGCCCACACCATTGAGCATTCAATGAGGGAGAAGCAGGAAATACTGCAGAAGACTGTAAGGGCAATAGGGAGCTGGGTAATATATGTTTGCACTAGAAATATTTTATATTGGCAATAGAGACTGCTTAATATCTTAAAGCTTATAAATCATAAGGCACATGGATGGCCCCAGAAAGCTCTGTTTACTCAAGTACAAAAATGTACTTGAGTAAAAGTACTCATTCTGCAGTCCATGAAGTTTCAAAAGTAAAAAGTACCAATAAATAAATAATATTGTCACACTTTTGTAAATTATGTTTATTATATTATCCTGTTTTTATACATGCAGGAGCATGTAGTGGTAGTTTGTTAATGTGAACCAAATGTAGGTACTTTAAATACTGTCTAGTAGTACAGTACTGCATTACACAATATCACCATATCATGTGTTAAATGTAAAAACGTAACTATGAGTGTCAAGATAAATGTAGTGGGGTAAAAAGTACAATTTTGAGGGACTTGAGTATTTTAATGTTTTGCTACTTTTTACTTTTACTCCACTACATTTAATACCTTTAGTTACTTTGCAGATTTGGATGAATGATGTGAAATATAATCAAGTGTTAAATCAGACTTTAGTTCCACCTGGAGTAAATCCACAAGCTACCCTGCAGTATACAAAGTCATTCAAACTAGCTGTACCTTTACCAGCTTTGAGAACACTTTCATGATCAATCATTATAAAACACATCATATATATTATTCTGAAATGGACTAATCTGCTACTTTTGGTACTTTAAGTCTATTTCAATGGTAATATTGTTGTACTTTTACTTGAGTATCATTATGAATGCAATACTTTTACACTTGAACTATGTGCAAGATCTGAGTAGCCTACTTTTCCCACCTCTGGTTAATCGACAGCTTGTAGTCTTTGTAAAAGAAACATGTATGTACTCACCGTTTACAGAAGACTTTCAGCCTGACCGTCCATCTCCTCAGTCCTCAGCCGTGGTCAGCACTCCCCTCCTCAGGTATGTTTTAGTGGACTTTAAGCAGCAAAAAAACCTGCTTACATACAGCTGCATATGCCTCAGGCTGTGGTGTTGTCAAAGAGAATTAAAAAGTTGGAATAAATCCGGTAGAATCTCCTGGTATGGCCTCAGAAACAACATGGCGGCACTCTCATCTTGTTACTTTTAAGAGTGAAGTTCAGAAGACAGAATATCACACACTTCGAAAAACTGTTGTGAAAAATAACACAAAAACACGCTTAATGCTTAATGTTAACATTAGCTTGATTTGACATATTGACATATGAGTCCAATCAAACGACGGGATCATCTTTGGTCAATTTTTCAGACTTTCTACAATTATTTCTGTTTAAGGTTTGATTAAAAAACGGTTATAACATAATAAATAAATAAAAAAGGACATTTTCAGTGGTATATCTCAATGTGTTCGCATGGCATGAACTACACTGAACAAAAATATAAACGCAACACTTTTGTTTTTGCTCCCATTTTTCATGAGATGAACTCAAAGATCTAAAACATTTTCTACATACACACAATATTTGAGAGAAATGGTTATTTTGTGTATGTAGAAAATGTTTTAGATCTTTGAGTTCATCTCATGAAAAATGGGAGCAAAAACAAAAGTGTTGCGTTTATATTTTTGTTCAGTGTAGTTCATGNTGAATGCAGGATGTGCACACATGCGCGCGCACACGCACACGCACACACACACACACACACACACACACACACACACACACACACACTACGACTGAACAATTAATCAATTTAAAATCGATATTTGAAATTGTGCGATTATCAAAAAAGTGGACCTACTGTATCATGCAAAATGCACTTTTGTACGTCTTTTATACATGAATATGTGTCCGAAAACACAACCCTCTCTC
>NW_011369947.1:11347740-11349402 GCF_000735185.1 Notothenia coriiceps
GGCTTTAACCAGTCAGGTTTAACCCTAACCCTAACATGTCACCCACTGACACATTAAAACATGTTTTAGGGTTTAACCCTAACCCTAAGGGTTAAACCTGACTGGTTAAACCCTAAAACATTTTTTAATGTGTCAGTGGGTGACATGTTAGGGCAGGGGTCTGCAACCTTTTTGACCAAAAGAGCCATTTTGCTGCTTTTTCCCGAACATTTTTTTGTCTGGAGCCGCAAAACATATTTCATAGCTTGATAGCTAATAAAGTTGTATTTATTGTTATATCAGACAAAAACTACAGTTTTTTTGCATTTATTAGGCTATTTATTACATTATATAAAACTGTTAACCTCTAATAAGAAACAAAGAACTCCTATAAAGGAGAATTAAAAATAATACACAGGCCTACTTTAAAATAAATTAAACACAGCACTTGGGGAGTCCTCTGCACATTTGAAGGAAAAAATATATAATTAAAATGTGCCCACTTTGAAATAAATAAAACATATAGCTGCACCCTAAAAAGACTTAACGGTAGTGTAGGTAAGAATGGAGAAACCAGCTCGAGTGCGCTAGAATTTGAAAATACACAACCGGAAAAAATATGCCTCTTCCTTCAGACTTCCTTACAGAGTCCCTCCTCCAACACACACGAACGCGCATCATCAATGATGCCACGAGATACATTTGTGCACAGATGGAAGGCTGACAGGCAGGTAGGCCATCCAGTTATTTTAGCCGGGCCGGCTAAAATGATTGGTCGTGCTTTTTACAGCGCTCCGGCTTCCAGAGATTAATTTGTGTATGTATTTATTGTCAAAGCATTTAATATATTCATTGCTATCGGGACGTTAAGAGCATTCCATGCAATATAACAAAAAGTGTTTTCTGAAATAAATTACATACCCCATTGAATGGGGTATGTAATTTATTTCAGAAAACACTTTTTGTTATATTGCATGGAATGCTCTTAACGTCCCGATAGCAATGAATATATTAAATGCTTTGACAANAGAATAATTTCCTGTCCAAGAAGAAAACTCCAGACTGAAATATCTCAACTTCACTCATGTTGATCCCCGGTGAATCCATCCTTCTGGTGATCCCTTTACTTATTACTTTTTTTTTTAACTTTATTTTATATTATTTGGGCAGTACATGATATACAAAAGTTACATTAATAATACACCTAAAACACAATTCATAAATCTATAAATAACATAAAGAGAGCACGTTTATATTCCAATGAGACTCAGTTCGGTCACAGACTCAAAATGCCCCATGGCTGAGTCTGGGATTTTTCCAGGGTTTTTCTTCTCCTTAGTTCGGTAATAACCTGTTTCGCGATGGTGCCACTGTTTATGATCGTCTGAGTTAGTATCATCTTGCACCTAGTCTTCCAGATCTTCATACATGTTATACAAATTACCAGCTGAAAAAGGTCTCTGTGTTTATTGTCCATCCCCTCACCCAGAATACAATACATGATTGAGACATATTCTACATTTAACTCTAACCCGATGCCCCGTAGGAGCGACCACACCTCCTGGGCTCTGTAGCAGTCCATGAGGAGGTGCTATAAAGTCTCGTCCTCCTCACAGTTAATCATGGGGCATGTTTTAGTTTTCACATAGCAGCTCCATGAAACCACAGCTCTGACCGCAAGTC
>NW_011369947.1:11349442-11367214 GCF_000735185.1 Notothenia coriiceps
GCCATGGGGCGTTTTGAGTCTGTGACCGAACTGAGTCTCATTGGAATATAAACGTGCTCTCTTTATGTTATTTATATATTTATGAATTGTGTTTTATGTGTATTATTAATGTAACTTGTGTATATCATGTACTGCCCAAATAATATAAAATAAAATGTTCTAAAAAAAAAAAGAAGTAAAATATCAAGTTTTTTATACTTATGCATTCAAAAGCAGGATTTTATAGTTGTTTTTAGAAAAGATTCCAGGTGGGAAGTAACTAAGTACATGTACTCAACAATTTTGAGGTTCTTATACTTTACATGGGAATTTACATTTAATGCTTCTTAATACAAGGAAAACGTGTAATTGTATTCCACTACATTTATTAAACAGCTTTTGCTCATGTTAACAAAAAGCATTTCTAAAAATTAAACGAATACTTATTTAAGTCACAAAAGAGTGAAATTATTAAAAGTCCATCAGTTTGTCTACAACAGTAAAATGCTACTTGATGCAACAATATTATCTAGAAATGTCACATATACAAATAAATATAATTATATACACACTAAAAGGTAATTTGTATGCTCTAAGATTACTTGTACATTTTGCTGATACTTAAGCAAGATTTTCAATGCAGGTATTTTACTTGTAATGGAGGATTTTGACAATTATGTATTGGTACTTTCACTAAAAGTATGGCATCTGAATACTTCTTCCACCTGTGATTATCATTAGAAAAGAGTTTATAATGCTCCCCCAGGTCGCACCACTTTATATCATTTTCATAAATACAGGCCACTGCTCTGACACACACTGGTGAGTGTCCTCACTCACTCTGTCCTCACCTGCCATAGCTGTAGAGCAGCAGGTCTCACAAAACATCATTCCCCTCACTTACAGGAAGATACGCACACATTCAGAGCCATTATTTCCACTGAACCATAGTCTTCCATTTGATGGACCGTAAACGATGTGAAAAGATGTCCTAATATAAGGGGACATTTTCTTCTGCTACTTTTTAGATTTCTTGAAAAAAAGAGCTGCCAACTGGAGACCAAATGACATCTGACCCCAAAAGGTGAATATGAAAACGGCACATGTGCAATGTGTTAACAATTCTGGGATGAAGAGTCATTTGGTAAGGACATTAAACATTTTGGAAACTCATTATCAGGTAAAAGAAAATCTTGATCAGAACATAAAATATATTTTTTACGGATAAAACATTTCTTAAAAAAGAAATTCACTAATTATATTAAAAAAAATTGAGAATATACGTTTTGTGATTAATGTCCAAATGGTATTGTGACAAATCAGAATTGAGCAACCCAAGTCTCTGGAAATCACAAAACATTATTTTCAACACAACAATTCTCAGTTACCTCTATCAAAAATAAATAAAGTCACAAACAAGTAAGGAGTGTTACATTTTATTTGGTCTCTTTTTGAGCTTTTTCCTTTGTTTTTTTTTTCCACAGGTTAAAACCCATTATAATAGTCAAGAGAAATACAAACATTTTCACATACTGTATACAGAAATAGTCCTCTTGACACACAATAATAAAAACAGTTGATTAGGCCCAGCCCAGTGCGAGATTTCACAAAAATGCAACAATAACAAATATTCAAAGCCCGATGTACGCAAAAGCTCTTACTCGCATGAGCAGAGACCGTTCTGAGAGAGATGTAAGGGCTGCCAGGGCAATGCAACAGTTGTGTTATCACATCGCCTGGGTTGAAATAAGACACAAAATAGACATGGAAATGAATCTGGAACAATAACAATAAAAAGCAAATAGATACAAAGACAGAGAGGAGGTCAACCTGGTCTTCTACTTAAGGTAGCGACACAATCCTCGTCTCTATCTAGCAGTTTTATGCACATACAAATTCAGTATGGGTGCCCCAAGGAGTCATTAGACTGTGATTTGAGTTTGGGATTTTGCGGCAATGTACACTAAGAACCTGATTTCAATCTCTACCAGGCCTTTTCTGCTACACACACATACTGGGGCTTGTAGGGGAATCATTTTGATACAGATTTAGGTCCAATTGAAGAACTGGAATGTAAAGTGAATCTGCCTCATGTGAAGCACCCATACATACATCTTAAATACTCCAGTGAAAACCTATACAATGTTTTGTTCATATGAAGCAATCAATCCGTCATCCTAATGTAGACCGCGTCCATGGCCATCTAGAAATAGTTTTGATCCAGTGTGTAAAACGATGGCCATATATAAATATCCACTTCCACCCCTGTGTAGAAGTTTTGTAAAGCTGGCTGGTAGGAAGCTTTTACAGTACTGTGTGTTATTCAAGCCCAAGCAGAAGCACCTGAAAGAGACCAGCTACTTTTAAATTCTCACAAGACTTAGTCAAATATTTAACCAGGACTATATTTTTGCCTTAGACAATGAGAGAAAATACATTATTTTGTATCACCGTTATACAAAACCATGGTTCTAAACACAATGTTGGACATTTGTAACCATTTCTGTTGTTGTTGCTGACTTATTTGGAATGTTTTAGTCACCTTACACCTGCCTGTCACTGTTTTGTGTAGAGTAAACCGCCCAGTTTGTATTTTTGCATTTCATTGGAATCTGAGCCACAAGTGGTCTACACAGAAGAAAACAAAATCCATGCATAGATTTCCATATTTGAACTCTGTTGAACTTCTAAATGCAAATTTGTAGCATTTACTATTTATTTAGCTGACCTTTAGGAGAGCGAGGCTAGCTTGGACTGTGGCTAATGGGGCTAGCAAACAGGGCAAAGCCTAATTTATTGTTTACCTCCGAAAGTCAACCACAAAATACGTTATTGGAAGAAGGTTGAATATGCAAACTAATGGGATGGCAGGCAACCTTTTTAGCATTTTATGGCAGGAAAAGTGTGTGAGGTGGAAGAAAAATATTGTCAAAGATGTAGTTACTATATCGCAAAGCTTCAAGGACGCTAGTTTGTAAGCTTATCCACCCTGACACGTAGTATGACATAATATTATAATATCAGCTATTTCAGTCCTTTCATCTGCCAACGAGGATGAGGGGACAACAATAAATCATTCGCAGACTCCATAATTGAGACACAATGGCTGTTTACACAACCAATTGGTTTGTAGCACACTCATTCAACACTCCAGAAAGAGACATTTACAGATTGAACGGCTTCTATTCCAGGAAGATCACAAGGTAATTGAGTGTCAATAGCTAGGCCGAACAATAATCACGTCGTGGGGCTGTGGAGAGAAGGGGGGAGACTAAGCGGGCCTTGGACTTAATAACCTCATAGAATAAATCCATGTTTAAATCGCTACTCAGAGCACCAGCCTTCACTGTGGTCTTGGAAACAAATTGGTCCTCCTTTCACAGCTCCCATTCATCCAGTTTTACAGAAAAAGAGGACAGCAGATGGTGACCTTGGATTTCACAGACTGAAAAGAATTAAGAATAATGTTCACACTTTGAGAGACCGAGCACTGGCTTATACGCACCTGGCAGAGCCTCTCGTGTAAGTGGCTTTTGTCCACGTCTCCATTGGGATGTGCAATTCCTGTACTGTCAATAGAAGGTCATATTTGATCATTTATTCTCGGCCTGTTAATGCCAAACAAAGATTTGTATTCCCAGTCCGCCCATCATGCGTCCTGATGACCGGCGATCTCCTTCATAACACTAATAAAAGGGGGAGTAATCGGGCAGTTCGGTGTGTGTGTGTAGAGGTGTGTGTGGTTAAAATGTAACAGCCTGTGGTCACTCTTTATAGCTGTTCAATGAAGGTAAACACAGAGTAGGCGGTGCGTAAAAGCTCTTTGAGCACTGGTGCTGCTCTTCTCTGAGTTACACGTCCCGCTGCCTCCTGGAGTGACCACACACCCCTGGCCGAAATGTCCTTAAAGTGAAGTCTGAGTACGAAATATATCTCAAATAATGCACTGTCATTTCCCCACGTAAACATAACAGTCTGCAATGAAATGGTTGTGTCCTGTGCGCTTCACTTCCTCCTTGGCGCACCGGTAACTTTCTCCCCAAAAAATCTCGAGATACTAACCCGTTATCCTGACTTTTTTTTTTCTGTTTTTTTTTTTCATGTCCCTTTAGGGGCTCCGTAGAAAGCGGCTGATAAGCAGGTATATTTGTAACCTCCACTTAATTGAACAAGAGCAAGCAAAGGCAGCAGAGGTAAATGGGGTGAAAGCCACTGAAATGTCAGGCCATCTATTTCCTCCTTTTCGAATGTTCTCTTCACTGACCCGCCAAGGTAAGATTTCATCAATAAAATAAATGCGACACGTGTTCAACCAGAGATCTTCCCTTCATCCTCCAATTTTCTCTGTAACCTTGAAGGGGTGAAAGCATGATTTAACAGGAGCTGGAGCAATTTAAGAAATACAGTCCCCTACTGACTCGACTTCTTTAAAGTCCAACACTGCAGATGGGTATGTTTGTATGCACGCTGCGCTCTGTTACTCTCAGCTATCAGGATAATTCAATTCAAGGGTCCAAACTAGTATAAGGATTCAATTTGAATCAGTGGCTAAATGAAACAATTAGTATGCATATAAACATATCCACTGATGAAAAAGCCAAATTAAGCTTTAAGTGAGAGTGTTATCCTGATGGAATGGATGGTTGCATTAGGCAACGCTTTCCAATGTTAACAAAGCCAGAAAGTAGCTAGCTGGCAACATTGCTTTTCCCCCTTCTGGATAATAGCTCTGATTTTTCACCTCTGAAATTCTATAACACAAAGGCATATTACAAGAAGCCTCTCGGCGGGATGAGGGTCAGAGCCTCGGGTTCCCCCATTGTGTTTTCTCATTAGCTTTTATTCATGTAATGTATATTGACCATTTGCCACTGGCTGATTAAGGGCAATGGTCTGAGCTTGAACTTTGAATTAAGATCATCAAATCATGTCTGCTGCCTGCCACAGCGGGGCGGAAAGCGTAACACCGGTGGCCGGATATCTCCATGCAGAGAATGCACTACTCTTCTCCCTGTCAGTTTGTACACTGGAGGCTGATTTGAAATGACGGATGGGGCGATGCCTGGAAGAGCGGAGCGTCACAAACAACTCATCAGTGCACGCTTATTGGAGAGCAGGCTGTCAGTTGGGGAAGAGGAGTGGCAGCTACGGTTCCTAAATCTGACAGGCAAAACCAAATATCGGACACCCCTGTCCACAAAAAGGCTTCTTTGAAATGTCTTCAATCGCCCGGCTACTAAATTAGTTTTGTCAGATTCAGATTACACTTAAAGAGGCGAGGATTTGGATGTTAAAAATAGCGTTTTATGTAATGCAGCATATTTCTAAGCAAACGGTGTCTCACCACTCAAAGGAGGAAACCGACTCCAAGTATTTACAATAACTTAACCATATGGGAAAAGCACAATGACTGCTATTGAAGTCGACTACTCAGTGTGCGAAAGCTCGAGTGAAAACGACAGGCAACACTTTTCAACTTCACGTCTGAGGGAAAATTAAAGTCTGGAGCTAAGGGAACGTTCATACAAGTCATGAGTGGCAGGTTGAAGTGGATACTTGACACACACACGGAATTTTTGACAGAAATAATCTGCCAGACGTTTCAATCATCTCAATTTCCTTCATGTATCATTTCTCCTCACAGAGCTCTGTTGACAATAACAGCCATCCTAGACTAATGACTTTCGCAGGATGACTTTCGTGGCTTTTGTTTTGACACAGAGAGACAAGGCAATAACTCATCACTTGTCACATCTGCAAAATGTTTGTGGCGAGGACAGGATCAGGAAGAAGGTAGGGAATACTGCTGAGAGAGACAAATTCTATATCAAACCTGCAGCTTTTACTAATCTATCAGGTGCCACCTTCTGCCAACATAAGGTAGTCAACCTTAAGTTTTGCTATGTTTATCCTGTGCAAATCAGAAATTAGAAACAAATAATTCAGTGGTGAAGCTTAAATTAAGTGCTTGTCAGTTTGTCTAACATCACCTAGAACATTTTTGTATGCATAATAGCCTTTACCCATGTTTAGAAAGTTGGCTTAGCTTAGCAAAATCTCAAGAGGCTAGCCTGGCTCTGTCCAAAGGTAACTAAATCTTCACTTCTCTGAGAGTTCAATGGTTGCTTGGCCACCTAACAGTGAAAAACTCCAGGAAGTCACTAATGGAGCTTTGCAAGAGCGGGAAGGCAGATCCTTTTACATTTTAACAGAACCAGGGCTAGCAGCTTTCAGTCCTAATGCTAAGCTAACTGGCTGTTAGCTTTAGCTTCAAATTGTATGGACTATACAAAAGTGGTTTTCTTTCCATCGACAACGCAGTAAATACTTGTTCCCCTAAATGTCAAACTAATCCTTTATATGGGTGCAATGTAGCATGACCTTTATACTAATTTCAGGACACTTATAGAAACAACCACAATGGTTTTCCTAGTTTGTAAAGGAGACTTAATGTCAATCAAGTCTATCCAAATGTACACTTAGTTTGTGGCGGTTGGAAAGTAAGCAGTGTTTAAGCTCTCTTTATGTCATTTTTGACCCAACTACTGTCAATTGCAACACTACAAGTATAGGACAAAGGCTCTTCAGCCCACCTTCAACTGTGGCCATTCGTACAGCTAACACTTTAGCCCTTCGATATGGTTGGGCAACACCACCAAGTTGAAGCATACTGAGACCTTTAAAAGCACTGTGTCTCTTTGTTACTTTTAATATTGCTTTGATGTCCAGCGGTTGATGAACAGACACACTAGCGTTCAATAGAAATATTCAAAAAAGCTCCTTTTTCAATTTCAAAGAAATGCAATTGACTCTGTAAAATGAGCACCACTCCACTAATGGACTCTGTTCTAGAACAAATGCCCTTTCTTTTTCCCCGGATGGAAACCTGGGTGTAGCTGAGTCAGGACAAAACTGCCCTCGAGAAAACTTTCCAGAGCAGAAATTATAAGTAGGAGTAAGAAGGAGAAGAAAGAAAACCTCCCCACATGACCTGAAAGCAGAGGACGCGGAAGAAGGTGAGCTTCGATTGTGAAGATTTCATCCGGTCAGCAGCGGAGAAAATAAAAGAATAAAAGAAAAAAGGAAAGATAGCTCGCCATGTCTTTGAAACTTTATGCATAAAAAAAGGGCACGGCTTAAATGGAGACGTAAGCTGATGCAGTGATCAACTCAATATACCTTGCGAGGAGGCTTTTTCCTAACGTTGGGGGAAATTAATTAACCAAATATCTGAACGCTTTGTTAATGCTCTCCACTCTTATCAAGAGGCTAATTATCACTATCAGCCTCCTCTGTTCGTCAGACGGATTATTAGGCTAATCAGGCTTTCCCCCTTTGGAGACAAGGTTTTCACTCTTCGTCGGAACAAAGCTTGTATTGTCCTCCAATGACATGGTGTCAGTGATGAAGCCAATCAGTATTTGTACCTCGTAATGCTCCTGCGATGGGAACAGGACGAGTTTGCGCTTAGTGGGTCTCTTTCAGTTGCCTGCATGCTTGAGAACTAGTTTGACTGCCATTAACATTTGGTGGATCATACTAATTGGATTCTATCTGTGATATCCAAGCCATTCAAGGGCTTAATTTGTAAAGCATTTGTTGCTGGAAACCCCTGGAGAAAATTCCTGACCATGAAGTATGTCATTCGATCATGGATGATAATGATAGTGAACTAAAGTTAAAGGGCAAGTTGCTGCTCCAGTGCATTCTGGAATAATTTATATTTTAGCATCTCTACAATGGATTTCTTGCTGTATTATTGCTCAATGTTGAACTTCTATGCTGTAGAAGTATCAACATGCCATCACTGTTATTCACAGGATCCTACCAGATCTGTTTAGCATTGTTAAAATGGTTGAAGTCGGACTTTTAACATAAACAAACTGTGAGGGACCAGGGTTTCGCAGCCCTGCTACATTAGCCTTGCAAAGTCAGCCTACATCTCACACCAAAGGCAGCAAATTTGATATACATGTGCTGAGATTTGATAAAGCCTGACTAGCCATTTGAATAATGAGCGTACGTTTGACGCTTAGACAGATTGCTTAGCCAAAACGCTGTAAACAGGGGGAAACAGCTAACACTTTATCTACTAGCTTTCTTCTCTTGGTATTTCACTGGCCACCTGAGTGATGACAAAACACCAGAAAGCCACTGCTATTAAACAAACAAGGAATGATGTAGTATAAATGAAACCACGCTAGCTGTTTCCCCTTGCTTCCAGCATTTATGCTAAGCTAACCAGATGCTAGCATAAGCTTCAAATGAAACGGAGTGATAAAAGAGTGGTATCACCTTTCCTTTCGCTCACAAAAAGGGCAACGTATTTCTTCACAATTAAGTTGTTGAAAAAGCAGCATGATTTTGATCACATCAGGATATATTTAACACTTCCATAACAACAATGGTTTTCCAACTTCCTCTAATAGGGTAAAGGGGAGAAATGTCAATTATGTAGTGAAAAATACTGCCAAATTGTGGGCTGGCTTTGCAAAGCTAACACTACTCTGCTGGACTGTACAAATAAATAAAATGTTAAATGAAGCTTCCATACATGTTGTAATATTTACAAATACTTGAATGTATTTGGTTGAACCTTTCTACAGCATCAGACGGGTAGTGAAAAGACAGACTGGATGATATGAAACGTGTTTAAGGTGTTGTCAACTCTGTGTACTGTCCAGTGTGGCAGAGCCCACCCGTCTGGCACTCCATGGAGGTAAAAACAATGTATTTGCAAACACTCTGTGTGCCAGCCCGTACTGTCACAGTGGCATCTTTGGCATGTGAAGGGAATGCAGAGGGCTCCCCCGGCTCGTTTCCTGTGTCGCCTGCCAGCCGAATAAATCCCTGGCATCTCAAGGGGAACGTCATTGGAATTTTATCTGCTTCCAAGTGGAATGTCTTGGTCATGGATTTGTTTTGGATTTCACGAGTGGCCGAGAATATTCACACTTTCTCCCATAATACAACAGGCAGATGCTGTTGTTTCTTTTTTAAACATAAGCTCTCCTCGAACAATGAACCTAGACATGCACACACAGACGACATTTTCTTCCACAGCAATAGCAAGCTGATTTGCAAATTTGAGTCAAATTTAAAGCATCTTCCCTACGCACCAGACAAACCATATAAGACATCTTGAAAAGATATATACTAAAAACACTTCACGAAATAAGGCACCCCAATTTTCCATTGTCCTGAATGCTTTCAGTTTGCAGAGAGGTAGAGGCAGATGAAGCTGTGCAAGGCGCCTTATCCACCTCTGCATTGTCACAATGCTTCAAAGGTAGGCGGGAGATGAAAGCAGGTGATATGAGCAGCCTGATAGGATCGGAAGATGGGACTAGTGATCTGTGTTCTGCTTCTTCAAAGGGAGAGAAACCCGGATAGAGAGGGAGAATGAAATGGGCACCAGCTATTGGTTCAAAGGCAGCTTTCCCACAATACAAAGCACCGCCTTTCACTGGCTTCCGAAGCAGCAGGCTGGCGTATCAATAGGACCTGCAATGATTGTGGGGTAAAACTCACTCAGTGGGTTGATTGATGGGTTTTTTCTTAAAGATTCCAAATGTTTGTTAAGATGGAGGACATAGTAGTGAGATGGTCCTAGACTGTGATCCTGTAACAAACCCCCGGCCTTGCCTCGTGTTTAGAACCTATCGTCTCTGAGTTGCGTTGGGGACTTGAAGGGCTTGAGCCCCAGTGTCTTGCGGGGGTGAGCCCTCTCTTTGGTAACATCCAGGGGTCTGCTGCAGGCCGCCCAGCCCAGGTCGATGAGGGGCGAGTCGGCCGGGTTGAGGGGCGCTATACGGAAGGTTGGCAGCGTGGGGGAACCGTTAGTGGAGCACGGGGCAGAACGGGAGGTGGGAAAGGGAGTGGAGAAGGGGTCGAAGGGAGAAGCCGTGTCCGAGCCGCTCGAGGGGTCAGCCTTGAGGGCGAAGGGGTCGCAGTCCGGTGAGGGGAAGGGGTCACAGTTGGTGAAGGGGTTTGTAGGGGAAGGCTGGTAGCCCAGAGGATTGCTGTCAGAGCGGTGCGGGCTGCGGCACCCAGAGGTCCCGCCACCGGCTGAGATGAAGCTCCAGGGGTCGATGCGGGGGCGGATGGGGGACGGGCGAGGCCGGGGGATCACGCTGACCTCCAGGCGTCGGGTTTTGGGGCTGGAGAGGGCGGGGCTAGGGTGGAGGGGAGAGGGCACAGGAGGCTTATCACCAGGTTCCTGTGAGTCCTGGCACAAGGGCGGGTCCAAAACTGGAGGGAACAGAAAGACAAAGCATTCAAGGGACACCATTAAGGATTACACAAGGTTACTGGATTGGTGAATACTGAGTAGAAAGAATGTGGAGGCTAAGGTGCCCTGATTTTTAGTCACCTAGTAATAATCAAGCTTTAAATACACTGGGTCCTACATTTCCCATAGTCCAAATCAGAAGCATCTTTAAGGTTTTCTGTCAAATAGTTTCAGTCTCAAGCAGAATTCCAAATAGTATTGGACTTCTAATCAAGAGCCACAGAAGTAATTATATAATATGTCAACTGACCAGGACTGTCGAATGATGTATGATATAGGGTATGTCCATTGTGTTTACATGTGTGTTGTTACTTTATGCTTGTTAAAAGGTCCAAACCATTGAGGAACTGGTCTGACAGATTATTGCCTATTAAGGAATGAATGGCTCTTTATTACCTTAAGGCACATGTGTCAAACCCAAGGCCCGGGGGCCAAATCAGGCCCTTGGTGGATTTAATTTCGGCCTGCAGGATCATTTCTAATTACTATTAGATCTGGCCCTCCGGTATATTGCACGCACACCTTCACTCAATCCTGAGGGTCTCCTCAGCTCAGAGCCTGACCCCAAACATTGATGAACTTGCACCCAAGATGAGATGCCAAGTATCTGGCTTGAACTAGCATCACAGAGCAGCACACTGAGTTTACATGGATGTTTCCTTCTGCACTTTGTTTCTTGAGACAACAGGGCATGTTTGGTTTGTTCTTTAAGGGGAATAGTTTTTTTGAAGCTGTTGTTGGCCTGCTGACAAATGTATGTATATAAGTTGTTTTTATAGGCAATAATTTAAGCTTTGTTTGTCCCAGGTTTAATATGTGCAATAGGTTCATTTCAATAAGTTTTGCAATAAACATTGAACCAGTCCGGCCCTCGACTAGTACCCATTTTAAAAAATGTTGCCCACTGTGTATTTGAATTTGACACCCCTGCCTTAAGCTGTATGTATTAAATACAAGATAGTCGTTGTATTTAAGTTGTTTGATTTGTTATTATTTTATTTATTAAGGATATTTTAATATTTTCCTTCACATTCCAATTCTGAAGTCTGAATATACTAAATCATTTATTAAGGTTAATGCTGTTTGACACCCTGTTCTTGCCTTTTTATGCTAATATATTATTTGTATGTCCGTGGCAGAACATTTTCCTAAACAGACCATGAGATCATTTATTGCAATTATTTCTGGGACAACATATTGTCAAACAAAAGAAGTTAATGTGATGCAAATTCATCTTTATTTCTATGATCGTGTGGGTTTCCTTTAAAAAAGGACACATTTTCATAAAAAGGCTGAATATTTGTATCTTCTTCTGTTTCACCTTCTTTCCTAAGGAGGCTCTAATTGTTATTCAAATTCTACTCTCAAACCACTGCAGTGTTGCACTGGTGCTCTTTTGCAGACCTCTCCAATCTCAAATATGCATTTGCGTGCTAAAATTCTGCAAAACACATAAACCTGTAGGATTAAAATTATTCAATCTAAAACATGAAAGTGGTACATTATTAGTGTAAAAAAGAAATGGAACATTCACAAGCAAAACATGTGGATGTAATTACTCTAAATTAATTTCAACATAAGGCGTAACAAGTTGACAGAGCTGCAACAGCAAGTGTAAATTAGCACTGACAAGAACATTAAACTCGGAATAAATCAGCCTGAATGAACATTTGCTGTTTCCAAATGTGAAGCGTCTGCCAAATGGCGTTATTTACATCAACAGCAACTCTCAGAGGCTGCTCGGCTATTCAGCTGACACCAAAAGAAAAAGAGCATTCAGGAGTCACACGAGAGCAACCGGTAGTGAAGGATTCCTCTGCATTCATCTCTCTCTTTCAAGCAAGCATTTACTGCCGGCAACCTCGTGGCAGTCTGTCTATGCATCTGAGTCATTGCAGGCAATAAACATAATAAGATGTTTAGCTAAAACACCCGCTGCTTAATTACGTGTGGCTTTTTGCCTCTGTGCGCCCCAATGTAATGAGTGCATGGGGTTTGTGAGATTAAGGTTGTTAGCAGAAGGAACAGGCGAGGCATGTCTGCTCAGTATCTGGGGGCAGCGCTGCAAGAGCCTCTGTGTGGAGAATCCAAGCTTTGTGAGTCAAATAGAGCAGATATAGACTGTGAAACGTTACCAGAGGGCACTCTTAAAGCCCCGGTAAAGCCCACTCGCTCTTAAAAACAACCTATACCCACGCCTCCGTCATTACGGCTCTAAACTGTGTCGGAGCTTCTCAGAAATGCACATTATCTCTGGTTAAATACAAGTGAATGTGCTGTACAGTGGATTCAAGTGTTGCCGATATGCACATCATCCCTGAATTTGAACAAAAGCATAAAACATGCCTCATGAGAACGCTCCACTCTCATGTAATTATAAGGACGCTAATCCCTCTTGAATGTGATCTTTAGCATGTTTGAATTCTTTACACTTGTTATATAGGCATACAGTTGCCATGCCTCAAAAGGAAAAAGAGCTTGAACTGGAGCGTAAATACACCCGACATGCACCCAGCCAAACTATAACAGGAAGTGACGTGTGCACCATTAACGCACCTAGATGTTTTGCATTAATGTTCAACTTTGCTTTAAAAGAAAACTCTGACTTGAAAGAGGGAAAAACAACAGACGATTGGATTTGATTGGTATTAGCAGTGAGTATGGAGGGGCCAGCTGTTACCTGCGATATGCAAATAGGAGAAGACGAGCTTTGATGTAAATGAAAAAAGCTTGTGCAGCATTAAAGCCTCCCTTGTGCCAGACAGATCTTTCTTTAGAAAAGTGACAATAACAATTCAAGCTGTGAAGGAACATTGTCATGCTGAAAAGGTACATTTTTCAAGGTTGGATCCAATTTCAGTGCGAGGCCTCCTTAAAATATGCTTTCAAGGAAATGCAGATGAATCACGCAGATAAATTAAAAACCAAATCATGGATTCAATTTGGAGAGGAGACTCATTTTAAAAGGAGCACTCCAGTGATTTAGTGTAGCACTTTCATAAAGTTGAGGAAGAAACAAATAGTTTATAAAAAGAACGTTCAAAATCAAGCAGCAGACCTTTGACGTTTAGCCTTTAGTATTTAGTCATGCTGCCAAGTTACTGGGCTTCCTTCACTTCCCACAATGCAACTGTGCAATATATACCTGGCTGCTATATCTCAGAACTGTTACAGGATGTGTATTTTGTAAATTGTAAAATTTTTTGACATCTCACAACCCCAGTTAGTAACACAGGCTTTCTTTTTCAAATGTGTGAGTTCTCCAAGTCACAAGTTAGCTAACATTGACTTGTATTATTGGATGTAGTGCCCCTTAAGGGTAGAAGAGTCCCACTGACCTAGCTGGGAGGCGTGCAGGCCGTGGCTGGACCTTCTCCTCCGCTCCGCTCTGTGCTCGCAGGATTCACAGCCAACCCCCCCATTAGTTGACTGGGAAATTGGGGTCCATTCCCCTGGGCTGGCCTTGCTGTGCCGAATGGGGGTCCGGGGACTCTGAGGGCTGTGCGGCATCTGCGGTGTCCGGCGGCCGCTCCTCTCACGGGGGTTTGGCGGAGGCGGCGTCAGGGGCAAGGGCTTCAGTTCCTGGTACTGCATCGCTAAATCTAAGAGTGGCCTGGGGAGCTGCTCCGAGGTGGAAAAGGTAATGAGGTCGTCCACAACTGGGGGGTCTGAAATGAGGGGCATGGGCAAAGAGATCTCTGGTTCGGAGGGGGTGTGGTTCTCTAGGGAAGGGAGGTTAGTTCGAGGTGGCACCCTTGGGGGAATATCCAGGCAGCGGCCGAGTCCTATAGAGGCCACGAGGGAGCCGCAGCCCAGTATGGCCCGGTGGGTGCCCTTAATGAGGCCCCTCCTCTCAGGCCTGGGGGAGCCAGCCGGGGAGGACCCCCGCTCCTCGCTGAGCGAGTCTCGCTGAGGTATAGGGAGCCGCAGGCTGTCCTTCACTGAGGCTCCTGCAAAGAGAGGAAAATGTTTTAGAAAGACGGAAAAAGAGACGAGCCATTTATAATTCATTTAGCTTTTATGCATAATCCATAGTCATGGCAGCGTGAATTATAACAGTGGCTAATGGAAGATATGCGGCTGGCGGTTAGCTGCTGATGGAGGCCGTTAGATACCGTTCTGAGCTGTGGGCTCGGAGGGTCTGTACTCCTCAAAGTCATCCTTGGATTCACCCCCCTCGTTGCTGTCTGACTCCAGTAGCTTGGCCCTCATAGACAGACTGAAAGAAATGAAAAAAGGATTTAATCATGATCATTAATGCAGTAGAGTTCAATCCCACCTTTTAAAAAGGTTGACATGTCAAAGAAAAGGCTGTACCTGCTTTCCTGGGGACTGAGGCGCAGGACTTTGGGGCTTTTGGGGCTTTTGGGGCTCTGGGGCCTCCAGTGAGGGCCAGCCCTCAGGTCCCCATTTGCTTGTTTATGAGAAGGGGCCTCTATGGGGAAGACTGGGCTCAAACCAAACGTCCTGTTGTTGTCACTGGGACTGACTGCAGGGGAAAGAGGACAAAAATAAATGATATACGTTGGAAAGTCATCAGTATGCATCCTGCTTAGCTGTATCTTAATGAGGAGTGCATTTTTTAAAAGGCAGTTCACGCCAATAAATCGACGGCAACCCTGTAATCATTCCCAACACAATGACCTTTAATTGACTACTGCTACAGCTGGAACTCAAGTCATGACAATGCATTTTTTCTGCGCATATTTCTGCACAGCTTAAGTTTTGATTAAAAAGTCCCTATTATGCTTTTTCGCTTTTTCCTTTCTTTGCAGCAGTGGCGGAATCAGGGTATGGCTGGGGTAGGCTAAAGCCATACCAAGAAATGGCTTAGCCCTACCTTAGCCCGACCATGAAAAAGTATGTTAAAGTAAGCATGTTGAGAACACGGATTGCGAAAATCTACCAGTGTGTCCACAACACACAAACTGATCCTGCTGTAACAACAGGTGCACGTTACTGACGCAATATGGTTGAGACCATTCGGGTTTATGCTAGAGGGGTGCAAGGAATAGTCTAAGTAGTGGGGAGTTTTATACACTAAAGGTGTGGAAATTCTCTCGCGTTATAATATCAGCACGGCCGCGGTCAGATCAAAATGCCTCCGAATGCAATTTGAATAGACCTACAGCCAATCAGAGCAACGAAACGATGGGTCTGCTGCGTCATGCATTACTGATACGTCACGTTCACAGTGAAAAGTCCCCAAAGTCGCGCCGAGTAAATTGCAGACAGACCGCAGAACTTCTAGGATTAATTTAATTAATTTCGGATGGATAGATTTGTTCTTAAACACATAGCAGAATAGGCTATTGTATTGTTTAACTCACACCTGTTGCTCTCGATGTAATTTAGTTGATAAAAGGAGACTAATAAAAGCCTCACGCGTGGCGTTTCACTGCCAAGGGGGGCGATATAGCTTGTATGTAATCACATTACAAATACTGACTTGAGCCCCACCACTGTATGGGTTAGCCCTACCATAGACTACCCAACGAAAATACTCTGGCGCTGCCACTGCTTTGCAGTGTGTTACACAGGTACATACATGTAAATAGTCTGTAAAGTCTTAAAGTTCCCTCTCCCGCACACTCCCCCTCCCTGCCAGAAAGGCCTCCATTGGACTCATTTGTTTACTTCGTAACATAGTGACATCACTACAAAACACTCACGCCTCTATTGGCGAGCACTCCAACACATTGCAGGTGGTTCGCAGAGTAGATCGTGTGAGATGAGCCAAACCAGAAGAGTTGCAGATTGCTAATATAAAGTTGAGATTTCACATGGCACCTTGCACAGGCTCCGCCTCCACGCCGCTCACAAATGCCTCACAAGCTGGCCTATGCAGCTCTCACAAAGTGTGTGAACGCTGTGTGAAAGTTTATTCACACCCAGCATGGGGACACTAGGCTTCCTGCCACAACACCTCCCAATAAACACAGCGCACTCTTCTGAAAACCTTATGCAGAATTCTCAACAGTAACACCTGACATGTTAGTGAAATAAAAGAGAAGTTGAAATTGTTCTCTTCTTTTAACTAAGCTACGGTGCTGCATATTCCCTCATTCATCTGGCTTCATTTCAGAAATGGGAAAAAGTAAAATATTCAGTCCGAATGGATATGTTGTATTATTTCCTTTGGCCCTTGCTACACGGCAGGCTTGGCTGCACTTTGCCTCCCATCACTCTCCAATCAAATGTTTTCAAAGCAATCACAGAGGTCAGGTGACAGTCGCAACAATGCAATTTCATCCCGATCGGACCATGGCTTGCAAACACAGCGTGTTCCTCTTTTAAAAAAACAATTTACGCAACGTGTCTCTTTTAATGTCATCATGTGTTGATGGGATACTTTCTATTCACAACATTTTTTGTTTTAGACTTCACCATTTTATCCTCTGCCCATACTATTTGGGCTTTTATAAAAACATGTTTACAAGCTTTATTGTTTAAAAGCACTATTTTTCTCATAATGTCAACCTGAATCGAGTTGTAATGGTTATGGATTTCTATTTTAATTAAGTTGTTCAATGTCTTTCAGCACATGACAGACATCTTACTGGATACTAAAAGTGCTAATTGTTCCCAGAGTTTAAAAAGTCCCTAAAGAGAATTGGAAAGTTTAAATTTGATTTGTTATCTAAAAAAGGCACAAAGAGAGAGGTAATTTCCAAGAGGTTTCATTGTGCTCTCCTATACTCATTTGTATTAACATAACACAAACCCTGTTGAATAGACTCTGTGGAGTAATACAAATCCATTTGGCAGCTATCTAGACAAATAAGTTTGCAGAGCCCCAGCAATAAATCACTGCTTACTACTGAGAGGGCAAGCATAAATACCCACTAAACACATTTTAATGACAGACACACTCATGCCCTAGTGATAGCCATTAAGGAAAGTCATTAGGAAGCAAAGGAAACCAGCCTTTTATTTGAAGAATAAATGAAGCTGGCAGATGTTGCAGATTTACTAACCACTTTTACACATAAATGTTTCACTGCAATTTGTGCTTTTTTGTCAACACCCGCTGGTAATTGTTTTGGGGGAAAAAAACTCCCTTTCACTGCCTGTTGCTTTACCACAAATGTCCTTTTGGGTTTTGTTAAGACAGCCTTCGACCTACTGGCTACAAATTCCCTCCGAAGGGAAATGATCCCGGGGCGTTTGTCTAGGAGCCCGACAAGCATAAGAGTTCTGTAAATCTCTGCCTCCAAACCTCCTTAACCCCTTCTCCTAGAGCAGTGAATTCCTCCCTGCTTATTTTTAATTCAGTAAACCACACTGTAGCCACTACATGCATATAAAACTGCGCACCCTTTTTGCCTGGAAAATACAGCTCAATGGCCCCCCCCGCTGCAGCACTGAGCGAACTGCAGGCAGGGGGAGCGGAGCGGGGCTGCAGTGGAAAAAAGCTGCTGAGAGGAAGTCAGATAATATTTGGACTGGAAAAGACTGTTGAAAAGGGAAAAGGCTGTGTGTGTGAGAGAGCAGTAAAGCAG
>NW_011369947.1:11367226-11371917 GCF_000735185.1 Notothenia coriiceps
GGGGGGGGGGGGGGAGCTTGGGAAGATAAAAAAGATGAGTGGGTGGCACATGAAAGGGGGGGGAATTTGGAAATTGTGAGGAGTAATGCTGCAACAGATACTGTGAGTACACGCAAGAAGACAAAGGATCCTTCATTCTTCAGAACACACACACACACACACACACACACACACACACACACACACACACACACACACACACACACACACAACTTCACTCACGTTGGATTGCACGGAAACGGCGAAAGGAGGGTGAGGAGCCTGAACCCATATCAGGAGAGTTACGCCTCTTCTCCAGCCCCGGGGAAGCCTGCACCGTGATCTTATGGATGAAATCTGCAACAAACAAACAAAAATGTTAGACCACCTAAATACATACATTTGTTTAGCCTTCATCGCTCTGCTTAACATTTGTACTCAGCAGTTGTTAGTTTGGTTGTTACACTTTTTTTCGGTTCCTTTTTTGTCCAAAATAGTCCGTACTGACTACCATGGAACTGGAAATTCAGAGCAATACATATTCTAAGCTTGGCACACAATGTTTCTTTATGTCAAAGTGTGCCGTTTAAGCAGATTTCAATAGCCTTACAGTATATTACATGGCTCATTTGCCTGCTGGCCATTTCATCTCAAAATCTTCGTCGCTTTATTTAGATGAATAATAAATCCCTAAACATTTGTATTTCTGCCCTAAATTGACTTTTTATTTAATTAACTTGTAGAGTTATTTGAGAAAGATTTTTGCTCCATAGCTCCATAGCAATTAGCTAGTATAAGTAACTATTGTAGCAGCAGCAGCAGCAGCAGCAGCAGCAGGAAGTACTTATTTGCTGATGAGAGAAGAAGGCAATACTGTTAAAAAGCAGCCTGATGAGCATCAAGAGGGAAATGTAATCTAATACATTATTAATAGATTTAGACATTCATTCTGAAAATTACCTCAAATGAATGTGCTGAATATATCAATTTCCCCTCCTAAATCTGTCATTTGTACATGTGGCTTTCTTAATTCCTTTCAATTTTAATCAAGGGTTTGTGCCCTTAAATTATATATTTGCTTACTTTTAAAAAGGATATTAGACCAGTGTTTCCCTTATATACAAATAGTGGCGGCGCAGCGCCGCTGCTGACATATGAGCGCCGCTGCTAGGGGGCGCCAGCCAAGTACCCGAAAAAAAAAAAAAAAAAGTTCTTTTTTTTCTTAAAATAATAATAAGTGGCGAACCGTTTTTCATTTTTGATTGTTTGTTATGTGGATTTATAGTATTTGTGTTACTGGCATAGGCGACACAGGCGGTCGCCTAGGGTGCCAGATATGGGGGGCGCTGCGCTGGTAGCTCTGGGAGGGGAAAAAACATTTTTGACCGTTGGCGCTCATCCAAATGTTCGGCCTTGATGCAACAACATTCATAATTAAGTAAATGTAACAGCCTTTTCACCCCAGGGGGGCATACCCCCGGACCCCCCTAGAGGATGTGACGTCCACCCCAATTTAAACATGTTCATACAATACTGAATACATTTGAAGCCATTTTGACGTCTATTACCTATGTCAATACGTTTCTGTTTTTGCAGTGTATTTGTCTTTTGTAGAGATTTTTCATTTATTCTTTACACATAAAATGTCGCCTAAAATCTCACCTAGGGCAGCAAATTGTCTAGAACCGGCCCTGGTACTAGGCCTCAAGAGCCTTTCTTGTGCTAACACATAGAAACGAATTGGCGGGGCGCACTTCGCACGCGCAGACACTAAAAAATTCCATGCGCTCCGCGATCACATTATGCTGGGCCCACGTGCCCTAGCACCGCTGCTATGACTCCATCCTAGGGGAAACACTTTAGACTGCTCAATTTTATTTGTGAGAGCGTGATTGACAGTGACGGATGTCAAGAAGGAGATACCACTAATAACAGTTAATCAACTAATAAACGTATCTTGACATCATGACTCAATCAAATTCACTAATTATAAATTGGAGGGTAGCATATCAGTAAGTGTCATTTGCTCATTTACTGATAGCATTAGCAACTAGCATTAGTGTTAGGGTGAGTAGGGTCTTGTTTACAAAGTTGAACAGTGTTGCTAAACTAGCTTGTTAGATAGCTAGCACAATAAGCTAACATTTGATCTCTGGTTTATTGAGCTGACTTAAGCTATGTAGAACCTAGGGCTGAAGATTGAGACATTTATTTTACAGTTTTACTTGGAGTACAAATTGTTTTTCAGCCATACCACAGCACATCTATCTCCCTATCACCAGGCTATTTGTATCTTTATATATTTAGCCACTATACAAGCATGAAGGAGCCAAATGTGTGATGCATATGCAAAGCCTGTATTAAGCTTTTAGCACAGCCTTGAGTATACAATTGAGTTTGGATGTGACAAATACAACCATTTAATCCTTAATAAGAACATTTTAAGAATGTTTGTATTTGTATCTACAGGATTAGGCATATAGGAGTTATTCCACAGCGTACAGATTGCAAGAGCAACACAGGATGAAGATATTAATAATAATGTTGGAAAGAGGAAAGGGAAAAAGATAGCCAGGGAGATATGGCTAGGGAGAGAATAAAAGGGGAGCTAGAGGGGAGAGGAGTGAGACAAAAAAGGGTGAGGCAGGGATACCTAAAAAGAAAGACGGTGAGAGAGGCATGGAGCAAGAGTGAGAAAGTGAAGGGAGGCCAGCCAGCAGTGTATCCATAGACAGGAAGTAACAAGGCGTGGTTGGCTCACTCTCCCCTCTCATCAACCCCCCCCAACACCACCACATCACCGCCCTGCTGCTGCTGGGAAAGGCCTAAGTACAACACACACACACACACACACACACACACACACACACACACACACACACACACACACACACACACACACACACACACACACACACACACTTTACGCATGCTTGCTCAGCCTAAAATACACTCACACACGCATTGAAACACACTGGATGTGAACTGTGTGACTTTGTGATAGTAGAGGATACTGCAGTGTGTTGGACAGTTTAAATATCTGCTGTAGTCACGTCTGTGAGAATGGTGTTTCAGGGTATGGAAACATTTTAAAGAGTTTGACATTGAGGTGGAAATAAAGGACAAACCATTTCAAAGGTTTTGTACAACAGCAGAAAATACCGGCAGCCTGCTTTTCTAAATGTCGTCTGTAAACGTACGTGATTCCTGATAGGACAGCAAAGCAAAGCTGAGCCACAAAATGACAGTTGTACCACAAACTCTCCCTCACTTCCACCTCTCTGCTCTGTATTTCTTTTTGCCTGTTGTTGTTATCGTTGCTTCGAGAGACTGAGCCACTAATGGCCCTTGAAATGGGATTTCTCGTCAAGATCGTTGGCCGACACAATCTGGCTGGTTGTTGATTTGTGACAGAACGACTCAAAAACAGAACACATAAACACACCTTGAGGTTGGCTGATCTTCTCTCCATTCTTGCACTTGAGCTTGTGCTTCTTAAAGGTGCCCTTCCTCTTCTTCACGTTGGGTTTCTCCTGGTTCTGGTTCTGGTTCAGGTGGAGGATGAGGAGGCTGAGCTCGCGCTCGAACACATCCTGCTCCCACTGGGCCAGCTCCTGCTCCCTCAGCCGCAGGAACTCTTCCTGGGACTTCTGCTCCACAGCCGCTCGCTTCAGCTCCTCCTCGCGGCTTCGCAGCTCCTGATGGACAAGTGGATGAAAGAGGAGTTTAATAAGAGCAGGTCCCTATCCTGTGTCTGGTTTACAGTCTCATCTCAACCTGGTCCGAAAAGAGCTGCCGAAGATTGTTTGAATTAAACGTTTAATGAGCATTATTGGCTAGCTGAGTAGGCAATTTGACATACAGTGGGGCAAAAAAGTATTTAGTCAGCCACCAATTGTGAAAGTTCTCCCACTTAAAAAGATGAGCGAGGCCTGTAATTTTCATCCTAGGTATACCTCAACTATGAGAGACAAAATGAGAAAAAAAAAATCCAGAAAATCACTTCTTTTTTTTTTAAAGAATTTATTTGCAAATTATGGTGGAAAATAAGTATTTGTTCAATAAGAAAAGTTTATCTCAATACTTTGTTATATACCCTTTGTTGGCAATGACAGAGGTCAAACGTTTTCTCTAAGTCTTCACATGGTTTTCACACACTGTTGCTGGTATTTTGGCCCATTCCTCCATGCAGATCTCCTCCAGAGCAGTGATGTTTTGGGGCTGTTGCTGGGCAACACGGACTTTCAACTCCCTCCAAAGATTTTCTATGGGGTTGAGATCTGGAGACTGGCTAGGCCACTCCAGGACCTTGAAATGCTTCTTACGAAGCCACTCCTTCGTTGCTCGGGCGGTGTGTTTGGGATCATTGTCATGCTGAAAGACCCAGCCACGTTTCATCTTCAATGCCCTTGCGGATGGAAGGAGGTTGTCACTCAAAATCTCACGATACATGGCCCCATTCATTCTTTCCTTTACCAGTCGGCCTGGTCCCTTTGCAGAAAAACAGCCCCAAAGCATGATGTTTCCACCCCCATGTTTCACAGTAGGTATGGTGTTCTTTGGATGCAACTTGACGGGGAAGCAGTGTGTGGACCTGTCAGCGCAACTTACATGATGCCGAATTTAACAAACACATTTAAATAATTGGTTTAAACGGCATAATAATAAGGACAATCGTCCGTTCTGTGATTCTCCAGAGCACACATGTTATG
>NW_011369947.1:11371962-11372333 GCF_000735185.1 Notothenia coriiceps
CATAACATGTGTGCTCTGGAGAATCACAGAACGGACGATTGTCCTTATTATTATGCCGTTTAAACCAATTATTTAAATGTGTTTGTTAAATTCGGCATCATGTAAGTTGCGCTGACAGGTCCACACACTGCTTCCCCGTCAAGCTCCTCAACCCCCCCCCCGTGTGGTTCTGGGATTTTTGCTCACCTTTCTTGTGATCATTTTGACCCCACGGGGTGAGATCTTGCGTGGAGCCCCAGATCGAGGGAGATTATCAGTGGTCTTACTGTATATGTCTTCCATTTTCTAATAATTGCTCCCACAGTTGATTTCTTCACACCAAGCTGCTTACCTATTGCAGATTCAGTCTTCCCAGCCTGGTGCAGGTCTAC
>NW_011369947.1:11372338-11415932 GCF_000735185.1 Notothenia coriiceps
ATTTTGTTTCTGGTGTCCTTTGACAGCTCTTTGGTCTTGGCCATAGTGGAGTTTGGAGTGTGACTGTTTGAGGTTGTGGACAGGTGTCTTTTATACTGATAACGAGTTCAAACAGGTGCCATTAATACAGTTAACAAGTGGAGGACAGAGGAGGCTCTTAAAGAAGAAGTTACAGGTCTGTGAGAGCCAGAAATCTTGTTTGTTTGTAGGTGACCAAATACTTATTTTCCACCATAATTTGCAAATAAATTCTTTAAAAATCAGACAATGTGATTTTTTTTCTCATTCTGTCTCTCATAGTTGAGGTATACCTAGGATGAAAATTACAGGACTCTCATCTTTTTAAGTGGGAGAACTTTCACAATTGGTGACTGACTAAATACTTTTTTGCCCCACTGTATTTATCTCGCGTTCATCTGATAACATGTGTTTAAAATAAAATAACCTTTTTTGGTGTTTGTGAACATACATATGGAGAGCCTACTAAGCCACAAAGTGTGAAATATGACAACCCAGTCAGTTTGTTGGCTGCCCTGTCAGAAAACATGGGACTCAACACGCCATAACTTCCTTTGTTGTTGTCTTTCTCGCAAGCCTATCAGCGCATACTTTTTCTGTCTTAAAGAGAAATGCATTTGAGAAAGAGGGTGAAGAAAGGAATATTCCAACTGACGGCGTGACAAGAATTTCTTTAACATGGAAGCATGCAAACATGTTCTGTTACAAACTAATGTAAGTTTCTGAATATGAGCATGAAACGTCTTCTTTAAACACTGTATTCCCACATGACACCAAAGTCTGGCTGTTCATATTATATGACTTTATATTAAGTATGTTTATTCGTTTTCTTGCAGGGATGTACATGGAAGAGAATCAGGTTTCTATGTATTTATCTTTGCTCTGATGGATACAAGATCAGCGTAATTGCTGTGTAAACTTTATGTTACGCAATAAATAAAATCAACCACATATGAGAATCTAGGATAAGTAAATGTATGGATTGATACAAAAAGGGAACACAAAGGGTTCTCCTGCACTGAGCGCCCTTTTACCTTCTCTTTAGCCCGGAGTTCATCGAACATGTCCTGGATCTCCAGTTTCCAGTCCTCCTGCAGGGAGTGGAAGGATTCCTGCGGCATCTCTTCCTTCACCTGCTGTTCCAGGGCCAGCAGCTGGGACAGGATGGAGCTGAAGCTGGGTCTGCGGTGGGGGTCCTGGTCCCAGCACTCTGTAACACAAACAGCAGACAGCGGGTCAGATATTTCCAGTGGTGGGACAAGTATTCAGAGCCTGCACTGATACCACACTGTAAACTCAATCTATTAGAAGGAAAAAAGTCAAAATGTAGTTAAAGTATAAAACATAAATGTACCCAAGGCCTAATTCTTCTTTAATACATTTACAAAAACTCAACTAAATTGGGAAATTACTTAAATGTTTATAAACAGGTCTATTTTTTTTCTCCTAATCTCTAAAGTTGAAGAAAGAAATGTTGGCTTATAACGAAAGATCATAATTTTAAACACTATTTTTGTCCAAAAATCTTAATTTGTAAGTAAATAAAGCTTTAAGATTAAAGTAAAAAAGGACGATGTTCCGATTTGATCTGTAGTCGAGTAGAAGTATCAAGAGGAAGAAAGATTAAATATGCAAGTAAAGTCAAAGTACCACATTTTCGCACTTAAGGACAACACATGAGTACTTAGTTACTTTCCATTACTGGTTATTACTACACCAACGCACTCTCTTATGAATGGCTGTCCTTGGACCAATACAACATTGAAAGTGGTGGACCTAAGCAGATCAAATTGATGTTGAGGATCATGTGGAAAACTGTTATTTTGTTTGGTACTGATTTGTTTCCTTAAAACAAAGTGGAAAACATTGTCGTTAAAGTAGACTCAATTGACTTGTTTCCAGCAGTTTCACTTCTTCCTAGCGTTTTCTTGAATCAAGAGACCTGAAAGAAGGAAGTAGGTCACTGATCACCATATTCCTTAGAAAAACTGAGTTTGTGTTTAAAAATAGGCAAACTGCATCACCCTCTTTGTTCTTCACAAATAAGATTTCCAATCCGGTCAAATGACTTACTAAGAAGTGTTTTCCTGCATTCATGTCCAAAGAGTATCCTGCAATGCCTCTCATTTATATTTATACATATTCCAGCACTTCTGTTAGCATAATCTAGAGTCAAGCTGATCATTTATTCAAAGTGTGATCCTTAATTAACATGCTGTGGGGGTTTTGCATAATTTGCTGCAACACTTTAGGCAATACAAGCAGATCAAAAAACCAATCCAATAATTAATTAATCCTCCGAGGTGGCTATCGGTGTCTTTGTGCACTGATCTCTTTTTTTTCCTAATACAATCGTAAAAGACAAGCAGACATCAAGAGACGGGGATAAGCGGAGAGAATGTGAGCGTACTGTGTCTGTGTTTTGGCAGGAGCAGATAACAGCCTGCTAGCATGTTCCACAGCGCCCTGGTGACATTTCTTTTAACTCCAACAAAGTAATTGGTAAGTTGCACAAGGTGGCGTGGGCACACAAAAACACTTCCTCATCTCAGCCACGTTATTAACAACATACAGGGATTTGTTTTCTCAATTTCAACCCTGCTTTGAGGAAATGGAAAGAGGAGACTCCGGTTTGATCTTACGCAAGAGTACTGTCTTGTCACACCACTGAGCTGGAAGTCGTTGCATAAACAGAGCAGTGAGTTTAATTATGTTTCCAAACACGTGACCCACCTGACATGAGCTGAGCGAAGGGTTCGGGGCACGTGGAAGGGATGGGCAGGGTCAGCTTGTTCACTGCCACTCCGTAGGCGACGGCCAGTCCATCAATCCCTTTGTAGGGGGCCTCTCCTGTGAGCAGCTCCCACAGCAGAACACCATAGCTGGGGGGGAAACACACAGGCATGAGACAGGACATCAGGACAGGATTAGACACAGCATAGATCCCGAACACGCATTATACACATGCATCAGCACTTTTAGTATAGTGTTATATATGGTGAAATTAGACCACCACCGTATGTTCTTTCATTTGACTTTTTAGACTTCTGCCATTTGAGACGGTTCACATATCCATAAGCTGTTAATGCAAACCCAGATGCTTCACAGTGAAAGTCTTCCAGCAAACAGATAGACAATGGCTTTGACTGCGAAGCAGGTCCCTTCCCTGTAGTGTGTTAAATAGAAGTTTGTGCATGTATAAGGTCTGTAAAAGGCTCTAATCCAAACTAATGTTAGTGTGTGCTCTGCATGTTTGACCATTAAAGAGAGTTTCATCCCTCCGATTCTATCTATCTCTATTCTATTAGAGGGAGTTTCTCTCCCACACACTCTGGTTTCAGACAGAGGGTGAGAAGAGGTGCTGCAGCACAGGCAGTATGAGAACAATAAAGAGCGTTTTGAACACTAGATCATGGAGACATGTCACAGTAGAGACACTAAATACTAATATGAACCTGAAAATGAGCAGAATGTGTCTTCTTTAAACAATGTTGAGTAAAGATTGTATATTGTTAGAGCATCTTTCACATTATTGTGTTTTTGTTTGTAGAAGTCTGACACGATTGCAGGGACCCCTTAAAAATGTTTTTGTCCATTGTTGATATAAAGAGCATTGGTAAGTGTAGCTTAAAAATGCACAATATTAAAAATACTTGATCAGTTTCAGGTCAAATGTCAATGTTTCTTCAATGCAGTTTGAAAGGAAAATCGATCATCAGAAAAGTGAATCTTAAACTTTGCCGTAAAACTGGTTCAAATTTAATTTAAGACAGCTTGTGGCAGACAACCCCAACGCATATACGTTGCCGCAATAAGCGACAAAATTAAACAGAAGGATACATTGTTTTAAAAATAATTGATAATGTAAATACTGAACTCAAGATAAAAAGCATAGGTTAAGCCTCTTTTTGACTTTTTAATGCAAAAATGTTACAAATGATACCATTAAGCCTGTTGGAAGTGTTTAATTTGGATATGTGCATTATTTCTATTGACTAAAATGTCCCCAGTAAAGGACTAAAGGGACAGAAAAGTCAAAGTTACATGACAGCAAACCATTATGTTCAACAGTGAACACATCTAGATATGTAATTGGCTATCTACATGTTCATTAAAACTGAACCAATCCAAATACATTTTTTTTTTTTTTTTTAACAAAAAGAAATCTATTGTGCCAAATCTGATAAGAAACGTTGCATGCCTACAAACATCCATACAATAATTGATACAAATGGAAAGTCTAAAATGTGTTGATTTATGCTTTTCAAAGGATAATTGCTCATTGCACCCTGGGTTACTTTTATTTATAGATATTTAGTTTGCTTTGTTCAGCACATAATACCTTACCAATTCATTATCATAGTGGTGGCAGTACAGAACAAAGACATTGTTTAAAGTGAAATATTTTTGCTTTGTGAAACATGCGCTTGTAAACTCATGCATGCAAAACTCAAACAAATGCACACAAACAGACAGGACTTTGAAGCCACACAATGGGAGCAGCTCTGTGTCCTCAGAAGATGAAGCGTGGTGTTGGATCTCCCACACTGTCAATTACACCCCCCCCCCCCNGCTTTGTGAAACATGCGCTTGTAAACTCATGCATGCAAAACTCAAACAAATGCACACAAACAGACAGGACTTTGAAGCCACACAATGGGAGCAGCCTGTGGAGGCTGGCAGAGTGCAGGCCGCAGCCCTTTTTTATTTAGTTCTTTAATTAAAACTTCCACACACTGGGCAGGAAAACGCTGCTCAACGTCCCTGAGGCGGTCGCTGTCTCCGCGTGGCGGCTTTGGAGACGAGCGGCCGTGGACAAAAGAGAAAGAACGGTAGAACAAAGATCACCCTTCAGTTTCAGAGCTCTTGCGCATTTAGCTGTTTTCCAGATTGTGCTGTGATAGCTGTGAAAATGAACTTATGTGGGATTGTTGTTCAGAGACATGGACATGGAAACTCAGAGGATGTGTGCGGGACACTGAGGAGACACTGTACACTTTTGTACACTAAATAGGGTTGAGTTCCAGAAAATTCCTTAAGTGGCTTCCACCATTTTTGATGTCCTCAAAGACGCTTTCTAAAAGGTTCTCAGCATGTTCAATTGGCTTCACGTAGGCTCTGTGTTGGGCTGCAAAGAACCATTTAGGAGAGGATTAAAAGGTCCAAATCCAATGGATTAAAGTTAAACCATAGCATATGTGAGTAAGTGCTGTAACCACAATGCAGCAAAGCCATTCATGTGTATTATTGCTTTAGGAAATCATTTGTCTTTTCCCTATGCCTTATGCTAATTTAACCAAGGCACTTAAAAGACCTCATGATTCCCCTCTCAAGTCCGTTATTATAAAACCAAACCATAATCGAGGGACTCTTTCTCACACACACACACACACACACACACACACACACACACACACACACACACACACACACACACACACACACACACACACACACACAGCTATTCCCATATAAAAGGCTGTGGTTAGGTCTGGTGTGTGGCCTCCTTCTCTGTCTATACTGCAGACAATGGGACAGTGTGCTGTACAGATGTCCCGCAACAAAGCACAGAGCAGCTCTTTGAAGGCACGCCGTCACATGAGTGCGGCGGTCTTGCTGCCATCCATCATCCTCGTCATCACTCGCGTCTCCCACCCTCTCTCCCCTGCACTTTCACCCTTTCCCCTCTGTTTCTATCACAGACACATGCAGCAGGACCACTTTCCTGCTGAGTTGTTGCAGATAATTACTACAGATTACTGTTTACATGAATATAAAGACATTTTAATTGTCTGTAATTGCTCTTGGTGTAGGCTTGGTCATAAACATCACGCCAAAAGGCTTTATTGTTTTTTTATTATGCTGATTTGTATTATTACATTTATGAGTACCGTGAGTACCTGGAATGTGCGTGCATAACGGTCAAAGAGTTGAGAATAGAATGCTGGACATTTCTTACCCTCAAAAGGTCAGCTACGTAGCAAAATGCAGCGAACGCGGTCGCTCCGATAAAGATAGCACTATTCAAAAAGATGTTAACCATGTGGGGGTTTTTACTAAGAACTAATATACTGTTGTTGGATGAATACCATAAGTATTTTTATAAAGTTAATCAAGCAGTGACATGTCTCTATGCTTTAATGTTCAAAAAGCCCTTTATTTGTCTCATACTGCCTGTGCTGCAGCACCTCTTTTCACCCTCTGTCTGAAACCAGAGCCTAGTCTGCTCTGATTGGTTAGCTGGTCAGCTCTGTTGTGGTTGGTTAAACACTTAGTGATGTCCCGCCCCTTAGCCTATCAAGTACAATGAGTTGGAGCGCCAGCCAAGAGAAGGGCGAGTGTTATAGTGATGTCCAATGGAGGCGTTTCAGGCAGGGGAGGGGGTGTGGGAGAAAAACACAGGGATTTTAGCCTTTGCAGACCATTTACATGCACAACCTATATAACACACTACAGGAAAGGGAAAACCCCCAAAAAGTATAAAAGGGCCTCTTTAAGTGCCAGAGCCCAGGCTGTAACTTTAATAGGAATGAATGGGGTGCCATCTTTGAAGTTGGTATTCAGTTATTCCTAACACGTCCAGGGTTCCTAGCCTAGCTTAGTGAATAGTTGATTTTCAGGGGAAAACCCCAAAAAGCAGTGCCAGCAAGCCCCCGGCTAAAGTCCGGGTGAGCCACTTTGGAATGTGTCAGAGTGAAAGCTTTCTTAGCCCCGGGGCTAAGCTCACTTAGCCTAAGCTAACTTAAGAGAGCAAGGGCACAACAGAGGAAGGGATGAGGAAGTGAAGATATCATAGAGAGAATCCACAGGTTGAACTACAGTGGGAAATAAATGGCAATATAATAGTGATTGGTGTAAATATTGGCCTGTTGCTGAAATCCAAGTGTTGCAGCATTGATTACTTTATAGCCCTTTAGTTCTTTCTTTTATTGGTTGGTGTGTTCAAAGTATCAGAATACACGGCACCAGCAACCACCCTTTCCTTTCAGTTGCATTATCAGTGTTTTATGCCAACCGTCCTTGTGAAATCCTGCACGACCTACTTTGTAAATCCCTCACAATCAGAGACGTCTCTGTCACCATAGAAACACTTATATTAGTCAGCTGGAGACTTGTATCACAGATTGGTGCGTTTAAACTAAGATCATTAGACACGCCGCCGTATTCATTGGCTCGCGATCAAACATGCATTATATATATAATATTCAGGTTTATTTATTCCACTCAAAACATGTCCTTCAAGCGAAGCAGTAAATATGACTTCAGTTCTGCATAAAAATACAGGTTTTAAGTTTAACCTTGATTTGGGGAAATTAAACATGTTATTTTCTAACAAAAATCACCATTTGTGTCACTTCGACATGTCGGGAAATACACCTAATTGCTTAGTCCTAGCTTTAGCATACATACATCAGCATGGTATTGATCTTCTCAGCAAATTGGCACATTTTCCCAAAGTGTGGAAATGTTCCTGTAAGGTGCTGTGATTGGTCAAATACCTCTTAATATCCGCCTCACAATAAAACCCTGGAACGAGCTTGAAAATGGTTGTGTCCACTCACCTCCAAACGTCGCTGCCCTTGGAGAAGGTGGAGGACTTGATGACCTCGGGGGCCATCCAGGCGTAGGTGCCGGCGGTGCTCATCTTGGTGGTCTTGTGCCACTCTCTGGCCAGGCCGAAGTCCGTGATCTTCAGCGTCAAACCCTCCATACATTCATTCTCTATGGGCTGAGACAGGAGGACTGCAGAGGAAGAGAAAGACATGTTGAAATGCAACGAAATATATCACTGGACTTTAAAACGCTCCCAGGAGGTCATGTTTTAAGATGGGTTTGTTTGTCTATTTGTTTTCCGTCAGCAGGATTAATACTGGCAAGACATTAGAAACCTTGGAAGGCTGTAGCATTTGAAAAGGAGTTCCCTTGCATTTGACAAAACAACATAAATACAACACTGTCCCTTGTGTCCCTGGCTAAGAAATATGACTTTCCACACATAGAACCACTCAAGGCTGTTGTTGTGAAGCAGCTACAGGAATATGGAAGACATTATGACATTCACCCCGGGATTAAAAAAGGACTGTTTTTGCAATAAAATGTGGGAGGAAAATAATGGGAATCACAAGAAACGACCAGTAATTGCTTTTCAAAACAAGTTGCACCACAGATTTTCATATTTTCAGAGCAGAGAACTACAATTTGCACCAAGAAAAGACTGTAAACTTTGAAGATTTAACACAAGACAGAAAGCACCAAAGAAAGACAATATGAATGTGTCATAATGACAAGTGTTTAACCGCTTAAGTTCCCAAATGACTTCCCTCGGGCCAAACAATAATGCTTTTCAAATAAAGAACATAATAAAAGCAACCACTGTTATTAAAAAAGGTGAACACACTATGAGTGGTTGCGAATAAATGGACCTGTGATGTAGGTTTTCAGTGTTACTGTACATCTGAGTCAGTACATGTTGCAAATTCTCATTCACGGTAAGACGTTTTCTCTGCAGAGATTTGCATTCATTATTGTGACAGAGAAACTGGAGGGTCATGCTCCTTCTGAAACTCTTACTAAAACCAAACTCCAAAAGTGCCAGCATGATACCAAAAGACAAATACTGCCAGTACGATCAACAACTGTTATTATTAAAACCTGTATTGTTAGGATTTCTAAGAATACAGAGAAGGAGCAGTGTTACTACAAGTTCACAAAAAATTCAAAAGTCAATTATCATGACGGAGCAAAAATGATTTTGTGCAGAGACGATGACAAATCGTTTTTTGGGAGAGAATATTATGTCCATAAAGTTTAATAACTTGCAATGCTGGGAAATCGATTCAAGTTAAAACAATATTAAAATCAGTAAACACTTATCTTGCTAATGTCAAGTTAGAGAATATTTTCATTTCCATTACTTTAACAACAATTGGTGATTTGCAAGTTAAAACTGTGATAAAACAACTTTGAAACACGTGTGATGGATGTCTTGTAATGTGTTGCATTTTCAAAAACGCTAACTAAACATTTGAATATCGATAAACAAATGCTGTGGAACCAAATACCAAGTGTTACTACATTCCATGTTGGAAGTACTCAGACCCTAAACCTAAAAGTACAAATACTATGCTCTAGTATGAGTTCAAAATGTTACTTCAGTAAAAGTACAAAAGTATTAGCATCAAAATGTACATTAAGTATTCTGCACAATGACCCATTTCAGAATAATAAAAGTACAGAAGTATTATCAGCTATGTGTACTACAAGTATCAAAGTATTCTAAATGCAGAATGGATCTTTTCACAATATTATATTATGGTTATTATGTTATCCTGTTTTATACATGTACGAGCATTTAAGTGTTGTATACTTAAATACTGTGTAGCTAAGAGGTACAGTACAAAATTACACCATATCAGTGTATCATGTGTATTTGTATGTGCAAAGTGACTAGTAACTGTGAGTATTAAAATTAACTAGTGAGTAAAAACTACTATATTTCCTCTGAAATGTAGTGGGGTAAAAGTATTAAGTAGCTTTAAATGGAAATACTCAAGGAAACAACAAATATGTCAAAAAAGTAAAGTAAAAGTACATGAGTAAAAGTACTTAAATACTTTCCACCACTGCCAACATTTTAAAATAAAACCTTTAAATAATTTATCTTAATGTCAGACACCTTTTGACCTGACCAAAACCACACTTACTGGGACTTTATGAAACCTTAAACCAACCGGAATGGTTTTTTTTTTCAGAAATGATTGAACTTTATTGATAGGTGGTGACAAACCTGACAGCAGTGACATCGCTGAATCAGATATGGATGACTGATGTAAAGGAATGGGTCTCTAAACATAGACGCAGCACAAAGAATCCAAAATGAGAAAAGTATACACTGTAAAAAAGGTAATAGCCTTACGAAGAAAACACATTTAGGTAACCAGCATGTTATGCAACCGTGCAGCGTTGGAAGGCTTTGTTTTTTATGGAAATAGAATATAATGCTGAGGATGTGGGTTGCTGCGGTGTGACTCGGAATCACATGCCTCGGTATGATCGGCAGCCAGGCTCTTCCCCTTTGCTGGCAGCATGGTCACTGATGGCAGGGCCGGCCGTCACACGCAGGGAGGAGGGAAAAGCAAAGCGGCAAAGAATTTGACTTATTATAGGGAAGTAAGACTCCCTATCTGCAGTCACTTTCTGACTTTCTAAGCCAGGCACTTATTTCCTTTTTTTTCTCCTGCATATTTGACTGGAAAATCTATTTTCTCCAGTCAGTCTCTCTTTTCCTTTTAATTTTGTCTTTTCCAAACACATGAACGATTCTCTCTCTTTCTGTCTTTGTTGTCTATGTCTTTGTCCCTCTCTCTCTCTCTCTCTCTCTCTCTCTCTCTCTCTCTCAGACATCCTGTGCTGTGACTCGAAGCCCAGAGGCAGCGGTTTGACGTCACAAAGGAATGCATCACAAGAGGTTGTGTTGTCTGCTGTGTGTGTGTGTGTACGTGTGTGTGTGTGAACGTTGAACGGGAGATTTGTTGTTTTCGTAATGTCATTGGGCGACAATTTTGTCACCCAGTTCTATTGAAAAACATACACACCTTCAAAGTTGCAACAGTGCATGTGATTTTGTAAAATGACTACAGGTGCAATGACGGACAATCATTGAAGGCAATGACTTCCCAATCTTAACAGCCAGACAGCCTTTGAAATGGGAAAAAACTAGGATATATCGAGGTATGTCCATCACAGACTTTTGATATTGACTTCTGCCTCAAGAAGGCACAAACAACAAAATACTTAAAGTAGCCAATGGGCACAACAAAACACCTCTACAGTAAGGTAGAAATGCCCGCTCATTTAACCTTCTAGCAGAAAATCAATTTCTGTCCGTTCTACGGCTGAGTCATTGTTTTCTGTCGATTCCACAAGCCCCTCAGGGGGGGTTAGTGGGGGGGCTTGTAATTACTGCAACAGGCCTTGATCCTTTACTCCACTTCTTTTGTCCGGCTGCCAGTAAGCGTCTGGTAAAAACAAGCCGCGGTCAGTCACCCCTATTTCCACCATGGCGCTCCTTCTCTGCGCCTTGACCCCACTTCCAGGAAGTGACGCTGGTATCGGCCAATTAGCCTCCGGTGGCTGGGCCCTTCCTTAAAAAGCAAACAAAAACACAGCAGCCGAGTTTGTCGTTTCTCTCTTGCTGTTCATTGTGCGCAATAAGAAAAGCACTATTTTAGGAAACTGAGGTTGAAAGGGGTCACATGGCACCAGACAGACCCAGACAGTAGGGGAGTCTCGGGGTTGGGGTACTCTGAAAAAACTGAAATTATTACTTTAATTAAATGTATCATGTCAACAAATTCCACATAACTGTAAAGTCAATGTTCCAGTGTAGCACAGGGTGAGGTGACAGAGACAGAGAGAGGTGCAGACTGGCGATCCTTTTCATATGATTGAGAGAGATGGGGCAGAGCTAAAAATGTCTGCCAGCGCCTAGAAAGCAGAGCACACACACACACACATTGGAAAAAAACATGCACACACAGACGCCTTATACAGGACACTCTCACTTTCTGTGGCCAAATATTTTTAGCAGCCAGCTGTACACAGGAAAAATAGTGTGGGAAGGACACGCTTGCCTGCACACACACACACACACACACACACACACACACACACACACACACACAAAACACACACACAGCACACACACACAAAATGATATACTAGATTAAATGAGTGTGATAATGTACAGTATGACTTTGTATATACACACTTTAAGATGCGTTTAAAAAGGTATATTTAAACCTAGTCGAGAAGATTGATATGCATGCCATGTCTGTGCTTTAAGTACAGAGCTGGATACAGTCGTGCCATGGTTAGCTTAGCTTAGCGAGACTGTAAAAAGGGGAAAGTTAGCCTCTGTCCAAAGTTCAACAGTTCAACCTGAGGAGTTTGGCATTAAGCTGGCATGTCTCAGCACAAGCTTATTCACAAGAGTATAAATATCCAATTTGACTAATAGGGAAGTTAGCATCATTGACGGCAGCTTAGCTAACTTCAGATGGCAGCAGACGAACACTGTTTTCAGGTCCTCAAAGCTATCATAGTATCTATATTTTCGGGCAGAAAAAAAGTTGAGTCCAAGAAACACCAATGTTTTTAAAGTAAAGTTCAATATTTAACTGCAAATATATTCATGTACGTTCTGTAAAATGAGATATCAGGACATAATTAGCCTAGCTTAGCATAAAGACGCGAATCAGCTAGCTTTGCTCAGAGGCAGCTTTTTACTTTGATTTTTCAACTAGGGGGCTTTCATTAAATTTTTTCCACACGGAATTCATTTTTCGGATTCTTTAAACGACACATGACTGCAGCCCAAATACCCACTGTACAAACGTATCCACCCGTGATTCATACCTGCGCAAAAATGTAATTTCCATGACCCAAAAATGCAACCGATCATCAAGTTTCATATGAGGCCAGTATTTTCTTAATCCTGATGACATGGAGAACAATAAACTAAACCTTATGGACACACACACACCCACCCTGTACTTGCATGCACATGGGTCAACAACACTCAACACAATCTATACGTACACACATGCAACCAAGAACAGAAACTAACATGTAAATCCAGAGAAGCATTTTAGCCGTCTCAGCACAAATACACGGCGCATTCTTCTTCCACTTCCTGAGCTAAAGCGCAGTGCATCCACAGTTCAGCCTCCCTCCTCTCACCACCACCATCACACCGACTGCTGCATTAGTCAGCTGCTTACTGGAGGCTATGTGGCAACATTCTGTGTCCAAATCAGCTGCTGACCTACAAACATTAAGTCTGCGGCTGACATCTTCAAAACTCTACTGAAAAGTTTTAAGTAGTGCACTAAAGTCTGGACAAGATAACTTCAATGTGGAGAAAGTCATGAGAATAAATAGCATATTCTTAATAACCTCCAAGTGAGGATTCAAGGAAATGAATGAACAGTTAACAGGGTTCTTATCTGCATCCCCTGCTATCACATTTTAAGGAGCTGTGTTGACAAAAGTGGCGAACAGACCAGGAAATCCAGCTCCCCTTCAAAGGACAACGGTGAGAATCAGGACTAGATCAGTCTTGCCCAGACAAACAGTCTTCCTGATACAGAGGCGAAACCAAAAATGTCGCCACAATAACACCGTGACACTTCTCCATGGCAACAGGAGCCTGTTTGGTACTGTTTGTTGGAGTGTGGCAGTTGCGGATATGACTCCTATGAGCAGCCGTCCGAGAATCCCAGTGTCAGGGATTTTTGCAGGGTACGTTCCAGAGCTGATTAAACATAAGCCCACCTAACTGATAAAGTAGAGCCATGTCGATCCTGAGCAAACACCGAGTATTTACATTGCTAACCTTCTTCGCATGTCTTCAAAGAAAAGTAGTAGATATATTTGGATTTCATAGCAGCTGGAAAGACTGGAGCTCAATGTGCATAATCAGTTGAACTTGTATTTCAAATAAAGTGTTTCAGGGAACTTGCTCTGACGTCATTATAAAAGGAAATCAACTTGTGTTTCAAAGAAGCCACCGCAGACAAGCAGATACGATTAGCTAGTGGGTATCTACAAATCAGATGGTTGGCAATACCAGTGCTTAAAACTGTTTGTGAGAAGCTGTTGTTCTTAGAGGATTTCTTTTAGAAACTGAAAAAACAAAATTACAAGATGGGGCATTTATAACTATAAGAATAAAGGTAAGATGCACGCAATGCTTGCAGATATTGTCACAGACGTTAGCAACACAGTTGTATACTCATCTTAATGCCTTTTTATCCACTTAAAAGTAATGATGTACTTTTAAAAAGGTGTACTATGTAGAAGCTAGTCCTGGATGTTTCAATATTTTTGACTAACATTAACAGCTCCTTTGTGCTTTTTGGGGGGATTTTGACTCCAACAATGCTAGCAAACTTTACTGAGATATTGACACATTAGCCAAAGTTGCCTACGTTAGCAACACAAAGTTGTATACTCCTTTTTTATACGCCTTTTTATCCATTTAAAACTCAAGATGTACTGTTTGAATAAACAAACAAGTATAACAATTAAACAGATAAACATTTTCCATGTCATACCTTTTATACCTGAACTAACTAGCGAGGTTGTCAAGCATTGGGTTTTGGCGTGGGACATTTTAAGTATGTCAAGCAGCGTTTCCGCCAGGGGGCCGTCTTGCCGTCATTTGACGCCCTTATTCAGCTCGGGACGCCCTGAACGCGAGCCGAGGGCGTCCGAAAATATTAATAATTCGAGAGAAGATCGAGAGTTTTTATCGCTTGAAATTAGGAAAAGGGACAAGGACATCCCGCTGTTGGAGGGGCAAAGGAGTCTGGTGGGATTATTTTCGGAGTATTGAAGATTGTTTCCCCGACATCGAAGGTGCCTGCTACAGGACAACACGGAACGTGCGCGATTTGGACGCGATGAGCGGGGGTTTTTAGTGGAGCACGCGCGTGAGCTGCGAGCACCAGAGCCTCGCAGCGGCGAAACTGAGGCTCCGTGGTAAACTGTGGTAACACGAAGAGCCGTTTGGCAGCCGAAAGTGCCGGCGCTTTAACAGAGCCGAGCCAAATGATCCGGCTCGCAGCGGCGAAACTGAGAGGCTCCGCTGGTAACAGCTGTGGTAACACGAAGAGCCGTTTGGCAGCGAAAGTGCCGGCGCTGGTTAACAGAGCCGAGCCAAATGATCCGGCTCACTAAAGTAAAAATACAGTATATTCTATAAAGGGACGGCCAAGTCAAACAAACCCCCCCCCCCCCCTCCTGCTCTCGGGGTGGACGCCCTCTCAGCCCTGGTCTGGCGGAAACACTGATGCTGAAGGTTGATGTCCTTAAACAAGTCAGCTTAAAACATTAAAAAGTCGTCAGGATAAAGTATTTACGAAAGAATGTATGAAGCTAAGGTTAGCCTAATTTGAGAGCCGTACTAACATTTCCCTGGGTCAAATGGTAAATGGATGTTTCCCTGGTTCAATTTTGTTGGAATCACCCACACACCTTTTTCCCCTGCATTTGAAATGGCCATCTCTCTTTGTTCTTTTGCTATTTGAACTGCAAAGGAAGCCCTTGCCAATCTCTTAGAATGAGAACCCTGGGAATATAGGGATGACCCCTAATTAACTAGCTCGACCTGATCAAATCTGCCAGCCAGATTTCATTATAGCAGGCAAAATTGAACAGTTGCCAGCTAGAAAGAGAAGTCTTTTGAAATCTTTCTAAAATCAATGACCCATTGTTTAAGAAAGCAACTGAGCGGCAAATATGCCAGCGTTATCATTGTAAATTGCACGCTGTAGGTGCTGTGTGAGAAAGGAAAGCTCCACAGGCGTAGCAACAGTAACTGGAGGGGGCTTAGCAAACATTCACATTTAGAGCACCTGACATACCGAGAAAAGGGTCAACGTTCCGCTCAAGGACATCTGCTGCTAAACATACAGTTCATGCAGTCCTGTCACAATGACATGCCAGATCAGAGTCAGATCCACAAAGCCTCTTCACTCGGCACCTCTCTTCATGTGTTCTCAATAATTCAAGCTCTATCACCATCTCTCACTGCATTTTTCTCATGTATGCCATCAATCATCATGCACCTGTAACTTATTTTATATACTTTCCTATGTATATATATATATATATATATATATGTTATATATGCTGTAGAATATTGTTTTTTTAGAGAGCATTCTGATTTATCCATGTTTAATATTGTGTATTCCTTGTGATATATGTCTTTTGTACTGTAAATCTAAATATGTGTATATATTTGTTTATTTTTATTGAATATTGTTGTCCACCTTTTAAGTATTTTAATGCCTGAACATACTGCTGATGTTACAAAATAATTTCCCAATTAGGGATGAATAAAGTGTCTATCTATCTATTGCTCGCTCCTTCCAAGTTAGACCGTTACATCAGGCCACTATGGATTGATATTTTTCCAACCAGAATATAAGAGAGACTTAAATATATGCAACTCAAGGTCAGAGTTATGTCAAATTATACTATGCATATTGGCTTTTAAACCCGGTTCAACCTAAGCCTCTCTACCTTCCTCCCTCTACCCCCTCCCTGCGCTGCACCCGTAGGCGAAAGGGAGAATTCCGGCAGGGTGGGGGCTTTCCCCAGGAAGAACGGGAGCTTTGTCCCCGGAGGGACGAGGCCATAGGCTGACAGACAGTCTGGCAACCTCTGACCAGGCAGCCAGCGAGTGAGAGAGTGAGAAAGAGTGATAGGGCATAATCACAGAGATGAAACCAGCGCTGGAGTTTCGTCTTAGCTCAGGGTCACGGAGTGTAGGAAACCGGCAGCGAGTTCACAAACCAGGCTGCAACAGACTTTTAACTAGAATAGAAGATTCAGCTCTTGAGATGAATGTGCAGATAATGATTCAGGACAAAGTGCACCTTCTACACAACAGGGCTGTCATTAGAATAAACATTAAATCACGTATGTTTGTTTTATTATGACATGAGTATTATTTGACCTGGATTTGACCAGTGCCAATACAAGAGCCCTTAAAGTGATACTGATACATCACTTTATTTGATCGTTTTTTTTCTACATGCTATATTCCCATTACAGTAATGGAAACATAGTGGGCAAAATCATAGAAAAAGCCTTTTTCTTTTCTAGCTCTTGGTACAAAATATGTGAAAAGCAGGTATCATTTGACCTGAAAAGTTTACTTATTTTCGGTTCACGTACAGCTCTAGTTATTTCATCACTCTACATAGTGTGGTGTTTTGACACACTTAACTATTTTGATGTAAGACAATCTCCATGTTCTGCTCAATGTTGATCAGGTTTGTCAGGTTGACGATGACGGTGCGGTCTGATATCCCAACTGAAGTCAATAACACATTTCTTTCTTTAACAGTTGGGTTTTTTCCAAAAAAAAATTGTTTATCACAACTTGGACAATGCTGTACAGGAGTATTCTAAATGACTGCTCCTCTAAAGTATCTGTTGCCACGTAAAAGTCTGTAGGGACCTGAAATCGGTCACTTATTAACAATCTAGTGTTCACGAGTTCAAATGTAACCTTCAGCGCCACTTCCATGCACAGTCAGAGGGGGTCATCTCTGGCTTGACCCAGCTATAACAGATACCTCATTCACACCAACTGTGTTTCAGGGCCGGTTCGGAGCTGGAGCTTGAAAAGCACCGGGTTTCCCTGTTCACAACGCAGCGGAGCAGCCTCTTAGCGCCGGAATCCGGTTCGTTTCAAGCACTAAAAAATTGTCCGGCACGCTTACGTCGAGGCGGGGGCAGATCAACTCCTGAACAACAACAAAAAGCCTTCGTTTTATCCAGTTTGTACACAACGATGGAGAAACTTAACAAGCAGCAGTGGTCCACTGCAGAGACCAGCTACCTACTGGGAATCTGGTCTCCGAAGAGGTACAGAGGAAGCTGGAGCACAATCGGCCATTGTTGTTGTTGTTGTTTTTGTTGTCGGTGTCAGCTGTGAGGGGTTTCCGCGCGGTTTGGCTTTATGAAGCAGGCACGCAAACGGTTACGTCATGACGCAAACGATGAGGCAATGACGCAGCACCAGTCGGACTCTGGGCAGTGTGAAAAGAGCCGGAGCTAAACCGAAGAACCGGTTCTGAACCTGAAAAGCTCTAGCACGGAGCTTGAACCGGAGTTGCGTTGGTGTGAATGAGGTAAGAGTGAACAGTTCTGCACTGATGAACAAAATTCCTTTTGCACTTATTTCATGTAATACAATCAAATCGCATTTAAACTGAGTGCTCAAGATCAGACTGGAGACAAAATCACTTGAAAGATGCATGAAGCCTGCTTGCTATCTTTCTACGTTTCAAACAGAAAAGTTGTAGTAAAAAGGGCCAAGGATATGTTACTTCAGGGAAAATAAAACATGTTCAATAAGTTGGTTGATACCCTTTTGGATTCCGAAACCGAATTAGTGATTTGTCCAATAACAATTTAGAGAATGACCTGTAACTAGGCCTAGTTTGGGAACAAATGTAACTTAAAAATCAGTTACATCTCCGTGGTGAGAAAGAGGCTGAGAGTGACGTTTCAGACAAGAGAAGCTAACAAACAATGGAGTTCACCCTGGAACCTCTACTTCGACAGACAGACAGACAGACAGACAGACAGACAGACAGACAGACAGACAGACAGACAGACAGACAGACAGACAGACAGACAGACAGACAGACAGAAAGACAGACAGACAGANTCAGTTACATCTCCGTGGTGAGAAAGAGGCTGAGAGTGACGTTTCAGACAAGAGAAGCTAACAAACAATGGAGTTCACCCTGGAACCTCTACTTCCACTGACTCACTCACTCACTCACTCACTCACTCACTCACTCTCACACACACACACACACACACACACACACACACACACACACACACACACACACACACACACACACACACACACACACACACACACACACACACACACACACACACACACACACACACACACACACACACACACACAGTGTCTCCTGGATGTGAAGGCCACACGGTGCCGATACACACAGTATGAGATCATGTATACTTTCTTATAAAACTAAGATGCAAGCATATGGATATAACATGGATTAAATATGTATCATTACACTGGTTGAAAATAAGGAAGAAAAACACAAAGGCTTTTTTCTTAAAGGTCACATGTCATGCTTTTCCGGTTATTACCCGTACCCTTGTGTGTTATGAAGGTTTTTCTGCATGTAAACGGTGTGCAGAGTCAAAACCCTCAAAGTACACCCTGTAGCGAGTAAAACTCTAAAACAGAAAATACCTCCCCAAAACGCCTCGTTGGTGAAACGTCATCATGACGTCATCATCCATTTGATTCTTCCGTCTAAGTGCTTAGGAAAGCACGTACCCGGAACTAAATGGGCCAGTCCGTGGAGCCGTTACGTTAAGTCCGCGGAGACGTTACGTTAAGCCCCCGCTGATTGGTCCAAATTGACCAATCCACACACACACTCAGTGCAGGCAGCCCTGCTGATTTCTGCTCCGTGCTGCAGGCTGATAAAAGACAGTTGGGATCGCGCGAAATTCTCTCTGCAGACCCATTCTCACAGCGTTTATCAACCTATAAACCTTTTTCTTACTCAATATCAAGCCACACTTATGTTGTTATTTCGGCTGTGACTTTGTGTTGTGTTCAGGTTGAGTTTGGCTGGTTTTGGCTGTGTATAGCTAAACAAGGAAATCACGGAGGGGGGAGGGGGGGGGGAGCTGCCAGTGAGCCGTTTAGTGGAGAAGTGAAATACTGATGAATCCCATACTTTAGAGAGATGCTGTATGCGAAACCAATGTGAGTTTGGAAAATTGAACAGTATTTTTCTATTTTAGTATACCTCAACAATGGAATTATGATCAGTGGAAATGGCCATGACATGTGACCTTTAAGAAACACTGCAATAAAAACATTTGAAAAGGTACAAAAGCACTTAAAGTGACCGTCAAACCACTATCAGGATGTTGTGTTAGCCTAGCTTAGCATAATTATAGCATAGCTAATTGTATCTTTTTATCATTTCAGGATCTATATTTTCCTAAACTGGATATAAAGTGTTGTATAACCGAGAGCTTTAGACGTGTAGGCATGTTACCCCCCGCCCCCCGAACAAGGCTAGCTGTTTCCCCCTGCTTCCATTCTGTATGCTAAGTTAAGCTAATCACCACCCTGTTACAGCTCTGAACTTTAAGCAGCTCAACGCAGTATAAATCTACTTTGAGTCAAAATTCAAGATATGAACACACAGAAAACTCAGCTTCGAGAAGCTTTGATCTAAAAATACTTTTATCATCATCACTAGCTTTAAAAAAAAAAAAAACACAGCTAAACACTTTTGGCAATTCTACTTTGCAATAATGATAATCATTTTGATGTGCAATAACATGTCCAAACCTTAATATCTTCATCTTCAGTTTTAGCCATGGATAAGTACTTATTTACCTGCTATGTCACTTTTGCTGTAAATGTCCCCGCTTGGGATTCTGATTTAAATAACCAGATCTATCAAGCTCATGTATCCAACATGAGCTTGTGTTCTCAGCATTTTCCAAACTAAAGGATAAAGTCAGCAGGAAAACGTTGCATCCAGGCAGCTGTGAGGCGCTTTTATCACCCACTGAAACTCACTCTGGCAGCCACACAGCTGACCCCCCCCCCCTCGTAGAGTGATTCAGTAGAGATAGAAGGCAGCCTCTTCATTTATATTAGAGTCCATGATGTATATGTTAATGTACTCACTTGCATTCATTTACTGAAATGTCTTATAACTGTTGTTTACACAGCATCAGTAACAATGAGTTCCTTATTTTTGTATATGTGTTTCCTGTTGGTGGCTCACTGCACTAATGTCATGTTTTCTTGTATTTATCAAGAAAAATGTTCTCTTTCATGTTTGTTTTTCCCCTCGTAGTGGCTTTTTATTTCTTTTAATTCAGTCCACTTAAAAAAGCAAAGCCATTTCCACATCTTGGGCCAGATGTGTTAACCATTGAGAACAGTCAAGTACTTGAGAACTGTTCTTCAAGGTATGGTATTTCTATTTCCTGCTTCTTTATAGATCTACTCAACGTCAATTCAGAGGTCAATGTTGTTGGTTACATTTTTTAAGAAGTTTAGTTATTTAGAAGATTGTTAATACAAAAATGAAATCAACAAATAATTGATTAATTATTATTACAGGTTAAGAAAATATAACTTTATTGCTCCCCAAGTGAAATTCACAAGCTTTATTTATTTTTCTTCCATTTTGTATTTCCGTTTAATTTTTGTCTTTCTTTTCTTTTTTTTCTGTTGTGATTTGCTTATAATGTGTACAAATATTAGTTTATATAGTTAAGTGGATTTGTTTAATGAAATAAGTCGATAAATAGAAAGTATTAAAAAGAGCTTCATGGCAGTAAAGTAAAAAAATATAGCTCCTTCTTTACCAGCTGCACATTAAAGTGGATGCACACATAAATGCTTCAATAATTATAATTAAGTGAATAATAACACGTTTATCACTCTGAAATTGGCTTTTGTGCAGAACGCGTACTATTTTTAGTACTTCATTTCTACACTGTGGTATTACTACAGTATAGTAGAGTATTTTGTCTACCACTGAGAATACTAAAAAAAGAAAACACGGTACAGCTTTCTGTATAAAAATATGCTGTAAAAACATCCCTTCCTTCACACATGCTGCACATCATGCGTAGCTCAGCTGAGCGGAGTGTGATGAAGCGTTGAGGCAGAGGGAATCACCAATATAACAACATGCGTGTGACATCTTCCGTAATGATTGATAGATGTCTAGATATCAGCCAAATTGTACAAAATAACCCTGCGCTTAAGTTACCTAGTAACATGACTTCTCCCACGAGCCAATTTCCATGATCAGACAGTAAATATGTAATCTATGTACTGTAGGGAATATCTAGTCGTAGAAAAAAGACAGAACGACTTCCAACACTCAACCAAGGGTGAAGGGAAGTAGCATTCATGTAGCAGAGAATAAAAGACTGCTGACAAACTGAACGCAAAAGTCTTAACAGGGGTTTTAAAAAAAAGTATTTAAAAAAATGCAGTTCAATGCAGATACTAGGATGTCTTGGTGTTACAGCGTGATGGAAAAAATGGTTTGCAAGGAATTACTTATGGATTCTAAACAATGGGAATGTAGCATTTAAGTTATCCTCGGTTAGGTTGTTGTTTCGTAAATCAGAAACTGATGACGCAGCACTGATATATTTTCAAAAGGCTATTTTTGCACTTGACAGATTACTGGCTAAAAAAAAAATGGGAGGGCTTAACTGCACTAATACAGCTGCCATAACAAAATACAGGTGCATGTTCAGATTTTATCAGGTTTAAAATCCCCCTATTCCCTTTACAAAATACCTCAAATGTCTAAATTGCCCTCATGATTGCTCATGCTGAACAGGGCGATGGTGGTGTGTGTGCAGTGGTAACAGGAGTGCAGTTCACCACACACAGGCAAACACCACACACCCAGCAACCAGGGCTCACACACACACACAGGATGTTTTTAGTGTGCTACCTATGTGTGCTACACTGTGAGCACTGGGAGCCGTGAATGAAAACATGCTGGTAGAGGGATGTATCAGATGTTTGTCCACTCGTGAAAAAAAAAAGGACATGTTGATCCACGATCTAACTGTGGCTTCTTCCTGAAAATAGGCCTGTGAGTTCCAGCCCAGCAAGTGCTTAGCTTGACACTTTCCCCACCGTTCTAACTACAGCCTCTGCAGGGTTTTATGGAGTGTGTCGGATGCCTATAGCTGCTTTTGCATCTATGAAGGCTTTGTGCAGATAACTACATAACAGTGTAGGGACGGCAGCCGGACTGAATGAGCCTTTGAGGGCTGTTCCTGATAGCTCATTTGGACTGTAGCTGCAGCAGAAACATATGTATATGTTTCAATACAGAAACATCTGTAGAAAAAGGAAGTGAAAAAGCACGATGTAATCAACCATTTGCCGATACGCTTGTGTAATCCTAACTTTTGGACGTGATATCAACATGGTGTTAATATGTAGTTCCCCTGACAAAATATACAAAATATACTACTCCCACAAATCAATATCCATGTTCACATACAGTGCATATTCTATGTACGTGAAAAAGCACCACTTCTAACACTCAACCACTGCTGAAGGGAACTAGCATGTAGCAGGTAATACATTATTAGACTAGCAAACTGACAGCAAAAGTATTTACATGTTGTTCCACTTCTTTCCTCACTACCACTCAAATTGCAGTTTTTAAGTCATCCCAAAATGTAATCAATTTGATAAAAAAATAATCTTAGCATGCCATGGTGTATTGGCGATATTAGCCCAAAAGAGTTATTCATAAGCTAGAAAAGCTAACATGGGCTGTGGTTCAAAGTCTGCGTTTTTTAAGCCTCTGTCATTCATTTTTAGCCAATGAGGGTGAACATTTTATTATTTGATGAAAACAGTAGCAGTTTAACTACGTGCCATTTGTTTTCACTTGGACTCTACAATGATTCAAGCCATACAGGAAAAGCTCAGAGTAGTAAAGCCATGGAACCTCAAATAGAGAACCACCAGATACTAAAACAGAAACGTCCATAGCCTCATTCTCAGAGATTTGGACACAATAGTGACTGCTATTTACTTTCAGAGGAATTCCCGTTATGCCCTTTGGCTTCGACCCAAGTGCCCCACCCTGGGCTTCTTTCAATGATCCTGTTTCATCAGCATCTTCCAAACAGGCCGAAGTGCTTCGCTAGTCATTACCTACAACTTTTAGCTCTTGTTTACAAGGGGTAATGATTATTCAGTTGATCCATCACAGTAACAGCTGGTCAATAATGAATCTTCTTTTAATATGGTAATATGCTAGTGGACACTACTTTATCTAATGATTTGGTTATGCTGATATGATGGTAAGAGTGATCATTTATTATCCTTTTTATTTATTTGGGGGAACTCCATTCCTCTCAATCCACCCTTTATGCTATCAACATATTCTACTTTTCCGCTAATGGTCACATTTGATTAGATTTAGAAAAAAAGGCCTTTGGCAGATTTCTCCTTGTATGACTGCAGAGCTTTGACGCAAAATGCCAGCTCTTGTGAGAAGAACTTGCTCCATTATTCAGAGAAGCTGACACCACAAATTAAGACTTAAAGTTAATGCCTCATCCCATTTTCTACCGTCAGCGCCACTGTCTGATTTTTAGACGTTATTTGAGTGCGCATCATTCCTTTGAATTGCCCTTTTGTTGCGGTACTCCTGCACCTGTGTATTAAACCTGTCAGCAAACCCAACCGCAACTATACCCAATGACCCCTACCCCCCCCCCAACCACCACCACCACCACAACAGGATATTTCTCAGTGGCACAACAGGGATATGGCTGTATGGAACATGTAGCGGCAGGCCAGGGACAAAGATTCAGAGAAGAATTAAAACAGCAAGAGGCGGGAGGGCGATAGGATCTCCTGGCGCACAGAGAGCGGGTCTGTGTTTGTGTTGGCCTGCCTCATATACAACACTATTGACATAACTCAACTTTCTTTAGCACTACAGGAGACGCTTTTACACTGGAGAGGCCTTACCGGGAAAAAACCTCACACAAGGGTGGAGATGCCTAAAGGAATGGGAAGAGGAATGGCCGATGGTCAGAAACGGTTATTGCGCAGAAGCCAAAAAGATGGATATGGTGAAATTAGTATGGGAAAAGAAAGCTGGCTGAATAGAGAACCCTTGCTTCAAACAAAGTGTGAATAAAGGGAGTTACCCTTCTATTGCTCCTAACCAAGGTCACATTCTCAAAAACTACAGTACTGAATGTTTTCATAGTTAAACAAGGTCGGAGCCACCATTTGTATACACCTTTGTATTTTGACATGCGATCAAGATCTGCAGTAACAGAAAGGAGCAACAGAAAAGTTACTAATCTTTTGGACCGCAGCGGATAGAGCCACAGAGCTGCCTGGGATTATATGCTTCATCCCAAGAATGATAATAACAGAGGGAGGCTGCAATTAAATTCAGGTGGCTCAGTGTTTGGGTTAGCGTTGGAGCAGAGAAAAGCACTTGTTCTGCTTCACGAGAGGGGACAGAAAGCTTTATCAGCGGTACGTCTCTCTGCAGGGTTAATGACAAGGCTCGATGCGTACGTGTCTGCAGCGGGGGCCCGAAACACTGACGCAACACCTTTCCCAGAAGCCCCTGGACGGCATCAAAGTCCAAAGTGTGAGTTGTGACGGTGCTGAGAGGAAAAACCCTCCTCTTGAATTCCTGACCTAGCAAAGCATGGCCTTTTGTGCTATCAACAACACATATTTGCATCTCTGCAGCCTTGGCCTACATTTGAGTCACATGACTGCAAAGAAATGCGTCGTTATACCACTGCTTTGTCATGATGTTGCACTTAAAATGTATTACCCCAAGACTGGACTTAATATCAAGGTACTTGATCAAAAGTTAAGAGGTTATTCAATTACTGAGACTAATGAGATGTTTGAGTACATAATTATACTGGAGCCTTACAGTGGAGTTAAACAGGTTGCCTTTGTTCTAGATGTAGCCTTGTAAACACAAAAAAAAGCAGTTAACTGACTTGTATGAAGTACACCATGTTCCATCACTGCCTTGGGCCATGTGGCTGTGCACAAGGTCCAATAAATATGTCTTGTTCTTTATTTTCATCAATCCAACACTGTGAGACTGGGTTTAAATGATAAAAGACATATTGAAGGACTTACTGTTGTTGGACTTGAGATCTCGATGGATGACGGGGACGATAGCCTCGCTGTGCAGGTACACCATCCCTCTGGCTATCTGCACAGCCCAGTTGACCAAGATGTGGGGCGGGATACGACGCCCTGCCAGAGCCCGGCTCAAAGCCCCCCCAGAGGCGTACTCCATGATGATGCACAGGTTGGGTTCCTGCAGGCAGACGCCTTTCAGGGCGATGATGTTGGGGTGGGTGAGCATGGCAAACAAACGGGCCTCCTGCCTGACGTTCTGAGCTGTCACGCTGATATCTTCATCCGGGTCTTGCCGTGCAGCCTTCACAGCAACCAGCAGGCCTCTCCATGTACCACGATACACCTTTCCAAAGCCCCCGACCCCGATGACCTCCTCCAGTTTCAGATCCCGGAAATCCAGCACGTCGGGTTCGAACTGGCTAACCACAGCCGGGGTAAGCTCTCCAACCACGGCAGTGCACGGGAGCTTTGCAAATTCAGTTGGCTTGAAAGAGCCATAGTTAGATGGGAAGATGCCGACCTTGTTGTTGACCTTACCCGCCCACCAGCCATCATCGCCAGATATCTCAGAGTCCAGAGACAGGACTTCCACCAGGTCACCTTTACGCAAGGTGAGCTCATCTTTACAGGACGCCTCATAGTCGAATAAGGCCGTCCACACAGGGTTGGTGAAATTCCCTTTTTGTGATTGATCCAAATTTTTCCAGTTGGACAGTGGACCACGACTCAATATGTTCTTCAGTGGCTCCATGGAGCCTCAAGCAGATGTTTTGACTGGATCTGATTTTGCACCCCAAGGGTTTGAAAATAAAGTACAAAGGAGTACTTTATTGCGCCTCGCTCCCTTTCCTGTCTTTTTTGTTGGTTCATCAGGGACCAGTGAAATGTGTTCAAAAGCTCGACCAACAAGTGGGCTGCAGGAGAGGATTCACAGATAACTGAATAGTAAGTGTCTTTCATTCGTCTTGACATTACATGTTAAGCTCTCCACTCGAAAAATACAGGATCAGTTGAGAGGTTGCTTTTGTTTGAAGTGTCTTAAAGCTCAGAAGGGCAGTACTGTCTGAACTGATTCTCTGTGTTCAAGTGATGTGTGGTTTCCCAACATGGTTTGAGCACATTATCATTTCAGTGGGCCGGAATTTAAGAGGCTCTTGAATCACCTCATTATGGGTAAATGAGCTCTTCTCTTCCCTCATTCAAAATTGCCACCTGTTGAGAACTGATTTTAAGTGGAGTGTAGGGACAAAAATAAAGCTATCCAAAGTTTGTTGTAAAATACCAAATTATTATGGTTCTCGCTAGACGTAGCTGTCCATTTTGAGTTTTTATGTATTTTTAGCCATTAAGTGCACCACAAGCAGGAAGCGCTGCGAGGCGCAGAAGAATAGCAGGAAAGGAGCATTCAGTCCAGCCAACCAGTGTTTTACGACGAGTTTCAGATCCCACCAGTACGCATTAGTAAACCTAAATCTCTAATAACCGCGTGTGACCGCAACTGTGTGGTGCAGGAAATCCTGCATTCCGTTCAGCTTGACTATCCATACTTACGGTGTCATCAGAAGCATGAACTGGACTTTATCAAAATATTAAAGAAACTTTGTATAGAACCGCCGACTTTGTAACAGGAAGGGCTATCCAAACCTTTATTTCCCAGAGAAACACGCAGTAAAAACAAATCCCGTTAGTTCCTAAGTGAAGTTGAGCGCGTGGCCTGGTCCAGTTCGCGGGTACAGTCCAAAGAGAGCGTTCAGGGCAATAACTCCATCATAACTTATTATTATATTCCTCTTCCTCGGTCAGTGTTCCCTCGTCAGGACCTCGAACCACTTCTACGTCTGTGCTTAAAGTCACAGAGGGTGGGGTTTCAAAACTTTTCTCTCCCAACAGGAAAGGAGTCAGATGACAGGCCACGGTCAAGCTACACCACAGTCTATGAGCTACACGCAATACATGACTTCACTTCCGCTTAGTGTCAAAATAAAAGTCTCTTAGACATGCACAGTTGAGACTAATGGCCAGTGGTGGAAGTATTGTATTGCTAAAGAAAATTAGCAATACTGAATTTAAAAAATACTCTGTTATAAGTAAAAGTCCAAGTCAAAATCTTGATTAAATAAAAATATAAAAAACACTCAAGTACCAAAAGCAAAAGTACTCGTTGTGTGTCTTATGTTTAGTTTAAATTAATGGATTATGATTGATACTGTTGCTGGATATTTTTCACCTATTACTATATGTCAATGTTGATTTGTTAGTTGATTTATATTTTCTAATTATAAATTATAGGAACTAAAGCTGTCAGATAAATGTAGTGGAGTAAAAAGTACAATATTGACTTATAACATGTATAAAGTAGCAAAACGTTGAAATAGTCAATGAAAGTACAAGTCTCTAAAAATTGTACTTAAGTGCACTACTTGAGTAGATGTACTTCATTTGATTAATTTCATCACTGCTAACGGAATTTTTAAAAGCTGTGTGCAGGGGTTTTCCTTAAGAGGAATAAAATACCAGCAAAGTCAGCAAAAAAAGAAAATGGTAATTCAATGCAAAAACTCAATAGAACGTTTGATAAAAAGGAAATCGCCTACTGAAATATGACAACATTCCTGTATCTCAATCAGCCTAAATAATTGTGGGCAACAATGTCAAACTCAGATGAGATAGATCATAAGTATATGTATCTAGATATTATTATGTGGCCCAAGGACAATATATAAATGAAAACAATAACTACATGTGTAATCAGCCTAAGAATCCCTGATTTACAATGTGTAGATTTGTTGGTCATGTTTTATTGATTCCTTAGACCAGTGGTTCTCAACCTATGGTACGCGTACCACTGGTGGTACGCCAGCTCCCGCTAGTGGTACGTGGAGGAATCTGACATATAACAAATATAAAAAAATATATATATTACATTTTTTTTTTCTTCTTTTTTTTACTTAAAGGAGACCTATCATGCTATATTTCAATAATATATTGTAGGGCCATACCTATATAAGCTATATTTATAAGCTTTCTTTTTCAAAATATCAAACAGATCATGCATTTGAGCCATGCCTCATTTCGCTCTATTTTCCTCTCCTCCACCCTGTCTTTGGCTGCAGCTGACCACGCCCCCCTGCAAAGGAGGGGGCCGAGTTACGAGCGTCATGTTACCATGCTGTTACCATGCCACGGCAACCTCTCATTTCCCTGATTAGTGGAGAGTTGGCCATATAGGCGGAGCTCCTCGCCACTGACGTCAGACTATTTTCAAATCTGTAACAGTCTTTTTTTATTTTTTTATTTAACCAGATAAAAGGCATTGAGATAAAATCTCAATGCGGGATCTGTATCAGATCCCGTTTTTAGAGATTTTGGGTATGGAGGAAAAGAGAGAGGGTTGTGTTTTCTGACACTTGGTGAGTTCCCTGACACAACGGGGACACATATTCATGTATAAAAGACGTACAAAGGTGCATTTCGCATGATAGGTCCCCTTTAAAGGTGGGGTAGGTAATTTTGGAGAAACCAGCTTGAGTGCGCAAGAATTTGAAAATACGTAACCGGAAAAAATCTGCCACTTCCTTACAGAGCCCCTCCTCCAACACACACAAATGCGCACATGACCAATGAGGGCACACGATAAGTTTGTGCACAGATGGAAGGCTGACAGGCAGGTAGGCCATCCAGTTATTTTAGCCGGGCCGGCTCAGATGATCGGTCGTGCTTTTTACAGTAGTACGGCTTCCACAGATCATTTTTTATGTATTGTCAAAACACTTCAAATATTCATTGCTATCGGGATGTTAAGAGCATTCCATGGAATGTAACAAAAAGTGTATCTCGAGCCGGTTTCTCAAACTTACCTACCCCACATTTAACCTTTACACATAACACAGACATATAAAATACAGGACACACAACTAAGTAAACAAAAAGACGAAAAGCAGTCACTACATTGTGCACATTTGGGGCATTAAGGTACACTACTTATTACTGCAACAGCAGCTGATGCTAAGGACCTCAGACAACTTCAATTTAAAACAGGCTATAGGGACAAGTGCCGTCAGTTTGAGGCTTGATTGAATAACATTAATTACAAAATAAATCATACTATCAAAATACTACAACGAAGGAAAATAAGCTTGAGATAATTGAAACTGTGGTTTAAATTAGTTCTAATAGGCTATTGCTGTTTTTAGATTTAGAAACGAAAACATTTTTTTTATTTCTGGCGTTGCTAATTACGACCTTACTACCCGCTAACGTTGCAAGCAAGCTAAAGAAAGAAGAAAGCTGAATGATGTTAAAAACGTGGCTCAAAACGGGAGGTATTCGGAAGAGAGGTACAGAGGAGAAATTTACCAGCGAAAGTGAACAAGTGAATGAGGAGGACAGTCATCAACCGAGTACAAGCGTAGGCTCCGCCAGCAACACAAAGTGATATGCACAGCCGCTGTGATGGAGGAGAGAAGTGACTCAGGAAGAAGGCATTTGCTCAAAGGAATGAGAGAGGTGACAAAGCTGAAAAAGCACACACTTGTCCTTAATTGGTTATCTTTTTCTTATGTTTTTTCTTTTCTTTTTTACTTTGCCACCACAGAATGGCAATAGCAAACATCAGCAGACTGAAGATGAGCTATTAGCCCCTTAGGCTCATCTGCTCCTGGAGGCTTCATTATATTGGAAACTGAATTCCAAATAGGACATTTTCTGTTTCGATGTGGGTTGTTGCAGGAAGCCTACATTCCACACTTTGGTATAGGTCCAGGAAATGACATGTGTGTACAGTTGACATTTGTTGTGTGAGATAAGTTATTATTTTGTTCTTTATATTCTCACTTGTGGTGTGTGTGAGTTGAGTGAGTGAGTGAGTGAGAGAAGAGAGAGAGCACAATAAATAATGGTATTATGAATACATTTGCCTCCGAGCCTGCATGAACTGTGCATAGACTGTATTTTAACATTGGTCCATATGGTGGTACTTGGAGAGCCAACTTTTTCTCAGGTGATACTTGGTGGAAAAAGGTTGAGAACCACTGTCTAGAGCATTGAGGTTTTTTGATCACTTACATTACATTGTAATTAGCTGACGATGAAGTCATTCGAGCCACAGATAGCAATTTGAGTATTGCAGACACGAAAGTCTGATTAGCAGACTGGTCAAGAGATATCGAAGGTAAGGAACTAGCTCGTAATAGTGGAGGTAATATTAGATCTGATGCAGTGCCGTTGGTGACTTATTTCCATAGTAGGACGGACTATTTTCTAGCGTATGCATGTCATTTAAATCAATACATACACTCTTCACATGAACAATATTTTCTAGCCCTAATACAAAATAATAATTAATTTCGTTTTTGATGTTATATTTGATTATATTATTATTATGAACAAAGTAATATTATATACAATATGATGATCAGAGAGGAGTTGTATAATAGACTATCAATAAAAGTATCGATTAAGTAATTGGGATACGATGTCTAGCAAGTCACTGATCAAGTCACAATGTTTCATGAAACACAAAGTAGTCTTGTTTACAGTTGTATCATATGGTGTTAGAGTGTATCTCATATATTCTCATTTTGTTGCTCTCAAAGTGCCCAGATTGATGCCATTCAACTTCAATATTGAAAAAACAGCCACCATAGGCAGCTGCATGTTGCTATCTGTCTGTCTGTATCCTGTATCATGTTCCGATTAACCCAGCAAATTTCTTATTTTGTGTCGAGTTGATTCTTGAGTGGATGTATGATCCACAGTATAGTCCGCATGTCTGGATTCTTTATTCATACTGAATTCTGATGTAAACGTGGCTATTAGGTCCAATAAAATGAACTTGCTTCTCGAAGCAGGCCATTGCGTGCGTCACGTCGTGCTGCCTCCCTGAAGGCTCACCAATTGCTGCCTCGTGGATTCATGCTGCCGTCCGGATCGCAGGCATGGCGCCTACATTGCCAGCCGAAGTTACAAAACGTATTATCTCGTCGATTTACAACGGCATCTATTGCACGTTGTCTGTTACGTCATCAGAAGAAGCGATCTATTCCTGTTCGGGTATGCTGGCACAATTTGACAGAACAATTATTTGGTGTGGACCGATGATAACACTAATCACAAAGTTGACATGCGCTATACCAAGCAATGCTACACTGGTGTGATGCTGGGACGGCTGAACTCACCAGGATTCGCGGAACCAAACGTGACGTCACGTACACAGCACCAAGCAGCGGCAAGTTTGAATCCAGACTTTTCTGATACCTCTGATTCTGACCCATTTTCCCGATATTAACAAGTGATTTACAGCAAATAGGACAACGATATTCGATCTATATCTCGTGTTACTGGAATAAGGACCCAACAAGTTAATGCATTTTGAAAACAGTTCTATGATCTTTCAGCTACAGTAAAATACTGCAAGATAAGGACTTAAACTATGCCGCCAAAACATAATTTCAGCCAAATCAGCGTCGTCAAATCTGATGGTCCACAGCGCCCGGCACTGTGAGTTGTTTGGACTCGTATCCAAGGAGACAAAACAGGAAGCTGTCAATTCACTCTGGAAGCTATCATTAGCAGCTAATGAAACTCAGTTTTGACATAAAATTGAATTATCAAATACTTTTTCAGGTGGAGCAATATCTCCGTGTTTTGCTACCTAAAGCTACGCCGTGTGTGATGTCTGTATTGCCTTCCCCTGTCAGCGAGTTCTGACGCTCAGTGATGATACTGCAGTTTTGAACAGAGGATTAAAACTGTAATTCAAGAGGCCCTCCATCTGAGCTATGTTTACACCACACACACACACACCACACACACACACACAACAACACCCACCACACACCACCCAAAAACACACACACACACCCACACCACACACACACACACACCACCACAAACACCCACACACATACACACACACCACACACACCACACACACACACACACACACACACCACACACACAGGAGCGGACATCCTCCTCAACCTGTCCGCCAGAAGTCCTCACACAGAAGCAAAGCCGTACCAAAGAAAACATTGCTACAGCTGCAGATGTGAAGAGGAGGAATCATTTGTCAAAAGTTCATATCCCCCAGCATAATGCCCAATGTTGACATGTTGATTGGAACCAACGCTCCCAAGATATTGGAACCTTGGAAAATTTGTCATACAGTTGTGGAATGGCCCATACCTATAAGAAAGTGTTGGGATGGGTTCATCAATGGTCCTTTACATGGAAGCAGCATGGCAGTGATGTTGACATGGAGCTTTCTTCTGTTGTGGTGAAATAGGTATTTCTATTTCCAAATTGGAAGCTATGCTTAGCAGTCAGTATAATCATGACTTTAATGAAAAGCCCTCAGAGGAAAAAAGAGATGTCAAGGGAAGACCAAAAATGTATGGAAATCATGAATACATCTGCCAACACTACAGGACAACAGGTAGCATCCTGAAGTTACCTCTTAAGACACCTGACGTCCTTCTTCCAAACAACTTTGCAGTGGCAAAGCAAAAGGCTACTTGGATTTAGGAAAATATTTGGTGAGTACACCAATGTGCATAAAGGGGAAAAATATGGGGCCAGCTTTCCTGAATGGATGATTGAAAAGGGTTATGCCTGAACAGGTACCAACACAAGCAGCACTGTGGCAGTGGAAGATGATGGTACATCCAAACCACAGTGGTTCATCCACAAAAAGGTTATCTCCGAGTGGTGTTTGATTGTGGTGGCCACATTTAACAGGAACATCATTAAATCGACTGTACCTATTATCAACGGTCCCCGCCAACCCCTCAGCGCAGTTCACTGCTTTGGAGTTCTCACTCCGTTTCAGCGAACTGTGGCATTGCCATGGCGACATACAGGCTATGTTTCACCCAAGGTCAAAAGTGGAAAAAATCACAGAAGAAGACCCAAGATTTCGCTTCGTTTTCTCTGGTGGCCAGAGGGAGACTTCACCAGAGAGATCCAGGAATCAGAATGAGCGGTGCATCTGTTTCGGGCTGTTTCTCTCACAGTTGCGGCTAGCTATGCGCTAAAGGAAAGACTGCTGAACGACAACAAGTCTGAATGGATGACGTTGATGGGTTTGGGCTCAGAGAAGGCCAGCAATACAAATGGTTGAAGAATCTTAATGCTTCTCCTGTAAAAGAGGAGGTTTTGTGCTGGAAAAATTGAGCAGCAATAGTCGAGAGGCAAGTTTTGGCAGAGCAATCGCAGAAGAGCAGAAGGCTAAGAGCTAAAGGACTTGGATCTGGACGGAAAACAATCTTCCTCTTGAGAGAGGCTTTTGGGACTATGCTGGTGCATCGAGTGCAGATTTACTTTAAGTTTAAAGATGGAGTGTAAACAGGGCAGGCTCTAACAAGACGTGGCAATGCTATCACCAACAAGCTCGGTGTATGATCGTCTTTGGGTATTTTGGCACCAGTCACTTTGCTAGCCCAAGATAAATGCCAGAAAAGCTTGCAGGAGAAGCTGTGGATGGGGATGATGCCATGTCCACCGAGATATCGTACAACAGTGGATGGACGGTGGTTGGAAGGAAGCTTCAGTTGTTGGCATCAAACACAAAGTGGACCAGATGGAAGGCGCAAAGGACTTTGGTGAACCCATACCACCCTCTCAACTGCATGTTGATTTTTTTTCTTTCGCTATTAGGAAAGGCAGAAATTACACCCCAATCACAAAATTGGGACCAATTCCCCGACCTGGAACTAAGGCAGGCTGCTATTCTGGCCTGGGCCAGAGTGGATATAATGTTACCAAATGGCAGATGCTAAACTTCATTTTGGAAGCCGAAGTCTGTGTTTTGGAGCAGACAGTACTCTTCAGTTTCTGAAGTACATTAACAGAGGACAATGGCCAATATTTGGGCCATTTCCTTTTCAGACATTACAAGAAACGTGGGGACCCTCCAAGCCAACTGGCGGCTCTTTCAGAAAAGTCAGGGATCTTCATTCCCTCTGGATGCGCATCAGCTGGGTTTGTCTTTGGTTCCAACATGCTTCCATTCGAGCATGGTCTTGAAACCTCTCTTAAGGTTGTGATCCTATTTGCGCACATATGGCATGTCGCTCGTTGTTAATGTACTTCAGAACTGAAGTACGTCTGTGCCAAAGCGCAGACCTCCGTCCAAAATGAAGTTTAAGCTCTGATTTTAACCATTATATCCNGAGGTGGGCAGGAGCTCCAACAAGCCGTTTAGGACAGGGAGTGAATACTATACAGAGATACTATATGAGAAACCAATGTGAGTTTGGAAAATTGCACAATATAAATCTATTCTAGTACAGTAGACCTCAACAATGGAATTATGATCAGTAGAAATGGCCATGACATGGGACCTTTAAAACAGCACATTACCTACAGCTCTGATGCATTCTAATGCAATCGGTGACCCGTTATGTGAAATATTGAAAGCCTGGTACTAGCAGAACTACATGTAATGCCACCATTAATAAACATAGGTTGTTAAATGTAACAGTGTGCAGTGGAAGAGTCTAATCCAAGAGACAAGTTCATTCATACAGGCTAGTTGTTACGAACTTGGATACACAAAGATAAGGACTCAAATGCACGACCCGGGAGCCAGAGGTAAAGTATAATTGATATACTTTATTTGCACAACAGGTAACAAAAGGAAATTGCTCACAACGTGCGCTAGAATTTGAAAATACATAACCGGAAAAAATCTGCCACTTCCTTACAGAGCCCCTCCTCCAACACACACAAACGCGCACAAGAACAATGAGGGCACGAGATAGGTTTGTGCACAGATGGAAGGCTGACAGGCAGGTAGGCCATCCAGTTATTTTAGCCGGGCCGGCTAAAATGATTGGTCGTGCTTTTTACAGTGCTACGACTTCCACAGATGACATTTTTTTTATAGATTTATTGTCAAAGCATTTAATATATTCATTGCTATCGGGATGTTAAGAGCATTCCATGGAATATAACAAAAAGTGTTTCTGAAATGAATTACATACCCCACCTTTAAGATGAAAGCAAAGTTTGACTTGTGAGTCTTTACAAAAAACGTGTCTGGTTTGGCTCCATGTCATGAGCGATTTCCCCGATAAACTTCACAAATGGTTAAATTGAACTACCTGCTCCAGGCGCAAAGGTAATGAGACACTATGGATATCAATTATAAATCAAGTTAAAGAAAAGTCCAAAAGCTAAACACAATCCCGTGTGTATCAGGACTTTGTTTTTTCTTCTTCCCTAACGCATTAATCACATGTGACCCCTCAGATTTACCATGCCATTGTTTTTGCTCTACCTGCAGGGTTGGCAGGAGGGCAGTAAGGTGTGAGAGCTGCTCCTTTAGTGCTTTCTCCTTCTCCTCGTGCTGACTGCAACACACACAAACATACACACATGTAACACTACACCTCCACATGCTGAAACACTCAGAGGACCCAGCTCAGGATCTGCAACCACACACAACATACTACATATTTTCAGACGCTAATCTATCGGTCTTCTCTCTGTGTAACAAACACACACATGCACAGAGCAGACCCACACACACAGACATAAATAGCCCCTAACACTCTTCCGGGAACCCAGCCGCTGGACGGCTTCCAGGCAGACGAGAGAGAAAGAGAGATGGAGGGCACGAAAAATCTCATTAAAGATCCCCACAGAGCGCAAGCAGATACACACTCACGTGCACAAAGCTGTTCTCGTTCATTCACATACGTACGCATGGAGCGGGCGCTCAAGTAGAAAAAGTGCTCAGATATAACACTCATTCAGATTTTTCCCTTTGGAGATGTGAGTTTGCAGGGTGTGGAGAAAGAGATAAAACATTTTATATCCGTTATGTTTTATACACATATTTTAGTGCTATATCATTAATCTTACATAAAAAGTGACTGATGTGCAATAATTTGATTTTAGAGACTACTTAGTTGCAAACCTAGGCTGACATTAAATCAATCTTAAATTATCACAGTAGGGATGTTGTTAAATTTGTAATTATGTTAGTGGCTGGAGTTAATGCTTAATTAATGATTTGGGAGGCTGTCATCATCCAAACCCATTTCTTAAATCGGTATCACTGTATAGTTTGATTTCTGCACGAGCAAGCAAGTAAGATCGTGGCAAGCTGCCATGAATGAAGAACAAGTTATGATCCTATTCTCAGGACAATATATTGTGTTGTTAATGTTCACGGAACACTAATGGCGGATGCAACAAACACACATTTCAGAAAGGAGGTGCTAAACGTGCTTGGTCTGTATTTAAAGTGGAAGAAAGCCCATCTAAGTTTTCCTGCAGAAGTTGTTGACATTATGGGCTTGAGAAAGATTATAAAAACATACATAATGTTGACTTGTTTACAAGTAATGTTCAATTGGCCCCATCTTCATTGATTGGATCCAGGCACATGGTAATATTAAGGTGGATTGATTCAGTAATGCTTTGTTGAGATGAACATGTCTGTCTCTATAAAGGATTACGATGCTTCATAACTTTATCAATTGTGCCATTATACTTTTCTATAGTCTATGAATGACTGATCCATTTTCATGCACTATTTTTCTTTGTTTTCTGTCACATATGATATATTTAATTTAATTTGTCTTGTTATTATTTTTGGTGTTATGTACATTTGCTGTGCCCATTACAACGAGATGATTCTTCTCACGGTTTTTCTTTCTTTATGAAGAATTTCTAATATGAAGACAACCCAGGAAAATGTGTTTTGAAAGGAGTGTGATAAGGAGGAAACATGCTATTCTTCCCCTGAGTACAATGCAGCATGATACAATGGAACAACTAAGTGGCCTTGTGACAGCAGGATTCACAGGTAAATATGATTACACTTATAATAAGCTTTGAGGCAACAATATAACACTTTCATACAAGAACTGTTCATCTTTATGAATTTCTATGTTACCTCTGAGCTGCTTTCAGGAGAATCTTCTTCCTCTCTGCCAGTTTTTCCTGTCAGGTGAGGAAAAAAAACGAGCCTTTTATGACTTACACTGCTGTGAGAATGGCCTTGAGCTCTCTAACACTTAATGAATTTTCAAAATTGCGGGGGGAAATTGTGTACAGTCCATGGTGTCTGCACTCTCTGAATGTGTTCAATATGAAAAAAAGACACTAATATCTAACAAATAGGTAAACAGAGACCTCCAGTGGCCAAGCTGTGTTAATGAACTCACATTGAGCAACTTCCTGCTCATTCATATTTGACTGAGGTTAGACAGTGTTAGAATCTCATTCTTTGACTTCAGAAATCTGTAATGTTCATGTACTCTTTATAAACTAATTACATCTAATAACCTTGCTTACCAAGAGGCAGTCAGATTCCTCTGATTCTGAGATAAAGATCCAAAATATACTATACATTATATAATAATATAACATAACAACATATTTGTGGGAGAGAAACTCTCTCTGGAGGGAACTTTGGTATTTTAGCCTTTGCTAAATGCACACAAACCTCTAGAACACTACAGGGAAGGGAAAACCCCAAAGAGCATAACAGTGCCTCTTTTAAATTGACATTTTGATTATTCCACCTCATCGCTTGGTTTTGCCCTGGCTGTCACTTGTTGGACTCCAGATTACATTTTGTAAAACCCTATATTTACTTTGCCTTTATGGGGATTGATTGTAACTTGATGAGGAAAAAATAAACAGATTGAAGAAACATAGTGAGGATTCGACCTAGTATCACAACATTGTCCATTTAAATAAATATGTGGTTGCAGGAGTTCCTCTCTTGATTAAGTAAATAGGGGAAAAAGAAACAATTGATCAAGTCTGGTCTTCAACCTTCCAAAATGTTCCCACACCTCACTGCTCCTCCGCTCCCTTCAATGGCTTCTAGTAACTGCTAGAATCCACTTCAAGGCACTGGTACTTGCGTACCATGCTGCGAATGGATCTGGCCCTTCCTACATCCAGGACATGGTTAAACTGTACACCCCAGCACGTGCACTCCGCTCTGCATCGGCCAAACAGCTCGCTGCACCCGCACTGCGAGGGGGACCCAAGTTCCCATCTGCAAAAACACGTGGGTTTGCTCTCCTGGCTCCAAAATGGTGGAATGAGCTCCCCATTGAAATCAGGACAGCAGAAAGCTAGCACATCTTCCGGCGCAGACTGAAAACTCATCTCTTTCGACTCCACTTCGAGCGATAGAATTACTAACAAAGCACTTGTACTAATAAAGGACTGGCTTATCTAAAGCCAGTAGAGTGGCACTTGAAATGTTTTAGCTCTATGAAACCTGATGTACTTACATGTATATGATTCTGTTTTCTTCAAGTTTGTATCTTCTTGGTCGAATACACTTATTGTAAGTCGCTTTGGATAAAAGCGTCAGCTAATGGCAATGTAATCTATCACCAGGATGATTATATAACCTGTAAACTGTTGAACAGAGAACAGATTGCACTCTCTTCTTCCTCCACGTTCAGACAAACTTCTCCTATCATGGCTCTCAGCAGAATGATGGCCTCTCTGGCTGAAGTCTGCAGCTCCTTCACCACCTGCAGACGGAGGAGGGGGGTCACTCAATGAAAACACGTATGCTCCTGCACTGGCAAACATTTGAGTCTTTAACAAAACTTTAATAGAAACATGCAAGCATTGATGAGGCTATTAAAAGCTAATTACAGTGAATGTAAGTTGGATTTATATACATATTTCTATTAAAGACTTGTGGATAAAGTGTTTGTTTATGTATACAGTATGCATATATGTGTAAACTGTCATAAAGTGTGCTGGGGTTAAACTTGACTTTAAGCTATTCCTTTTGAGCTTCAGTTAGTGTTGTTGGGACAGCCAGCATCACTAGAAAATCCCTGATAAAAGCTTTGAGCAGATATTTAGGTTTAACTGAGGGCCATTTGCATTCTGGGAGTTGTGGTTAACACAGTTTAGTTGCAACCATAGACTGTATGGTTGCAACACATGCACTAGCACTTAAAAGGCTTTAAAAGTGAATGATCTGGCCGGTTTCTTGCTGTTCCGAGTTTGTTTTTTAATCGAATATTGCACTTATTGTAAGTCACTTGGGCAAAAGCGTCACCTTAATGAAAGTCTTTGTAAAAACAAAATGTCTTTCTTTCCCTCTTCTAATTGATTGTATATGCAACAGACAGACAGACAGACAGACAGACAGACAGAAAGACAGGTGTACAGACAGACAGACAGACAGACAGACAGACAGACAGGTGTACAGACAGACAGGTGTACAGACAGGTGTACAGACAGCTGGTGAAATACATTATATAACTGTACACACATATTGTTACGTGAAAGGATTAACATCGATCAAAAAGAAAAACTAAATAAACTAAAATTAGAAAGTTAAATGATAAACTTACAGTTAACGTGTGAACCGGAAAATTTACGGTTAGTGTGTAAAGTACACCCCCCCCCCCCCAAACTCTTAAAGTACTAAAAAAGTGACTCAACCGCAACCTAAAAACAAATTTAACAAAATAGCCATGACATGATGCAAAGAAAGAAAAAATGAGTCGGACCTTTGCAAAACTAACAGCCTAATGAGTCAATGTAACTCTAAAAAAAATGGGTATCGGATAAATAAAGTGTTTAACACCAACAACAACGTAACACTCAAAAAAAAGAGCTTGAGATGTGGACACCAAATCTTCAAAAAATAAAGGAATTAACAACACATCCCCTACACCTACCTTTTCCTTTCTTCACCAACGAACAATGAATAAAAAGTAATAAACTATTAGACGCAATTTATTAAAGACCGTTCGGGTTGTACACCCTGTTGTGCATTGAATTGAAAGAAGTAAGTCACCCATTGAAAGCACTAAAAGACATATTTACAGCAAGAGACGTTGTCTTATGGGTAGGTAGAAACTTTCCCTTTCGAGGGACGGAGGGTCTCCTGGCAGACGACTTGCAAAGACCACCTGTTTGTTACGCCTTAGACTCCTCTGCCACGTCCACACGGTTTGACGCTGGTCCTCTCAATGTTTTTCATGTTTTACTTCTCCTTTTTTTTTTTGTTGTGTGGTTTGGTGGTTTGCGCGTTGGGTGTGTGGAAGGATTATTCTTGTTTTAAACCCAGTGTAGTTACAACCGGACGGTAAAGTTTTGTTGCAACATTGTGCAGGTTTCAATAATCATTTGAACTATTGTAGTATATTTTAACTAATGAAATTTGCTTTTCATATTTAATTTTCCGAACAGAATACAAAACCCTGTAATAAAAAAGGGAAAAAAGAAGTTTCCTACGTCTCCCTAACATGATGACATTGTGACGTGGTCGTGAAAACCGTCGTACGTCCCCTCAACTGAGTGTGTTCTTACAAAATGGTGGTACTCTAACAAAGGGACCGGTTTGCGAGGTCCGGTTTGTGTCCTTCACGACACTCCAGCGGTGGACATGTAGCACAAACCGTAAGACTTGTGGAGAACGTAAGACATAACGTGTTTGATACGAGTCACCTTTTCTCTTAATAACCTTATCAGGAGTGTGAGAACGTCCGAGTCCAATTCAGAAACAGAGGTGTCGAAGGTGCTCCTCGGGATGTAGGACAAGAGATGTCCCTTTGTTCAGGTACGAAGACGCGTAGTTCACGGAAGTCTCTGTACGTTACACTCAGTGTAAAGTATTCTACGAAGAAAAGAATGGGAAGTGGTAATAATGTATTGTTAGTTATAATAGTACTGAAAAATGAGAATAAAAGGGGAGATGAACAGAAGAGTATAAGATCAAAGACTTAAAAAGTTATATTAAGCAAGTGATAAAGAAAGAAGAGAACGTACCACAGTCTCCCATTCCATATAGAAAGAAGAGAATGACAAATACATAGAATACGTAGGAAGTGTAGGAGTAGAGAGGAGGTGTCAAATTACTATCAACAAAACTAAATGTGTCCCCCGTGTTCCGAGTGACGTAATCTATTATACGTCCGCATTCACTGTCCCTCCTACTTTACAACTGTCCGACACGACCACTCTCAGACAGGCAGACAGACTTTGGACTTTGTTATGTTTTGTGTATTGTGTGGAATTGTACCAGACTTGAATTATGTATCTTTTCTGTACTTAGACAGCAAAAATGTATTTGTTTTTTGTTGTAGATTAATGTTTGTGTTACTTAGTATCTTCAAGTGACGACAAAGTATCTGTACTAGTATCATGACTTTGCGCAAAACAGACGACAGAATTATGGACCAGAATAGACAGAACAGATAGACTAGACTGTTGGTTTTTACAGAAAGACAGACTAGACAAGACAGACAGACAGACTAGACAGACAGACTAGGTACATGTGGACTAGACCATTGTGGACGTACCATCGTGGCGCCACGCGCACCACCATGCTACAGCACTACTGTCGGCACAGAATAAGACAGGACAGTGACAGTACAGACTATGCTCTGACCGCATAAGACACTTGTCTGGTACCGGACCTCAGTATCAGACCATACTAGATCATTAGTGACACAGACCATCGTTGACCTACTTGACAGATTTTAGATTCAGGACTAGTACAAAATAGACAGATAGAATGTGAAGAAAGACTTGTACGAAAAAAGAGTACATGATTCATGTGGACAGAAAGACAGACAGACAGACAGACAGACAGGACATGTCGGACAGACATGTGGAGACGACCGACAGACAGACAGACATGTGGACGGGACAGACAGACAACAATGTACAGATCAAGACATGGACAGGGACATGTTGGAAGGCCAGTTACAGACATTACAGTACAGTACCCAGACAAACAGACTTAGAATAAGACAGTACTGACCTGTACAGTACGATCATTTGGACTAGTCATGTGGACAGACTCCAGTATTGACAGTCTCTAGTATCATGACAGACAGACAGAGACGGACATGACAGACCAGACAAACAGACAGACAGATATGTGGACAGAAAGGGACAGACAGATGAGACTAGACATGTGGCCACCAGAAACGACAGACGAACAGACAGCAATGTGCGGGACAGACATTGTCGGACGGACCATGTGGACGGGACAGACAGACGACATGTTGGACGAAAGGACAGACAGAAAGACAGCAGACATGTGGACAGGGACATGTGGACGGACGAGACAGACATTACAGACAGACAGACATGTGGACAGAAACAGACAGACAGACAAACAGACAGACAGACATGTGGACGAAAGACAGACAGAAAGGACAGACAGACATTGTGGGACAGAAAGACAGACAGGAACAGACAGACAGACAGACATGTGTACGACATGTGGACAGACAGACAGACAGACTAGACACTGGGGACGGACAGCACAGACATACAGACAGACCAGACATGTGGACAGGGACAGACAGACATGTGGACAGACAGACATGTGGACAAAAGACAGACAGACAACACAGGACATGTGGATAGACATGTGGGACGGACAGACAGAACAGACAGAAGACATGTGGACGGAACAACAGACAGACAGACAGACATGTGAGACGGACAGGACAGACAGACGACAGACAGACAGACAGACATGTGGACGGACAGAACGACAGGACAGACAGAAAGACATTGGAACAGTCAGTGACAGACAGACAGGCAGACAAGACAGAAAGACAGGACAATGGTGGAAAAAGACAGAACAGACATAAGACAGACAGACAGACATGTGGACAGAAAGACAGACAGACAAGACAGACAGACAGACAAGACAGCAGACAGACAGACATGTGACAGACAGAAAGACAGACAGACATTGGACATGACAGACAGACAACAGACAGCCAGACATGTGGACGGACAGACAGACAGACCAGACATGTGGACAGAAAGGAAGACAGACAGACAGAAGAAGACAGACAGCATGTGGACGGACATACAGACAGGAGAGACATACAGACAGACAGACCTAAAACAGACAGACAGGACAAACCATTACAGGGACATACTAGACAGACAGACAAACCAGATAGACAGACATGTGGTACAGAAAGACAGAAGAAAAGACCAGACATGGTGGACAGAAAGACAGACAGACAGACAGACAGACATGTGGACGGACATACATACCAGACAGACAGACATACAGACATACGGAGACAAACAGACAGACAGACATTGGTAGACAGAAAGACAGACAGACAGACAGACATGTGGCAAACATGGTGGGAAAGACAGACAGACAGACAGACAGACAGACAGACCATGTGGACATGCACATGTGGACGGACATCAGGACAGACAGACAGAATGTGGACAGGAAAGACAGACAGACAGTGCAGACATGTGCGACGGGACATGTGGACAGAC
>NW_011369947.1:11415966-11461946 GCF_000735185.1 Notothenia coriiceps
AGAGAGAGAGAGAGAGAGAGAGAGAGAGAGAGCACAATAAATAATGGTATTATGAATACATTTGCCTCCGAGTCCTGCATGAACTGTGCATAGACTGTATTTTAACATTGGTCATATGGTGGTACTTGGAGAGCCAACTATTTTCTCAGGTGGCACTTGGTGGAAAAAGGTTGAGAACCACTGCCTTAGACACTCAAATACAAATAATTAAAATGAGCCTCGGTTCTGGTCATTAGAACGCCTAGTGCACAGATGAGCAGTAAAATGATTTCATTATGTGGTTCTCATTTTATAATGAAATTCCTATTTGTGAGGTAAAACCACACATTTAATTTACTTCACTATGAATGTTTTCTTGACAACATGTGACAGTTTAGCCTTTTATTTTGAAATTCAAACTTCACGTCCTATTCGGTTATTGTGCCCTACTTAACACTGGTGATTACAGATTTTTAAGAACCTAAAGATTAAGATTCTCAAATTAAAATGTGCCAAAAGCTAACACACAATCATTAATTAAGTATAATATAAATATAGTTGTCAGCAAATAATTAAAACATTTCTGCAAATAATGTACCCAAAATGTACTAAAATACAACCAATTCTGAAAGATAGAATACATTAAGACATTATGTCCACTTTATACTTGTCTTTAGCAGGTCAATGTACAATTCGGAAGTCATTTTTATGCATATAACCTCTTTTTTAATGTATGGTTAGTTAAAGTACATGCCATTTCCTGTATTGGTATTAACACCCTCTTGAATCAGTTGAGCTATTATGCTTAAATTATATTTAGTCCAAGAACTCAAGGACAGTTAGTCATTATAAATTGTCCGCATAGCCAAAGAAAAGAGGATAAAGTGCTGCTGTTATGTTTCTATGTGGAGACATTTTATTTTGCCTGGTGTTACTTTGAACAAAAAAGGAGTTCCAAGTCTTTCCTCAAGAAACACATTTAAAATCCTTCGGCGTGCGGCTGGTTTAATGTTCTTCATGCAGTTTGATGGGCTACTTATCCGACTGTGGTGGAAGAGCTGTTATTGAAATTTCACTGAAGTGGAGTCGGATTTACTGCTGTACAGATCTCCTCCGGATAAAGTCAAATTAAGCTCATTTCAAAGTTTTAAATCCTGGGAGAACAGTCTCACTTTTATAACCTTTCTATTTTGAAATACTAAAGAGTTCATCAGACTACTTCTGCAGAATATCTTAAGAAAAAATGTACAAACTTTTGCTGACCTGGGATGCAATTTTGAAATGTCACTTAAAGGCTACACATTGTCCTCCTCTGTTATGACTCATTATATCCAATAATACAGCCTATGGAAGCCCATTTCCACAAGGAATAAAGGAACACAACTACATTATAAGATGTTATTTAGAAACAAAATGCATAGAAAATGCATAATGTTAATTTCTCTGGAAATGGGCTTTATTACAGCCTAAACATTCTTGAAATATAGCAACATGTAAGATATGCTCAGATTTTTTTTTAAAACACTAACAAATGAACACTATCAACAGAATGGGAAAAAGTAGCAGTATGTATTGTGTTGCAGAGTCACCATGAGGGGACCAGGAAGTAAAGCTCATCATGGATTAAATCCAAAATCCAATTCTTGCCCTATGTTGTTAGTTAGATGTTGACTTTTTATGTTTTAAGTGATATATGTACTTTTAGATCTTATGGATCCAGTAGGAGAAATGTTACCCCTATTTATTAAGAGCATGTGACCAGGTATTGCACATTGCACCTAAAGTAAACAGAAACATGCTAGGTCAACGGGCTATGCTAGTGTTTATATGTATTTCCACAGCTATCTCAGGATTTCTACTGCAGATGCAAATCTTAAAAACATTATTTATTTTGAAGGCTAAGTAAAACAAAAAAAATCATTTAACAAGCATTCTCCAACAGGAGGGAGTGGTACCGTTGTTGGGGACTAGGTGTTACTGCGCCGACACTCCCAGGCATGTGGTCAGTGTGATTCCATAGCAAGAGACGCTCTGTTATTCATGCTCTTTCCTGTGTGTTCCTTTTTTGATTTGAACGTGCTTGGAGTTTTCCCATGTGTACAATAGGAAATGTGCCGTAAAAATAATGTATGCCATGGCTTACTACCTGTGTTTTTGGAATGTATGATACTGTATGTCCAGTGATGGAGAGTAAAAAAGTCAATTTACTCAAGTACTGTACTTAAGTACAATTTTGAGGTACTTATGCGAGTATTCTCAGTTTATGCTACTTTGTACTTCTACTCCATACTACATTTTAAAAGACAATATTGTACTTTTTACATTTATTTGACAGATTTATTAGCTTAGGTTTAGATTATTAGCATATACAAAATCTAAACACATAAATAAACATAATAGTAACCCAGTAACTGAAGATATATACGATTCTGAAATGGGCAATTATGCATAAGGCCTATTTAGAACAGGGTGGTACTTTTGACCACATTACTCGTGGTCAAAAGTGTATTTGATACCAATACATTTGTATGTTTACCTAATTAATATTTGGAATGCAGGACCTTAACTTGTAACTAGCTACTTTTGCTTAAGTAACTAATCTGAGTACTTCTTCCACCCCTGTATGTCAGAATATCCCACCAAACACATTGAAGCAGGGACATACATACTGCTTTATATAAAAATAGCCTACAGCACAAATTATATTAATGAGTTAGTTCCCAGAGTGCATTCTGATTAAGACCACAGCTTGGCTTAGCCACGGAATGCATTTTATGTTTTATAGACACACAATTGAAGACTTTTCTTCTTGGAAAAGGTCAGGTAATCAACATTTTGCCACATTTTCCCAGGTTTCCAAAGCTAGGAGTGGCTGGGAATCAGAGGGCCATTGGCCCCCCCGACGGCCGTGTGGAAACAGTGTGCTTCCTTCTGTTCGCCCCTTTGATGCCCCCCCCCTCCACTTACCCTCCCTCCTTCCTTGCCCCATGGCTGCCGTTTGTTTGGACACCAACCTCCTAAAGTCAACCACCTACACCCTGCTCCTACCCCCACCCCACACACACACACACACACACACAGACAACTAACCCCACCCTCCTCGCAGTCCGCTGAGTCAACGCTTGAGCAGGAAGGATGCAGTTGTTTTTGCGGCCCCGGCTCAGGGTTGCTTGGTCTACACGACAGAATGGACTGTTTGAAAAAATAAAGAAGGCAGCAGGAAGAGGACTGGGGCGGGACACACTGTGGGCCAAGTGTGCCGGCCACTTTAAAGTGTGTCCATGACGGTGACAATCACCTCTCTGTGAACAACGTTCCACAAACCTGTACCGTCTTGTACTTATCTGATTTAAATACAAGAGGAGGCTGCTGTGTGGAGGATAAAACGCAGCGCTGGTCTTTCAGGTTCAGACACTGCGAGTAAATAAACATGATATGAATCCATGGGAAACTTTCAAAATAACGAACTCAAAAAGTGCAACTGCGTCAGGACTACAAAGGATGAGATCCAAAAATTACCACTTTGAAATATTTAGCTTTAAGATGCCGCGAGTCATGTTTTGCCCTTCAAGTGAATAAAGAACTGTCTAAAGATGAATGCCGTCTCAGATTTGCTTGATGTGGAAGGCTTTTCATCTCCGATATGGAAAACACAACAAACCCCAAACAAGCGTGGCTTATTTTTCTTAAATTGAAATATGAACTTTATTTTTTAACCATACAAAATAAAAAGAATGTTAAAAGTTTACAATACAGTGTCAACTTCAAATGTCTATTCGGAAATATTTCACACTGAGACTGACACATAACTGGGAGCCCCATCTTTGTGTTTTTCAATGGATACATTTAAAACAATCTAAAACGAGGTGGGGGGAACAAAATGTTGAAAATAATTCCAAAAATAGGAGGGGTGGCCAGAATAGAAATGAGAGTGGACAAAGGAGACAAACAACTTTAAAAACAAAGTTATGGTCCAAGAGTCACAGTATAGTACTGATGGGCGATCCGGGGGAATTAAATGGTGCTATAAAATAGTATATTATAGCACTAAGCTAGGACAGCTTAGTGCAAAAAGAAAATGACCCTGCTGATATGGTTGGCTGTTTGTAGTTTACTTGATAAAACCTGAATTAAAAATAGAAACTGATTGAAAAAGGCTGTGGTTAGCTAACCTATCGTAAAAATACACCTGCTTCCTTGTTTACGTTGCAGCCCGACAATCGGACTGACTAGTGAGTTGTGACAAAGCCTGGAAGTAGGGCTCACATTAACAGCAGTCACTCATAGCCAATTGATAACGTGGTAATATAACACTTTATGGGTGAGACAATGACCTCCGTTCCCTTTGTCCAGTGTGCATCACCTTCCTAACACTTTGGAAACTACTGCCCCTGAACTTGTCTCTTAAGGCCTTGACTGCTGCTGATAGAAGTTTTTTTGGGGGGGCTGCTCTTGAGTGACTTGTCCACATCATAATATCTACTACTGGGAATTGAGGAAAAAGAAAAAAAGTGCCAAATGAAAAAGCTACAAAGCAACACAAACCACACCTATCCTGTCCGTGGGGGCCCATGGCAAAAACAGTGACGACCGCCATTTCTTTAAATCAGTCAACGTTAAAAAACAACCTCGTTGGATTCTCTTCTACAATAAAATAAAACCACATTAAAAAAAAAAGGGGGGAAAAAAGAAATTAAAACACATAATATACAGCCAGTTTTCCGTCTCCTGCAACTTTGTCTTTTTTACAGCCGAGGGATTTGCTGTCAGCGACGAAGAGTCTTTCCCTCCTCAGTTGGAGCAGCCGCGAGGACAACTTAAGAAATCTGAAAATAACGTAGAAAGAGTGTGTGTGTGTGTGTTTGTGTGTGCGAGTAGTGGTGGTGGAGGAAAAGGAGGGGAGCTAAGAGTCATAGTCTTCGTCGTCGTCATCCTCCTCGTTTTTGTGCGGCTCCGGGGCGGGGGGAGGTGGTGCGACGCTGATCATGGAGGGGTGGGGGGCGAAGGCCACTGTGCCCTCCAACTGTGCGGGAGCCATGCTGGACCGGCATAGGGGCGTGTCCTGGGGGGGTTCTGTTGGGCTGTGGGGGGGGGGGGAGGACGAGCAAAACAGATGTCAATCAAATACAATTTAGACTAAAGACTAGTTCATATTTAACACATGGTACATATTTAAGGCTGCTACTAATATTTTACTGGGGATGTGTGTGTTTTATTTTTTTAGCCTGTGTTTGCGTCTTTTTGAATATATATCTACACTAATAATTGTTATCTTTTTATCTGCACTGTATCTCTGCTGTTGTAAATGTACCTGCTGTGGGACGGATGATGGATTTATAATTCTGATACTCCAATGAGTCAGTAAACAAAAATAAATCAACATATTTTATTCCAACAAGTATGATAAATGTGGGCAATAGATTTAAATGTCACTACCAATTAAGAGACAACAATATTATTTCCATGGACCTTTTTTTCTACATTGCAATTGTCCCGGTGATGAGAAGCTCATCCATTCCATTTAGTGTCTAGCCACACCTTAGACTTTTTTTTTGTGTACACTTTATATGGAAATGTATACAATGCAAATATAAAATATTCAAAAAACCTGCTTAAAATACTAAAGTAATGTGGAATTAGCCACAGCAAGAGCTGTTTCAGAGGAAAAACAGCGCCACCTCCCTGTCCACCGGATATCTGAACATCATTTTTTAATAATTTACAATAGGAGCATTGGACTTACAGTGGACATAATGAAACCAAACAGCTCATTCATCTGTTGTAAAAGTGAGACTTTTTCAATGTTGAAAGAAGAAAAAAACACATATTTTATATTAAAATTATAAGTAAAGATATGATACATACCATTGCTCAATTAAACAAACTTTTTCAGATACGGTGTGGCTAATCTTAGCAAAATTCTGACTGATTCTGTTACCTACGTTTCTGACTGCTTTGATAACCTTGATTGTTGTGCTACAGTTACTGTGTATTGATTTATATGTGATGGGTTCATACCTGTGGAACCTGGATGCAGCCTGCAGGTTTGTGCTGGACTGAGAGCCGTCCTCCTCATCCCCGTCCGTCTCGCTTTCTTCTGAGTCATCCTGTTTTATCACAAAAAACACACCAGTGAGACTTCTTACCTTACACACACATCATTGCAACTGTACGAAATATCATTTATAGGCTTGGAAATAAAGTATTTTTCTGTGCTCATAATGTCCAATTGTATGTTCCGGATGATACAACTTGTGGATAGCTTTTGTTCTCTGCATGCAAATAAATCCCCACCTCCTGCTCTGACTCTGTGCCAGACAACTTCTTGTCCTTTCCTTTGGAGCCAGCCCCCCCATTCTTGCGGCCAGACCCGGGTTTTCTACCCCTTTGGGAGAAGACAAAAAAGAACATGTGGATTATTCGGAAAAAAACAACAATTCTGATGTCTAGAAAACATTACATTACTTTCAGTTATTTATATACAAAACATGCTCCACATGCCCACAGCTGAGACGATGTTTAAAATAAGATCAGTTTACAACTCATTTAAATTGAATCACAATCGAATCAGCAACACTCTTTGGGGTTTTCACTTAATTTATGTGCGATTCTCTGCCAAGCCCTCCGCTTCTATTTAGCAGTTCCAGTGTTTGATTTGACAATCAATAATACTTTCTTCCTTCTACAATCCTCAATAATTAGTTTTCTTCTCTTGTTGTTTTAATCTAATTTACTTTTTTGCAAATCAAAAACGGAATGGAGATAAGGGAAAGTCGTTAAGATAACAAACATTTGGCCTTAGTCAATTTAAAGCAGCAGCTGGAGCTCGAAAGGCAAAAGGTAACTCTACTTGTTTCCATATAAGGAGTTAAAATGTGTGTGCATGACTCATCAGAAATTAATGAGTGAAAAATCATGTGGTATACCAGATTAATGAATCAACGTTATCTGCTCGACAGACAAAGCTATTATTGTTCTATTCCTTTTAGTTATCATGCCATACAAGCATGTCAGTGTGTGTATGCGAGCGTGAGAAAGAGACACATACCTGCGTGGGACTTTTTCTCCACCCCCCTCGGTGTGGTTCTCCTCCCCCTCGCCCTGCATGTCTGGCACAGTTGCCACCAGGTCTTTCAAGAAATCAAACTGTTGCTCCAGCTCGATACACTGCTTTCTGTGGAAACACAATGTCCAAGTCAGCACACTGCTTTCTCCACAGACTCGCATGCATTCTGGTTTGAGTAAAGAGTCGTACCATCAAATTACATCTGTGGTATGTCAGTCAGAATGAACTGAGCAGAGGACGACTCCCAAACAAGTCCAACTCCAACACAGTGCAATCTAGACCAGGTTATTTATCAAGACACACAAACACACAAACTTACAGATGCGATGTTGTCATCGTCTTTGCATTCCTAGACTGGGTGACTTGACAGGCCTTTGTAAGCAATGATTCCAAAAAAAGCTCCAGGGCTCTCGCTGACATCTTAGATAAGGAAATGTATATGCAACAGGTTTGCTGACTTTATCAATAACTAACTAAATAGTTTAATCATTTTCTGTTTGACTTGTTAACAAAGTTAATGTTTAAACTTACAGTCAGATCATTAGTTTAATGACCTAAATGCCATGTACACAACTTAATAAAATCAAACATACTTTTGTGGATTCAAAACAAATACTGATGATTGATACTTGGAACATGCACAGTGAAACTTTTTGTCAGGAAGGATACAGATAATAACAGGTACTGCTGCAGCCACTTTGCCTATTTCTTCATCCGTCTGCATAATCTTCTTTATCCTTGCCTGTAAGGAGAAAAAAGGTAAGTATTACACATGTGTGTGTATAGTGAGTCAATGCATTGACACACATTTGGAAATAATGAAAAATAAACTTTTAAAGAATGTTTAAATGTATGAACAATGCTAGGGTAACTTATTACTCATACACATTAACGGTACAACACATTTTTGGATAGTCGGTTCCCTGATACGAGGACTTGCATAGCATGCCTGTTTAGACCTTTTCATCACTGTCCTGTATTATAATGTGTGTGCTATCAAAACACTCACAAACAACGGATTTGCCAAGATGTATAACGTTAAGTCTCACTTAGCTTGGCATGCTAAAAACAACGCTAACTGCTGGACTCGCTAGCTAACTTGCGTTGCACGCCTAAACTGTACTATAGGTATCACTGGGACGCAAAGTAAATGGGACAACCAATTATAAAAGCAATTCCGTTTTAATAATGGCACTAATACAACTTACATTTTGAGTTGTAAAGGTTTGCGCTTGTTAGCTATTTATGCAAGCAGACAGGCCAAACCCCGATCAAGCTTGCTAGACAAGTTAGCTTTCCATCACACAGTATGCTAGCGCTGCCTACTCTCAACACCGGTTCAGCGAAGTTTAAACTCACCGGAGGGAATCTGGCGTTGTATTTCTTCTTTTTGCTCGGCATAATTAAATAACCCGGGTTGCTTCCCTAAATTAAAATGGAATACACTGTGAAATATTATTCTATATTGTATACCGCGTACACACTTGATAGCGATAGCTACCCTGCTAACTCATTAGCACGTCGTCACTCGTTCCCCGTTGGCTGGTTGCTCGGCTTGGTTCCGCATGGTCCCAGTGCCGTCATTTTGGATCAACTTTGTACAGGATTAAAATGTAAACATGACTTTAACAGTAGTTGGACCCCCCTAACTGCAGTGTGTTGTAGTTTAACGTACATGCAACAATAACACACATCCACTTCGTTTTTACAAACCCCACATTGTACTTTATTTGTATTAACACAGATTGGTCTCATATTTATGAACATATTTAATTTCCGAGGTAAACTTGTGTAATGTAGCACTGGTCTATAGGCGAGAGAAGTCACTACTGTTAAACTTTTGGTCATTTTGATGGAGTTTCTCATACAACTCTTTGATACAGAGGTGTGTCAGATGTGAGAATACATTGAAGCTCTTTTAAATTATATTTTGGCTGCTCAAAGCACATGTACCGTAACTGCACGAATAGAATAAACGGCAACATAATCTAAACGGCAACTAGCTTTACCGCAGTCAGTTAGTGCTGCGCGTGAGCGGAAGAACAACACTGGACAACCAACGCCACCAACTGCAGGTACGTTAAGCCTCAACGTCCACAGTTTGACATCTTACCTATTATCCACATGCAAAGTATTTATATTAAAACGTTAGGTGTGATATCAAGCTTGCGGTTACGCTACAACCCTTCTTCAAATTTGCAAATAATGTAACCGTGGACGATTGTTTAATGGCTAGCTAGCCGTTTAGCTAGCTTCAAATATATTTTCGTGTTTAGCTTCCTGTTAACTGTATCACTTACACACACAATTGATAAAAAAGCTTATTTATAGCAATTAACTTTTGTTGGACAAACGTTAGCTTTAGAACCAGGTTTGCTAATGTTGCAGGCTAGTAAGTTAGCAGCATTAGTAAAAAATCCAGCGGTTCACTTTAGCCTAGATTTGGAAATAGTCCAAACTAATCGACAATGTGCTCATTTGATTTTATTGACCATTTTAATAAAGAACGCATTTCTCATTTCAACAGGGTAAGACGAAGGACTTGTTCAATTCCCCTAAACTAACAGCAACATGGAGGAGGAAGGGGCCCCTGGAGGTGTCGAGGTGGCGACTCCCTTCGCTGCAGAAACCCATGCTGCTGAGGCCATGGCTGCAGACATGGACCCGTGGATTGTGTTTGACTCGAGAAGAACTCCCAGATCCGAGTTCGATGCCTGGCTGAAGACCAACGGGCCCTCCCAAGTGGACAGATTTGGCAATGAAGAAGGTGGAGTGAGCCCTGTGGGGTGGATCGCTGTGCTGGGCCTGAACCACTGGCCCAGCGTCGGGGATGTCACTGGTCTGCAGGAGAGCTGGGAGAAACTTTTGTCCAGCGGCCGGCCAGCCAGCTTCCAGACAGTGAAGGAGCTGGCCCTCAACCACGGAGTGCTGACAGGCAAATGGCTGATGCACTTGGACACTGGTTTCAAGTTGGACAATGCCTGGGAGTGTGTGGCGAGAGCGGCCCTGGATGGCAAGATCTCCTTAGTTAAAGTCAGTCCGCATAACTCCAAGGGAGAGGGCAAGCAGGTCATTTGTGCCTATAACGAGAACTTCACTGACGAGAGCGAGGTCTTGAGGCTAGACTCCGTCATCCGTGCCGCAGGGGTCAAGTGCTCTCTCACCTACAAGCCAGATGTGTACACATACCTGGGAATCTACAGAAACAACCGCTGGAAACTCTGTCCGACCATATACGAGAGCAAATTTGACCTGGAGTGTGTGCCCCGCCGTTCACACATTATCAACAGAGTCACCAATCTTGAAGTAACATAAGTCCGTCAGAAGAACAGGGTAGTTTTGTAGGATGAAGAAGCACTTCTTGATCCCACGAGCCGACTGTGCTGTACAGCTCACTGACAAATGCTTTTGAATGTCAGTCGCTGAATTTTGATCAAGTTCTTCCTTTTGGCAAAAAGTAATCTAATTTATACTTGTGTTTTCATGCTGTTATATTTCCAAAGTGACCAGAACGGTTGTCACATTTTGTTATGATTATAGTGTGTTCATAAGTAAGAAAATGTGTGTTCTTCATGTTGTAACACCTACCTGATGGACAGGGTGGAAAAGCATTTGTTTTTTGCTTTTACAAAATGCATTTGTCTAATCTTTTGGGCTTTATTTTTTCATTAGTACTGAACCACGATAAGAGAGTTGCCAAATAAAGTCTACTTTTGAAGACAATTTGTATACGCAGTAGGTTTTATTGCCAAGACAAATGTTTGGGATTTTGACAGAATGAATCATTCATAATAGCAAAAAGGCACATATACTATGTTTACATCATACTAGTATAAAATGGCATCTGAAAGCATTTTTTTACTACAGAGTAAAACAAGTTGACATACAAGTCTTTAAGGGAAACTGCAGCCATAACTTATGAAATAAGTGTAGAAAAACGGACCAGAGGCCGACAGCAAAACATAATCTGATACAGCTCTGAGTGTGAGCTCCTGCTATAAGCATGTACTTATTAATGTAGCTTGATAATATATATATATATATATATGTAGACCTTCATTTGGTTTGTAACGCATTATTGTACGTGTTGAGACTCAAAGGCACGAGTATAAGAACATCATTTGTTGCTGCTGACCTTAAAAGACAACATATTTGTAAGTCATAGTCATAAATGTGGATATTTAACTACAAGGATATTATTTGTATAGACTTACCTCCAGGTGTGATTAAAATCCTACTGCGAACCCCTACCGCTTTAACCAAACTTACAGAATTATAATCACATTAACACTGACCAGAGTTACTACAATTGTACAAAAACATGCTTAACATGTTCCACAGAAAATAACTTCAACAGGAAAACTTTTGATAAAATGCATTCAGCTATGCACATGATCTGATTGTCTTTATAGAACAAAGTTAATGATTGATGCTGAACAATGATATCCGAGAAATAAATCCTACTTATTGAATACCAGAAAGAGTCCTTGTTTTGGTGTTATTAAAAAGCATGTACACAGTGAGCAGTTTTGCTACATATCATCTTTTACAAGCCCTAATTAATCCACCCTCTTTCCTTTTGTAACAACTAAGGACTTATAGTTCTGAAGGGCAGATACATGTGGTCTTAGTTTGTCCGTATAAAAATCACTTGGACAAACTTTAAGTCGGGTGTCCTGACACAAACCCAGCTTGGCTTCCACTGTTAAAAATGGAAATAAGACGATCCTCGTCTGCAGACATCAACTCGTCAAACTCATCGAGCACGGTCGAGCGGTGGTTGCCGTTGTTGGACGACATGTCAATCATGCCCTCGTTCTGGAGCAGGTGGACAATGCTGTTGGGGTAATTCATCCAGGTGCTTCCTGGGAGGCCGGCGGGGTCAGATGTGTTCTGGGATGCTGCGGCGTGAGCAGCGGAAGACGAGCTGTGAGCTTGTTGGCATGAAGCTGAAGACAGCATGACTGGGACGTTTCCACCCTCGTTCATGAGGTTCGGGTTCAGGAGGTCCTCAAAGTCGTCCATGTTTAGGTTATCCAGAACACCTGGAGGCTGGGCTTCGGAAAAGCTTGGGAACTCTGGGATATCATCGTCCACAAGTGGTGGGTCCACCCGGTAGTGAGAGCCCTGCAGGGTGAAGGAGCTGCTGCTCTGTGAGGAGGATGCGCCGGCCTGAGAAGCTGCTGTCTCCTGGGCCATGGCCGAGGAGATGTTGGGGAAGAACTCGTGCAGGTCTGCCAGGTTGACGGTTGAGTAGTCCTGGTTGGCGGTGGACGTGGTGCAAGAGGATGGAGCCTGGCTCATTGTGAAGTTGGGCACTGGAGTGGCCTTGGGTTGGGAGCCCAGGCGCAGGCTCTCCATGATTTTCCATGTTTGGTTTGTAGTTGCAGCAGAGACTGGCTCCATCTTGGGCTGGACTGAGAAAAGCTGGCCCGGTTGATATGAGTAGGAAGACTGGTGTTTGGCTCCACTGGCACCAGGGGGCACCACAGCTGCTGGAGACACACATGACACAAGCAAGAAGGAATTGAAATGTCACTATTGAAAATCACATTATCTTTATGCTGAAAATGACCTACAAATAATCAGTTTATGGCAAAGGTGTGCCGATCGTTGGGGTGACAGAGGGGATGACGTGTAAATACAAACCCAGGACCACCGCAGATGGGACTGAGCCCCAGTACATGGCCCATGTTTTAGATTATTGCAGGTCAAATTTACTGCATTTTGTAACATATGCAAATGTTTCTTTCAGACATATTAAACAGACTCACCAACTTGTGCGTTCATAGATGGAGGCTTGGTTGTGATTGTTCTCCTTGCCGGGCTTATGTGCCGTCTATCTTGTGGAATGGACACTAACATTTCAGCAGACATGATTAGATTACATTGAAACAGAACATTTAAATACAATATTATATATATAGCAGTGGTAGTGACAGAAACAAATATGTCATACCACTAGAGAGCATGGGCCCCAGCTTCAGGCTCTGGAACATGTCCCCTGTACGCTTCCTCTTCTCATTCAGCCTGTATTCATCTACAGGGGTCAATGAACAGTTAATAAACAGGAACATCTTAGAGTGACTTAGGCATTTATTTGACATTACAGGAATAATGGGAACAATGCCTCTTACCTGGGTCAGAGGGCAGGTACTGGAAGTCCATTGGCTCGCTGACCTCGCGGTCTGAGGGCCGACGCAGCTGCATCTTGACTCTGATGGGCTCGGTGAGGTTAGCATCGCGGTACGGCGGTGTGCGGAACACAATGGCCACCTGCCTGTGGACGTCAGCCTGCGAGAAAGTGCCTTTTCCCTCCCAGGAGTCCTGGAAGAAGCGCACCTCGATGTCCTCTACAAAGAACACAGAATGGGAAATGTAGAGAGATAAGATAGAGAACATAAACTTCACATTATTAACAGCACAACCAAAATACTGCAAGTGGGATCTTTGATAATGATCATATATCTTTGCTTTGTTTTTCTCAGTGTTCTACAGTTTACTCATTTAGTAGGCACAAATACACAGTGCAAAGAAGTTGTCAATGAACATAGCATGTTCATAATTGAATTAGAACATTGGAAAAAGTGGACAGGGGAATAGAGGAAGACATCTTTTGGTTTGTGATTGAAGTCACTTAGAAATAATGCGTCTGCTTTGCATTACCCTGTGACACAACGCAACCACATATGAACTAAATGTTATAGAGCCATCTTATTCTTAATCACACACTAAATAATATTAAAGTATTTATTCCTTAAATATGTAACCCATCCCATTCTCTACAGGCTTATTGTACCTTTTTGCACTTTGTCACACAGTAGAAATATTTCATCCCCTCCTTTGCAGCTTCCATTGTTGCGGTTGACTCGGCAGATCTTCAGCTCAGCTGTGTTTGGCGCCCCTTTTAGAAAAAAAAAGCATTTATGAAAACTTGTAAATACCACTGAGCTATTGGGCGACCCTGAAAATCTGTAAATACAAATAACCTGACATATTTAAATGCAGAAGGACTCAGGCTATTATTGAAGAATCAATATTAGAAACCCTTCGGCAGGAATTAAAAAAATATATTTATTTTCAATGTATCTTTTCTGTATGTTTTTTGTATTTTTATAAATTCATTATATTTTTTATGAATCTTGATTTGTAGAATTATTTTGTTATTTATTGTATTTCCTCAGATTTTAATCTCAGCACTAACACTTATTCACGTTTTGGACTACCTAAAATATTTATCTAATAAAACCTCAACTTCAACACTGTGCAGACTCAACATTCAGAGTTTCTGGTAGCTGGTAATTACCGGACTATGACCGGTAAAATATGCTGAAGACCGGCAAATCTAAATCTCTCCGGTCAAAATGTCTGGTCAAAATAATTCCCCCTTAGCGCAATATCGTATCAGTTGCGCCACTTATGTGACAGACAAGAAGAGTAAATTCTAATGTCTAACAGTGTGGAGAAAGAGATTTATCCTCCTGAAGGGGACATTTTGGCCCCTCATGTAAACACGCCCCTGCGCTATACTTTGCCGCCACACCCCGTTGCCAAGCAACGCTTATTGTTTGGTGTCCTTTGATAAGCAGGCAGTCATATCATTAGCCAGAACTAGCTAGATCTGATCGATATGGACAAAAACGCGAGTGAAGTCTAATCGGACGCGAGAGAGAGGGAGATCAGATGAGCTGCTGCTGCTGACGGAGACAAGCAGCTCTGCATGATCACCTGCAGCTCTACACGATGCAGCTCTATGATCACCTGCAGCTCTACATGATGCAGCTCTATGATCACCTGCAGCTCTACATGATGCAGCTCTATGATCACCAGCAGCTCTGTCCGCTGTGAAGGACTGGTGAGCGGAGCAAAACACACACTTCAAGTTAGAACTAACACACTTAGCTATTTTATCTACCTCCGGAACAACCTAACCTAGTTATAAATATATTTATTCTTCACTGTCGGGTCACTCATTACTGGATCAGTGAGCTGCATGAGACGATACTGACAGGCTGTCAGGAGAGAGAGAGAGAGGGAAAGAGGAAAAGAGAGGCTCCGTTTATTATTCCTTTGTTATTATCCAAAGTTACTGTACACTTTTGAATAATGTAGTTGATCTACTATAATTAGTTTGTTTAATATAGAGTCGTTATCAATTTGTTTTAAAGCTCAATAAACAACAAAGAAGACCTTTGACCGGCACTTTTCTCATTTTGTCCGGAAGATTTAAACTTTAACGGACATGTTGACCGGCAAACGGAAACTCTGGCAACAGTACTTAAATAATCCTCTCTGAAAAGAAACAATATTCATGTTTGAAACAGCATGAGAGCATACAATCATTTCACTTCAACATTTATTTACTGGACTTAGTGACACACAATTCAGGAAAGAGATGCGTACATACTATACATCTATGTATAGAGCTGTGTTTTGTGGGTAGGGTTTTGTAGTGTGAATGCTCAGCAACTGAGTAAGAATCGGGATACTTGCTATACATATATAGACTAATTATTGTAAATACCTTGGGGCTGACAAGAAAAGTTCAAGTGCAAAGAGGAACAAAGAGTGTCTGAGGGAGTTTAATGATGTTTAGGATGATTGTGAACTTGTTTACACAGAAACAAAAAGCCCTTCCAGGGAGGGGTGTTCCAGACCTGTTTCTGCTATAAACGCTATGTGACTTGCATTAGATAGCCGTTAGTCTATGTAAACTGTATCTGTCCCTATCAAATAACTAATAAATAAAATAAACACTGGTATTTCCCCCAAATTCATATTAGTTAACCCTGTCCAAAAAATATGTCATATTAAAGAGATTCTACCCAAAAGTATATTTATAAGCCAGGGTTGCAACTACCAACACAAATGTTATTCCTTCAAATGTCAAAACTATTTAGTTTACAATAATATATGAGAAAGAAAGGTACAGAATCCTCCCATTTGCTGGAATCAGACATTTGTTATTAACATCATTAATTGGTTATCACAATAGTCCCCAATTAGTTTACTGTTGATTAACTAATAGATCAACTAATGGTTTGCGCTCTGACATTAGAGTTCCAAAATCTGCAACATATGTGTTGCCAACTCACTGTTGTCAAAGATGGGCTGCGATACCACAGGCTTCAGGGGAATCAGATCCCCAGTAGGCAGAGTGATGGTGGCCTGGACGCAAAGCCGGACCGCGTTCAAGTCAAATTCCTCCTCCCACACCTTCGCATCGGGAACTGCAGCCAACACACAGCAGGGAAAAGGGTGGGGTTCACAATGTGTCTGGCAGAGCATTGCAAGCTGTAATATGTAGGCTATCAGATTTAAAAGGGTCAGGGTATTTACGTTTCCTGATCTTATTGTAACGGTACATAGACTTGTTTTTCTAAAATACAGAACCGTTCATATCATAACTATCATGGAATTGTTCCTATTTTGTGTTAAGCGTCCACTGCTGTAGATTCAGAGAAGTTAGTAAAACTGTTGGGACACATTCTATGTTTAGGTGGGTATCATTGCTAATGCTAACTCTACCCAGTTAGCTAGTTTTTAAACATAGCTAAGGTAAAAGCTACATGCAAATCTGTTGTATAAATAGGTAGACAGAGAAACACAGCGATAAAGTAAAGGTATAAGACTCTTAAATTAAAAAAATGTGTATACATGACAGTAGCTAGCTTGATACTTATTGAACCTATTGTATGCTTAGAACCCACTGCTGTGAACTCAAAGAAATTAGGTAAACAGTTGGAGTTTTTTGTAGCAGTGGCTATCACTGCTAATGCTAACTCTTAGCTAGTTCTTAACAGAGCGAAAGAAAAAGCTAAACTTGCTAAAAAGTTTAAAAACAAATGTGTTGTAGCAGCAATCATAGAGCTAATCTATCACACTGCCTTCTTTCTTTAGCATATTCAAGGTTTAAGACAGAAATCTAAATATCAGTTCAGTAAAATAGTGGCATCACACTTGAGCAGGACAATCAGGGACTCTCCATGCTGAAGATTAACTCCCCCCCCCCAAAAGGTAACAACGCAGAGTCCTTTGGGTCCAACTCGCTTCTCTCTGTAGAACTTACTGTTGAAGGGGTTGTTGTTGGTCTGCAGCCGACACGTGATGGCTTCATTCACATCCTTCTTCTTGACACACTGTATGCCCAGGTTCTGAAAACTGAAAGCAAATACAGTCTTAGACCGAAACCAGAAGACAGAAACCACTGAAGCATGCATGTACTTTCTAACTGACGATATTCATTCTCATTGGTTTTACAGTGAAACAAAGTAATCTAAAACCAACACATATTGGTGGTCAAACACTTACACTTACAGTTAACACAGGGTAAAGGTTGAAAGGACTCTGTGTGAGTAGAAACATGCTCAGTACCAATATATAAAGATATTTTATACATCCAATATTATGAATATGTTAATGACTAACTGATATTTCACTAACAGAAATGATTATCTGTTTCTGTTCTGTATATTAATGTTGATGAGCACAAAAAACAATGTTTCATTTGGGAAAATAACTCTCTCACCAAGAAGACCTTATTCAAATGTTGTTGTAGTACTGAGACACTAAGGGTGTTAACCACAAGTTTCAAGATGATGAGATATTATCTCAACTATCAGGACAACAATACTATATTTGCTGCAACAATATGATTGAATTTAGGGTTTTGCAAATATTATAATCCAATACCCTGTGCCTATTTGACACAATCTTATATTTATAGCACCCGAGTAAAAAGCTCATTCAATACACTTTGACCATTGTTTTATTTGAACAGAAAACAATCTATTTTTTATGATCAAAGAAATAAAAAAGACCAGCAGTTATGTGCCGCATTCCCCATGATTAACAATTGTTTTAATATTTATAAGGAGGTGTGTTGAAATTAGGCTTGGGAATTTCACTATAATTCTATAATATTTCATTTCATTTTAATCGTTTATTTGAATAGGGACAAAGCACATTAATGACGCTTTAGACAAATAATGCTTCAAGTGTAAATATGCTGGATTTTAGGTTTGAGCTCATTTCCATCCATAGTCCCTGATAAAAGATAAGGGTATTTTCTTTTCACTTTAGATTCATGATATTGGATAATTGAATCAATCCAAATTAATATATCATTACACCCTAATATCTTAGTGTGTAGTAAAATAACTTATAGCTCTTTTTCTAGCTTTTTATTATGCAATGTACCATTTTCGATGTGAAAAAAAACTAATGACTACGGTAATATAAACAAGTGCACTCACCTTTGAATCACAATACACTGACAGTGGTGGGCAGTACACACTGTTTGTTTGAATTGCATCACACTTCTGATAAAGATAGACAGGTCTCTGCTCAGATAGACTGGTCAAATTATGCAATAATAAACCTTATATCATTGAAAAATAGTCTCATTTGCTGTTATTGTGCATTTATTGCAAAGCCCCCCCAATGCTTTTTATTTTATTTATTTGTAGCAGTGACATGTATGATTGTCAAGCAGGATACGATACTGAACCGCGTTTCTGTAAGTGGTGTGTTCTGTTAATGTTTGACACATCTATAAACTCGTGATGAAACTGACGACTAAATGTACACGCCAGAAAACACGTCATCTCCCACAAAGGATGAATCTCTTTATCTAGATCAATCTTAAACAAATGCCACAATGTTTTCATGTGGAACAGTAGTTTCCCCTGAGGTCATTCAGTGTCAATTTGAACATTTTTTTAAAAGTGGCATCATTTCCTCCAGTTTCTCTTACGTGCGAGATGTTTCTGTCACACATCAGCCACACCCCAGTCTACCTGTGTATTCTTCTCTCCTGCAGGTCTGCCTCGTAGTAGCCATGTTTGCAGTCTTTTCCGACCAGTTCATGCGGGTGAGGTTTGTGGGGTGGGTTCTTCGTCACCAATGAGATGCGAACATGCAGGGGGCCACTGTAGTTGTGCACCTGTGAGAGGAATATGCAATAGTTTCATATTTCCAAAAGGAAATCCTAATGACACATGAGCAACGTTTATTCTGGCTTAGAGGCTAGTTGAGGGTTATTGTCAATGGCCGACAACTGCTAAAACGGACACATTTCATGTAATATCTCAAAAGTGATGTAACGTAGCCCTGTTTTACATTGTAGAATACAACAGATTTTAAAATGTTGTGTTATTTTTGTTTTGTCATGGTCAACTACAGTAAATTCCATTTAAAGTTCAAATTAAAAATAATATGTTAAAGTTAAAGCTTGACTGCTTTTATTGTTAAGCACTTTGTAACTTTTGTTAAGACAATTCATTTATGTGATGAGTTTCTTATGTCCATTATAGATTACTCTGCCAATTGTTCTTTTTTTTTTATTAAAGAGGCCCTAATATAGGCCCTCCTATCCAGGGCACCTCCATTGGAGTCCTTTGTTTGCTTACTTAACATAATGACACCACAATGTAACTCTCTCACTTCTATTGGCTAGCACTCCAACACATTGTACGTGATAGGCCAAGGGGCGGGATATCTCTAAACTGTGGACCTAACACACACACACACACACACACACACACACACACACACACACACACACACACACACACACACACACACACACACACCTGAAAATGAGCAAAATATGTCCTCTTTAACAGAATGGACTTGTCAGATATTTCTAATTGCATGCATTTTTAACAGCAAGAACAGTAGAGTAGTATTGTTTTATAATAGAGGAAGAGTAAAAGTTAATGACATTATGGTTGATACTTTACACCAACTTTGACCAAAGTGTATTATCATGTTATCTAAGCTACATTAAATGGATCCAACCTAGAAAACATCCTCAATAAATGGAGTTTAAGTCTCACCTTGATGGCTGGGTGGGTCTTGGTGGTTTCGTTGCTCTTCTCTCCGGGGATGCTTCCAGCTGACCGCCCCTCACACTTATACCTGAACCTCATGCCCCTCTGCTTCGGCTGCTCGATGATCTCTATGAAGGGGCCCGCTGCTTGGACTGATGGAGAAAGAAGAAGAAGAATGTGACGTACATGTGGTGTGCTGTCTTTTGGAAATACAGAAACAAAGTCTCTGTCCAGATTGTGAAAGCATGAATCACAGAATCAGTGCGTCAACACAGGAATCGGTCTGTTATAGGTACACAGTGTCAAATCTTTACTAGTTCAAAGTCAGAGCCGGGTCATATTAAACACTAATTATTTACAGAAAACCGTCTTACCTTGGTTGTGCGGGGTCATACCCCAACCATACACAGCTGTGGGGGACAACAAGAAGAAAAGAAAGGTTAAACGCTTGTTCGTCAAAGTCTTAGAGCAATTAGTGGTTCTCCATTCAAAGTACATTGAACACAGAATACACTGGTAGTGATGATGACATAAACCAAAGGCTGCTTTCCGCACATATTTGTGGTTTGGTAAGGGTTTGTCATTGGGTGGCCAGGGTGGAAATCTACTAGACAGAGCTGTGTCCAAAGAGGTCAAAGGTCGCTGAAAAACAAGGGCTTCCCAGCTAAATATAAAAAATCGCCATAAACTGCCTGCCAAGTGCGGAAAGGAGAAGAAGAAGCAAACAATGACAGGCAGGGTGTAATATTGGTGTCAGATTACATGCCTTGTTGTGAGGGGCCTCCATTGTAATTGGAGCGCTCCGGTTTCAGACTTGGTTAATGAATTGTTAAGATTCATAGAAAGAAGCGGGGTGTGACAGAAAGTCAGGAGGCCGAAGCTCCACCCAAAGGCTAGTAGGACTTGTTTGATGTGAAAGCATTGGTAGGAGGATTCCCAAGTTGTAACATGCCTGCTTCCCAGACCAAACTCATAGAATGTGTTCCACATGCAGTGTTTCCCCTAGGTTTACTGCTTTGGGGGGGTGCTGCCTGAGCGGGGAGGGGGGATATATATTTTTTTAAATCCTCTGGAGCAGAGAGAAGAGCTGTGGATTATTGTTATTGATTAATGCATCAGTGTTTCTTAGGGTCAAACAACTAAACTACACAACTTAAAATAGAAAGTAGTTTAGTTTATTTGATTAAAGAGCACATGTTCAATGTGAAAAGTGACAGTAGATATAGATTAGTTGCAATTTGGTGCTATATATATATATATAGTTTTTTTTTAAACACCTTGAATTTCAGCGCAGCGCCCCTCCAAGACAATGGTAGGGGAAACACTGACATTACAACAAGCTCTGATTTAGATCAATGTATGCAAGATTAATACATGTGGATCTTGGAATAAGACAAACCAAAAAGGCCACAATAATTACAATTGTTATTATTTGAGAGGCAAATGAGGGCCTGATGTGAAAGTGAAAGTAAAGTAAATGTATACCACATGGCCTCCAAAACTGACTTAATGTACTAATATCAAATCAGAGATGAAGGAAGTGAGACATTTGTGTGAGTTATTTTTAACTTTAAATTACCCTAACAAAAGGGGTTTTGACATGGATTTAATTTCACTGTCTCTTTCCTATCCATATGGTAGACATGGATAAATCATATACAGTATATTAACAAAGTCAATATTTTTGGGAGTTTAGGTCATTGATGTTGTTGATTGTTTATCGTGGTATTTAATGTTATTTGGCTTACAGACAAAGGTAAAAATGGAATAAAATAGAAAGAGGGCAGTTTTTAAGTCATCACAGGACACTCTTCACATCAGCATGCTTTTGAGCCACTAAACAGCCTGTTTCTATTTGGGACTTGTACAAAGTATGAAGTGCTGTTTCCATACGTCCATCCACTAAGACTGAGGTGGGCGGTTCTCGAGCAGTGAGGACCATTCATAATAAAATAGATTTTCAGAGGTGGTGAAAGTACTCAGATGTTGTACTTAATTAAAGTTGAAGTACCACAGTGTAGGAACACTCTGTTACAAGTAAAAGTCCTGTATCAAAATGTTACTCAAGTAAAAGTGTACAAAAGTATAAGCATCAAAATATACTTAAAGTAGCAAAAGTTAAAGTAATCATTCCACAGATTGGTCCATTTCAGAATAATATATATGAGATGTTTTGATTATAATTATAATGCCTTAAACTAAGTGTTATTACACCTGATTAAGGTGCAGCTAACTTATAGTACTTTGAAAGGTAGATTTGAATTGTATTCCAGGTGACATAAAGTCTTATTCAAGTGTTGATTTCACATCATTAATCCAAATCTGCAAAGTAAACTATTTACCTCTGGATTGAAGGGAAGTAGAAGTAGCAAAACATTGAAATACTCAAGTAAAGTGCAAGTACCTCAAAACTGTACTTAAGTACAGTACTTCAGTAAATCAACTCAGTTAGTTTACACTGCTGGTTTTTAATTTAAACCAATCGCTACCTAGTGGGTTTATGTTTGCCGAACTGAAGATAATTTATCAACAACGAGAAACAACAACATAGTTTATCACATCTTTCAATAAATAGATAGGTAGGTAGGTAAATATAAATATATAGATATCTGAATGAGGTTTTGTATGTTCAGTCACTGAAGAAATCCATGAGTTGGACACCCGATAGGCCCTTTGGCAGCTCGAGACTGTCAGGTGAGTTAGCTACACACAGAGGAATAAACACACTCAATGTAGCATACTGTTACCAGATGTAGCAGGTATAAGCCATTAAAGCACAGTAATGTCAAACTTCCTACTGTACGGTAGCGTACTATCCGGGAACTGCAGACTCCCAATGTTAGCGCAGACCCAGTGATAGCGGGGCTTTCCCCTGTGCGCAAAACAACTCCCTGTACAGTTTCAGCTCCAGTGTCTAATGTGAGTAAACAGGCCGAGCAGCTTAACCCACTTCCACTCACCGTCCATGGCTGTTTCCGTGTCCGACTCACGCTTCTCCGTCGACACCACTGTTTATCTGTTTGTGTTCTGTTGCTAAAAGACGATGCATACACGACAGTGCCAACTCCATAAACTTCTTGATATTGCTGTTCTGTCGCCTTCCTGGCTCCGCCCACCTCGGTGAACGACAGGTAGTAAAGCTGGACGTTGAGAGGGCGGTATGATAATGCAGGGCTTCCGGTGAGAACAGCGCTGAAAAAAGTCCATATTAACTTCAATATCTGCAAGAACGTGTATTTTACATGAAAAGTCCACTTTACTGTCTTCATCAAAATGTATTGAAGCTATTCGTGAATTGCTGCTATTTCCATCAATGTATCTGAAAAGTTAACAATATTTAATAAGAATTAAATATCTACAAATACATACTTAGTCTTTTTGAAAATTTTATGAGAAAAAGGAAGACAAAATTAATAAATAGGATAAAATATAAATAACTATTAAATAAATAATGAAAATAAAACCCAAATAAGACATTAATAATAAAAAGTTAATAATTAATAAGATTGATAAAAGTCAAAGGATTTAAACACCAACTTTAAAGGGAATTTTGCAAATGAAATGGTAAAATAGATAATACAAGTCGAAACCTATAATAGGCCTACCTATAAAATAGATGTAAGACATGATTAAAACAATATACATAATATTAAAGGTGGGGTATGTAATTTATTTCAGAAACACTTGTTGTTATATTCCATGGAATGCTCTTAACATCCCGAAAGCAATGAATATATTAATATATTAAATGCTTTGACAATAAATACATTAAAAAAAATGTTATCTGTGGAAGCCGTGGCACTGTAAAAAGCACGACCCATTATTTTAGCCGGCCCGGCTAAAATAACTGGATGGCTACTTGCAATTGAGCTGGTTTCTCAATTCTTACCTATCCTACCTTTAAGGTCAAAACAACTAATCACTGATCTTTAATGATCAGTTTAATGAATATTAAAAACAAAGAAGCTAAATTGTACCGTACAATGTCTGTTAAACTGTTAAACTTGATCTTGAGATTGTTGGTTTCTTTGTCAATTGAGGTAATATATCTGATTTAAGTTTTGACGTTATTATTTTTGGACATTGTGCTCAGATTACAGGGACTGTACGTGTTGAGGTTATACGGCTTCTTTTGTTTTGTAAAACATTTATCCTACACTTAGTACTAGGTTAATGTTATTACGACATCCTTACTGGATGCATGTGTTTTTACGTCAATTGACCGTTTTATTCTGAAGAGAAAACCATTCTGTTTCCGGTGTTGTCTCTTGGCTAGCTTGACCCAGTTGCAGCCCTTCGCCTTTTCTCTCTCTGCAGTGCAACTCGCCACCACCCACTCAAAACAGTGCGGAAATACCCAGATGACGCACTTGAAAGGAAACAAAAAAAGAGGTTGTGAGTGGGAGAGGCGAAAACATAACTTCTGGATTTAGTCATAAACTGGAGAGTGTTACACTCTGCTGCTGCTACAATAACATCTATTTCCAGGCCTTGACATTGGCAAAGTAGTGCCATTAAACATGTAAGGCTACTACCTCTGTTTATTAAATAGTATTTGTTGTTTACTTTCATTTGTTCAACAAAAAAGAAATAATTTAATAATCATAAAAACAGTTGATCAATAAACTTAAGAAACACAATTCCCTCTGACCAGAAGAGGGCGCTGTAGGTGAATAAATCAATGGTTTCATTGACAGCACTGTGCATTATTCCCCTCATACAACATGTCTCTTGTTTATTAGTTTGTCCACACGTTTCATGGGTCGAAAAAAGCGTCTCATAATTACCAATATTATCTGAGTCAGTTGAGCATTACCCTACAAGTTACCAGAAACGAAAGACACTTGAATATTAAACTCTAAAAGGGTACTCACTAAAGCGCACTAAAGTTTTCAGCTTAGCTTATTACATTTATATTTTTTAAAACATTATTGTATTACTTTTTTATTCGTATTACATTGTAATATCACAGTGACCTGTTGCGAAGGCACTGGATATATTGATGCCTTCATCTACTGTCGGAAATCCCAATGAAAAGTTAAAAAAAACAATACAACAACATTCAGTTAGGCAACTGTTGGAAAGTGGGAATTGCCATTAAACATACGAATTATGTGTCAATATTGAATTTTACAATAATATGCTTGAAAGAACTTGAACGATTAATTAAAAGCTCTCCACTTTATTTTTTAAGGTAGAAAATAGAGTATCCAAGGCACATTGAATGTAGCACAATAGTCCTAAACGGGAGGCCTGAGTGGGAGGCGTGGCCTGCCCTGCCCCTCTGCCTGCTCCACACTGCGGCGGGCAGAGCTGTTAGCTACAGAAATGGCGGAGGGGGAGTTGGACGTCGACTCGCTGATTTCCAGGCTCTTGGAGGGTGAGTTATCAATCATACTATATTCATATCTACCAGTTGTTGACGACTTTAGTGCTCGAGTATTGTTCGGGTTTAGTTTCGACACGAGTCGACAGAAAAACGGAACGCTCTGGAGTATCCCGCTGGAGGAGTAAACAGGACTAGTTAAGAAATAATAACCAGAACGTGATACTTTTAATACATTAAGTTGAGTGTTGGTTAACTATTGAATAGTTATAAAGTTATAGTTCCAGGTCAGGTCGAGTATTGGAGAAAAAAAGAACTAACTAAATTATGTTAGCCTTTATTAATGTTGCAATACTTATTTTACACTCGTATTACTTTGACATGCAGCATAAAAACATAGCTTAGATTCTTAGAAGCTTCTACTAAAATATCCTGGCTCTACTTGTATTTCCACAAGCTTTTCACAACAATATACACTGTGGTGGGCGGGAGCCTGCAATGGATATCTGTACTTTAAGTTGAGTGTTTTTTTTAACACAAACTGCAGCTTGGTAAATAAAGTATGCCGAAACTTCCAGCACAATTGCATGTTTTCTAAAGATACTTAACATATTGGCTTTACTATGTATATATATTGTTTGCCGCAGTCATAAGTAAAAATGTCAAGTTTCAAATGGGATTTGGCTGGAGGGTTTGTCAGCTGTAAAGAATGCACGTCACAGGGCTGTGGTGTTTATATGGGAATGTTGCTGAATGGCAATGTTTACACAAGGATTTGATGATATTCCATTATAAATAGACCTTCAGAGTGTGTACCCTGTAAGCATTACAACATGAACTTAGTCTGTGACTCCAAGTATTTTGTAATCCCAATGCCTATTTTTTGAAAGTTTCACATGCGAACATAACACTGTCTTAAACAGTTTCTGTTAAACACACAAGAGTATGTATTAAGCTGTTATCCTTCACATGTTTTAACATGAATGCAGCAGATTATCCCAAGCCTTATCTTCCTGAATTAAAAGATAATAAAATAAAAGCTTTTCCAGATTAGCTGTGAATGACAATAAGTGCCTCTAATGAGTTGCTGTCTCCTTGGGTGGGACAGTTAGTATTGTATGAGACCGCACTAAAGTAACTTCAGTACTTTCGAAGAAAGCATTGTTGCTCCTACAACACTGCTATGTGTTGGGTGTCAGTGGATTCTTAGCATCAACAATGCCCCTTTCACACCAACCCGGTTCCAGAGCCGGTTCGGAGCTAGAGCCTGATAAGCACCGTTTTTTCCTGTTCACACGGCAGCGGAGCCGGCTCTTTCCCCCGAAAACCGGTTCTTGCTAGGGATGCCAGAAACTGACCATGATCAAATTCGAAAATCGGAAAGCCCTGGCGAATATTAATCGATTATTCTTTCGTTTTGTTTTGTATTATAGCAGCTATCGGATGGAATCAATACATGGGCTGTACAGGTTGTCATGTCTGACTATCACAAGTAGAATCATAAAGAAAAATACGCCGGTAAAATGTGCCTGTAGAAAACGGCTTATGCCACAATAGGAAAGCAACAAGTAGTCAAGATAGTCAGTTTAGCATCGGTTGCTATGCAAACATCACCCATTTTATACCAAAGAAACTTTCAAAGCAGCTTTGTGATGCCAAACCGCGGGCAGCACTGCAGCGGTCAGTAAATGCCGCTGAAACACATTAATAAACAATGAACCACTGCACTCACACAGAAGTTATTTAATGTAATCTGGCTTCGTATGATTAAAAGCAACACAATCATCGACCCGAAGCAGTCCCCCATTGTTGTTGTTGTGAGCAGCGTTGGGGAGAAACGTGATCCGACGTAAACGTTGACGTCATGACGCAGCCGCAGGAGCACCAGTCGGGCTCTGGGCGGTGTGAACAAAACGGGGGCTGAAAAGAAGAACCGGTTCCGAACTAGAAGAGCGCAAGCACAGAGCTAGAACCGCGTTGGTGTGAAAGGGCTAAGGGATCCTGTATATTGAAATCCGTCTCACTGTCCTCTCGCCTTTTGTTCTCGACAGAACACAGAGACAGTGTCCCTCTGTGTCAGGGGCGGCGGGTACTGTAGGCTAGGGAAGGCTAAGCCTTCCCAAATATTTTTGTCACTGCATCCTGGTAAAATAAAAATATAATGTTTGTGTCTTTGACATTAGCGCTGCTATGCAGCCACTTGTGCCCTGTGCACTACGAAGCCAGTTCAACATACCCTGGATATGTTTGAGTTATCTTAACTAACCCTAACAAACGAGATCTCGCTAAGCGTTCCTATGACGCTGGTTATCAACTAGGTAAATCAAGCCATGGTTTCTCTCTCCAGCTGAGCGCACGTTCACGTGAAAGGGGCGGGGTTAGCTACATTTGACCAATCACAAACAGAGACTAGTCTACTGACAGTGCAGCGTCATACTTCATTAATGAAAAGTAAACTAATATTAGACAAATATGAACTTTAAACATCCATGATGTAAACATATAATCCAGGATACAAGCCACATAGTTGCATCTGCAAGGTGAATATAGAACAACTGGTTAAAACATAACTACAGAGTAGACTATTTTTGCTTTCAACTAACCTAATACATTTATGTGAAATATGTTACATTATTACATTACATTACATGTTACTTGTTAGACGCTTTTATCCAAAGTGACTTACATACTCAATACTGTGGACAATCCCCACAGGAGCAATTTGGGGTGAAGTGTCTCAGGGACACAACGACAGGTTTGAACCTGTGACCCCCTGATCCCAAAACCAAGGCTCTATCCACAGCGCCACACGCCTCCCGTGCACTACAGATTCTGAAAACCACACACACATGCTGGCAGATACAAATGAAATGAACAATGTGGATCAGTACCACCTAATCATCTTGATTGATTTGGACTGACTGATTACATAATAGTGTTTGTTGTGTGTCAGCTGTACATTAACTGCAATGTGAGCCTGTGTTGTCAGCTGGGAAAGGCTATACTGTAGCTAGTTTGCTGCATTTGCTTTTTTTGCAGCAACTAGGAAACCTCAGTAGAGGAAATTGGAGGGATCTGGCCCTAAAGGCTTCCAGATGTGAGCTGAGAATATATCCAACATCCATCTTCTTTCAGTCACTTTCTCTTTCCGTCTAAAGCAGCAATATGTGAAGGCTAACTCAAATAAAAGGTTGTAGTGGCAAAAAGCAAAATCTGTGCTGGAGAGTTTGACCGCAAAATGTTTTCATTTTTATAAGCAGATTATATATTTTCCATTCTTTTGAATTCGCCTTGTTGTCTATAGGATCTCAGGAAGCAGTAAAAAATGGCTGCACACTTTACAAAATCTCAAGTTGACATGTTCAACAGGTTTCTCACATTAGACAAGTGTACAAAACAAAGCCAAACTAATCATGTCCAACACTAGGAGACCACACAGGCAGAAGTACTGTTAAACTGTCCGCCGTTTATCAGTTTGTCTTCCTAAGGGTTTTTTTTTTTTTAAATTGACCTTTCAACAACACACTGTCTCACAGACACTGATGAAATCCTTTATATCTTTTAAACAGATTACATCTACAGCCTGCTTTTCATTAAGACCTTTACTAAATGTATTTCTTCTGGCACTCAGTTCAAGGAGCTCAGAAGGTTCCCCTTATCCACTTTAATAGGAGGTTGATCCCCCACTTTTTCCTCTGGTGCCAGTTGGGATACACACACACACACATACACAAACAGACAGACAGACAGACAGACAGACAGACAGACAGAGCTCTCTGATCTCCTATTACTATGTCAACAGGAACAGCTGCCCCTGGTAGAAATTAACTTACCCTTTTGGTGACACACACAGGGGGAGAGTGTAAAAAGCCGCAATACAGTAGAATTGACTAATCCTCTCCTGCAATGTTTATTCATTTTGAACATTGATGAGGTAAAGAAGTATTTAAGCCTTATTGAAAACAAATACAAATAATTAAACTTCCATACAATTCCATCAAACATGTTTATGATATATGCTCACATAGGCGTGACAATAGTGTCTTAAATTAAATAAGAATCTAAAGACATGCTAGCAGCTGAGTTAGCTTTGGGTTTTAGCTAAATGCTATTGTCGGCAAGCTAATTTGCCTGCTGCACAAGTAATGTTGACCAGCATTTAAATCTAGGATGCTAGCAAGCTAAAATTAGGGAATTAGCACTAAACCCTTAGCAAATTATAATAATTTCAATGTCATTATTTTTTCTTGCTTTTACAGGATATGTGGTCATAAACTCAAGTATCGATTGAATTGGAGTAATGTATGGACAATGTATGTCCTCCATCAGATGTTTAATAGGGGTTGTCAGGCGTATAGCTGACAGGCTAACCCTGATCATCTGACAACATGGTTTAGAATGAGTGACCGCACAGTGAAGCTTTCTGGCCTCTCTGGTTTCATTCGTCACTCTGAATACAATGACTTAGCACCTGCTGTTTTATGACCAGGCTAGTGAGTCACAGTTGAAAGGTGAGCAACACAATGGTGTATGGATTAATTTACCATCACCATTTGTCTGTATTTAATAAAATGGCATTCATATGTGTGTGTGTTTCTGTCTGTATGTGGATATCATGCAGTCAGTGTGGCCACACTTGTTCAGTCATGTCACTGGTACCCATTCCTCTCATGCCATAGTCATCAAATTAGAGTGGAATTAATCCATTTGGTTTATTTTGTATTTAAATTGGCCAGTTATCGCAGACCGGATTAAAAAAATATATTTCCTATGGTGTGTGTATGAGGGATCAGAGCTGGAAATTATTTCTTATTGGTCAGAAATATGGCATGGAAAATGTAAAAACAATGCTTTTTTTTAGCATCGACCTGAAAACACAAAACGAGCACCATGGAGCCTAACGTTTGTTGATCTTGACAGTATTCCTGCTTTGGCGTTTCTTGCAAAACAGATGCCGAGATGTCAAACAAACATCGGACTTTTGGCGAAGTTCCACTCACTGCTTACCTGTTGTTTACTGGTTTCATGTCAACCAATTTGGGCGCAAGGAGCCCATACATTTGTTTACTTTACACCCTGCAATATTGCTAAAGTACTGGCCAATCCCAATGCAGCGGTATTAATGACTGCATCATTGAGTGTGTGCAGCTAATTTAGAAAAACCTACACTACCTAATTGTTGTAATCACTGGGGTGTAATGACCTGTTGCTGCGGTGAGAATCATTACTGACACATTACACAGTGTTGCATGGCACCGTGGAAACCAACCAGTCATCTGTTGTTTTACTACAAATCTCAGTTGCAGATTTCAGATTCCTCAGCAGAATCACTACAGTTGGTCACACAGCATTGGAGCCGACGGTGTTGCACAGCCTCAGCACACTGAACAAATGGAAACGTTAACTTTAATTAAATGTATTATGTCAACAGAGTTCACATAACTGTATTAGGTTAGTTGAAAGCAATAATATGAAGTTTAAATAAAAAAGATTAGGTTCAACTTAATATTATTGGTTTCAACTAACCTATAATACAGTTTTGTGAAATCTGCTTCCATGTGTGTTTCTGTTTGTTGATCTCTCCACAAACAGGCCCCTCCCTCCCCCCCTTATTAGTGTTTACTAGTGCTGCATGATTATGTGCAGCCATTACAGCCTTCCCAACATGCTAAACCCACGCTGGCCTAGCCTTCCCCACAACAGGCCCTCTGTCTGGCCTGCCAGCACAGGTGGCCGTAGGCTTTACGCAGCACAATCAACACCACGGCCCCATCCATCAGCCAGCCAGAGCGGGGGGGAGGCAGGACGGAAAGTTGCATTTAAGAGCCATTTTGTCATTTTGGTTTATGAGCAAAGATGTCAGCCAAGTTGTGACCCTGTATGGGAACATAACGTCTCTCAAAAGGGCATTTCTGTTTATGGGCTGTTTATTTCCTGGAATGGAATTGTCACTATTTTTGCTCCATGCTAAATGCTTGTACCACTTTGGGATCTGAACTCAGATATGAGGTGCGTTTATAAATGAAACGTATTATTATTATTATTATTATTATTATTATTATTATTATTACTGACTGCTGAGCTGCAGAGTTTTTTGGGAAAATCTGCCCTTTTCATTAATTTTATATTGAAATCATCTATTAGCACCAACTGAAAAATAGAAAAATAACCAGAAAATAACCAGATATTATTGTGTAAGTCATTCTCAATCATTTTTTAAAAAACTACCAAAAACTGTATACCTGCACATTTAAAATGTCCTTAAATGAAAAAAAAGATAATTATTCCTCACATAAATTGAACCTGAGAGCCAGCAGTATAGTATGAGGATGTTTGACATGCAACTCAACAATTGTGCATGACAATATTATTCTTTTACAATTCTTATGAAAATATGTTTTAGCATTTAATGCAAGATCTTAAAACATTTGCACCTCAAATGTTGCTGCAAATCCGCTATGCTTAAATGCATTGTAAAAGCAAAAGTCATCAACAGATACAGCAATGTGTAGCTAAATATTGTTAGCAACAGCTATCATAAGCTGCTGGTCACAGCATAACTTGTATGGCTTTAGTAGTGTTATGAATTCAACTTTTCATCTGTAAGAGTTATTTCTCTCAAATACGAAATAGTCTTTCAGTATCATAAAATGCACAATAATGTTTTCCAAATGCTATGTGCATGCTTCTGGTTGGTCAGGAATTCTCAACTTTCTCTTCAGCCTGATGCTACTTTTAGGATCTTTTCTGCCCGGCTGAACTGAGAGAGTTTAACAACAAATCAAGCATTCTGATTTTTCACAATGCATTGTACGTCGGTGTCACCCTCCTTGTTTTCTCCGGACGTGGAGCACTGCTGCTGCGTTGCGTGGTGCTCAGGCTGCTGGCGTGGCATTCTGTTATGGAAACAACAATGGAGGAGCCTGTGTGGCGGGGAGCGTTCGGCCCCTGGCACCAAACGTGGCACAGAGCTCACCCGGGCTTTCAGCTGCCCGGCGAGGCTTTCCAACTTACCCTCCCTCCTTCTATTTACTCCTCCGCCTTCTCAGACTCCCCACTCAAGCTTCACTTTCTCCCTACTTTTCTTTCATTTTCTCCTCTCCATCTCTCCCACTCTCTGTTTATTTCGCTCTCCTCTCAATTTCATCCTTTCTTTTGCCCCCACAAAGAACGCCATTCAGCCGTGGCACTTAAAGGCGAACAAAACGGCCTCTGAAAATGTGAAGCCCGCACAGAAATGCCATCGCAGTCGGGATTTCTGCCTCAAGATTCGCTCTCCAGCCAGAGTTGCTTTGTGTCTCTTGTTCACTGAGGGGTCAGTGTTTTCCATCGGCCCTGTGTGGGAGAGGGTTAGATGGAGGAGTTGGTGGGAGCTGCTGGCTTGGTACCCAGTTGGAAAGAATAGAGAGTGGAGGTGGAGAGCTTAAAAAAGGACTGACGGGGCATTTTATTGGCGCAGCAATGGCCAAAACATGCAAGTCATGCCTGCTTAAAATTCAAGGCTCTGCTCGGCCCATTAGAAGTTCTTTGCATATTTTTGCCCGGGAATTAGAGGAAGTTAGTGTTTCAGAATTTTTCGTTTTTAAGTAGTATTAAGCAGCACTAAGCAATATTTTTATATCAACAATGATAAAAATGGCTGCATGTTTTGTGAAAGTTGACCAAAACTACAGAGACTTCCTCTGACCAGGGGCGCAGGCAACTGCTTGGGGCCCCAAAGAAGGTAGATTAAGACAACATGAATCATCCTTTAATTTACTGCAACGACATGCATAGCGCACCGTCAAAAGCTGCTTCATAATTTCAGTTTCGCTGCTCCGCTCCGGGGCGGGGGGGGGTGCTGTCAGAGGTGTCATGTCCCTTCTGCTTGGGGCCCCCGGAGTGTCTTGGGGCGCCTCTGACTCTACAGTTCGGTTGAGCTCGACTTAGCATTTTAACCTTTTTTTGCTCTTTGTTTTGGTCTTGTATCTTACATAATCAGTTTCTTTAACCTGTTAAGCCCCCATTCCCACAGGGGGAAAAATCGCAACATCTGCAAGAAACAGCGTCTGAGGGCTTCTTAACATTTAAAAACCTATTAATGTGTCATACCCACTTAACGGGAAGAAACTCAGACTATATTAACCATTTTTTGCAAAACAAAACATAAGGGTAATAACAAAGGCTCTGAATTAGCCCTGAGCGAAAAGATGCTAACACACTTAGCACAGAACTCACGATAAAATACCCTTATTACTTATCGTAACTGCAAAAACAAGATATCGATTAGCAAGCTGAGATTCCACAGATTTGACAGGGATTAGTATCATTACTGACCGATCCGAACTCGCGACATGAGAAGCTAACAAAGACATCACACCACGTAGCATTAGGTAGCCAACACGGCAACACCTTTGTTGTTTTCTGATCAAAAGTTGTCTTCAATGGCATTAAAACTATAAAAACGCTGCTGAAGGTGAATCCGTAGGTTATTCCAATGTGTCTGTGTCACTTTGAAATGATTTCTGATAATCCATCAGCAATAAACCTAGTTTTCAGTTTTCAGATTTCAGAAAGTAAGATAGGTTTCGCTTTGGGCAAACTGCGTGTGCATAGTTCTCACTTCTCAATGGTAACGTGTGTGTATGTGGAAATTCCCCTTCGATTCTATTGGCTCTAACGGTTCAAAAGAGATGACAATCATCAAATCGACCAATGGGTTCCAGAGAAACGGCAGATACACCCATTTCCACCCAAATTACCCCAGAGGTGGAGTTTTTTGTTTTGTTTTGCTAAACCTCTCTAAAAAGGTCAAATGTCACTTGTTTTGCATCAATCTTGATACAGGGTACTTATTATATGTTATAGTTTGGATTCCTAAAGCTTTTAGTCTACCATCCCATCATTCAAGGATGGTTTTCACCAGCGCCATATAGATAGAAGAGTTACGACAACGGAAGTCCAAAAACGGTTATCGTCACGTGGTTCATGTAGACGAGGATCGTTCCCAGAAGTTCATGGCGGGCAATGTGAATGCATTGATAACAGGAGATAGAACTACGATTTTTGGTAATTATTAGTGAATAGAGGTTTCGATTTGCAATATTTATACAACAAATCGATATGTGTATGTATTTACATCAATATGTTTTAAAAAATAAAATAGAATTTGCTAATATTAAGTGATAATATTAGGATTAGTGTGAACAACTAGTTTACATGTTAGGCTAACAGTGCCTTGGTTAAAGAGCCTGTTGCTGTTTATTTATAGCTTTGAATTCTTTAAAACCAATATTATCTTCTTAAACTTGTATGGTAATCAGGAGCATCACTTTCTAATGTTTATTGATATATTTAGAGGGAGGGGATCTAAAGGAATGCTTTAAAATTCAGATTAGATTAATTTCTACCATTTTCTTAAATTCATGGTAGTTTCAGTAATCCCATGGTAATTGAGGACACAAGTTATCTAAATGACTAATGTCATCTTTATGGCTTTCAGAAAGGACAGGAGACCGACAGGTGACTATCAAAGGACTAGCAGCAGCAGCAGCAGCAGCAGCATGATGATGATGATGTTAAATGTGTTGTTTTAGGAACATCCATTGCAAATACATGGAATTCAATAAACATTGAATAGCATATCATACAGTTTGTCTGTGCCTTTTCCTCCGTGTTGTCCTGGTTTGCTGTGCTGCCTCCTAGTCGCCACCATGGTTTGCTGTGCTGCCTGGGGATGCTCAAATCGCTCCGAGAAAGAAGTACGAATGTACGGCTTCCCCACTGACACAGAGCGGAGGAAAAAATGGCTGGCTCAAGTCAGCAGGAGCAATTTCACGACCAACAGCAAAAAAAATAGTGAGGTAAATTTAATAATACAAAACTGCATTTGCACCTTTTTGCAGCAAAAACGAATACCACACCATTGGGAAGCTAATGTTTTGTTTAATACAAAAAAGCAGGGAAAGCGCTTGAAAAACACTGAGTTGAGAACGGCTCAGGGTGCAGGGTGAGGGCTGCAGTGCAGTATTCAGGCTCCATTGAACCCCTCTTGGTTCTTTTGCTGAAAGAGGGAGTAACAGCACCAGGAGAAAAAGGGTTATACACACTATATCGCAACACTATTGGAATTGGGAAACTTGCCTGGGAGATAAAGGTGTGGTCTTTTGTTCCAACTGAAGTTATGGAACTTTATTATTTGTGAGTTTAACAAAAGTATGCACAAATGGNTCCAACTCACAGGTTTATCATTGCTTTGAGAAAAAGGATGATTAATTTACCTCTTTTTAGAAGGGAAGTTATTATCATTTGTTCTGGGAATGTGATTTTCGAGACTGAAACCTGAAAAACAGGCTTGGGCTTAACAGGTTAATCTCCTCAACCCTGTTTCCAGGTTCTGCGGGGAGCTGTTTTTGGCTAAAAATCTCAATGCAGTTATCTGGTGAAGACAGTGGAGTAATCGTTCTTTGTTGTCAAAACTAAAATCCTGCCGACAGAAGCACCGTTTTTGAAGATTCTCCAAAAATGTCCACATGAAAACCCCAAAACACCATTAATGCCCATTGCATTAATGGTGTTTTGGGGTTTTCATGTGGACTTTGGCCAGTGGGCAGTTTGGGTGATCCAAAACCAACAGCTAAGGTGGTGAGGTCTATGTTGTGGGAATGTTTGATAAGGTGGAAGTGACCCCCAATTCTTACTACTAGTTCCTTATTATAGTAATAACACATTTAAAGGTTGCACAATTTTGGATAAGTTAGCCTTTGCGTTACATTTCGCCTTATAAGTGAAGCCTCAAAAACATAACACTGTGTTAGACCTGTTAAAGTGGGAATGGTCTTCCAGCTCTTCAGCAGAGCAGCTGTTACATTGTTGCGGATGGAGCCCCGAACCGCCTGGCTAGTCCTGTTCTTTATCTCCCAGACAGCAGCAGAGCCTTGCAGGGCTCCCTCTTTGTCCTGACCGACGAGCTCACTTCCTCCTTCCTCCATACAGTAGCGCCCATATATGGTAATGCCTTCAAGACGCAATCTGTCTGCAATTCACTTATGTGTCGCTCTCCCTGTGTGTTTAGCTCTAATACACAAGTGAACTCTGCTCTTTTAAACACATGGAAAATAGTTGACCTTGTTGACCCATGAGCAAGAAGGGACTCCTCCAACATAGGTTTGGTTAGTTTGTGTATTCAGAGAGTGTCATGGTTTGTGCTGCAACAGCTCTGGTGTGGTTCAACATGCAGCACCATGGTGGGTTGGGCATTAACCAAGATCCTTCCAAATATTGACTGAATTAATATAGAAATTATTTGACAAAGCCTGGACTTTAATTCGGGGAACTCTGGCTGTTATTACCCAGAAAGATCAACCAGTGTAAGGCAGATCATTGAGCAGTGATAGGCGTTAGTGCGTGTCAAGACTGGAATAACAGGCTATTACTGCTTCCCTGGAATATTAAATCACCTTATTAAGTATTTTCTTTCTTTCAGAATTGAAACGATAAGTCATCTCACAGAATTTATATGTGATAATAAATTATTTGTCATTTTTTTAAGCCGAAATATTTTTGACTCCACATTTTCCAATGTCGCTGCTTTTTATTTTATTTCATAGTTTGCTAGGGCTGTACCGAATGTAATTTTTTTATTTATTCAAAGCTTCTATTGAAGTTTTCAAATGACGCTACCAATCGTCAACCTACATTTTGTTTTTTTAAATATGGATTAATGCACAATATTTTTGGGATAAAAAACATATTTTTCCATTAGCTCAAGTTGTTGGAAATGATTGGATCCAACAAGTCGGAAACAAATGCAGCAAACTAAATAGTAAACTGATCAAGCCAGGAATTAAATCATAATTTTTTCCCCCTATTTCAGTTGTTGTAACTTGCATAAGTTTGATAGTTTTTCGTATTGACCTAAATTAACCTGTTGAACCCCATGCGCCCGCCGGCGGGAGAAAAAACGCATCATCTGCAGGAAACAGCGTCTGAGGGCTTCTTAATATTTAATAAACTATGAATGTTTCATATCCATGTAACGGGAAGAAACTCAGCTAACTGATGATATGACCAATTTTTAGCAAAGAAAAACACAAGGCTAACGNCTGTGTGTGTGTGTGTGTGTCTGTGTGTGAAAGAGAGAGTGTGTGTGTATCTGTGTGTGTGTGTGTGTGTGTGATATTAGGCCTGTCAGCTGAGCCAGCACAGCTCTGCAAGCGCGTCATCACAGAACTGAAGCTGAGAGCGAGGGGTGTGAAATCACCCCCTCGACAGTCACTTTTCACTGGACACACGCACGCGCCTGTGTATTGTGCTCAGTGTAGGATAGCTGTACATTAAGGTGTTTTTATTTTAAGGGCACAATGAGTCAGAGGTTTTTTGCGGCATGAATTTGGATCTTGATTCATGTTTTTGTTTATTCCCCCCTAGAAATCCTACCTTTTGCACGGTCTAAATATAGCCCCTAATGTGCAGGTGGGGCGTGACCGGGGGTGTTTGGCTGCAGTGGAGGAGACGGAAAGGTCTCCAGGCAGATTTAGTGGGGTCATGTTGTACATGTACACACACACACACACACACACACACACACACACACACACACACACACACACACACACACACACACACTGTTGTCCTTTAACACTGGATTTAAAGCACCTTTAGAACCTGCGGGAATCTCAGAACACACACTCTCTCTTCTCCTTTAAACACACTGCTCTCATCCTGTCAGTTTGATTTACTCATTAAGTGCCATTGGCGCCCGTTAGGATTTATATCACGCTGCTTGGGTGTCATCTGACATCTTAGTCAGCTCTCACTCCAGCAGGGCAGTGTGACGCTGGGGGGAGGGTTACTTCAGTAATGTAATATGTTACAATAACTAGTTACCTGTAAAACTGTAATCAGTAAGTATAGATATATATATAAAAGTAATGTCACTTGATTACTTCCCGTACTTCACTTTTGGATTGCTTCAATGTGAACGCAATGTAAATAAATCCAAGAGAAAATAAATACCAAAAAATGTTTTCTAGTGTAATCTCCAATTTTTGGAAATGTAACAGTAATCTGATTACATGCTTTTTTGATGTAACTGTAAGGGAATACAGTTACCTTTTTTTTTGTATCCTGAGTATGTAATCCGTTACATGCAATCTGTTACTCCCCAAGACTGTTCATCTAATGCAGGGTCAGTAGAAACTTGGAAGCTGCAGGGACGCAGTGCTGGTTTACATTGATCAGTTTCAATACAGTAGCCATCATTAATAGTTTTTATGGACATCGACAGATTTCCAGAGGCTAGTGAGTGCAGGAATATAGTTCAGACATACTGTTAAGCGTTTTTTATATTTAATCTAGAGCTGATCATTATTACTTTCTGGGGAGATCAATTATTTAATTTATTCGATCATACGTCAGAAAGGCAGCTATAATTGAATAAAGCCCGAGGTTACTTTAAAATGTTTATTTTTACCTGCGCCTTTGTACAGAAACTTTGAGTACTTAGAAAAGCGCTATATAAATTAAAAGTATCATTATTATTAATATTTTTGCAAAACCAATAACCAAAATAATCTGAAACCAGAAAAGATGTTGTCTTTTTGCCTAAAAACAGACTGCAATTCATCAGCTTTGCTACCTTCTGGCTACTGGATGAAACATGTATTTGTGTGTCCCAGGTATCGACTGTCTTTTTGTGTTCAAAGTCTTGTTTACTTCTTTTTATTTAGAAAATTCTGCTTATTTTGGCCTGTAGTTTTTTAGGCAAAGTTATTATATTGATCATTTGTATGCCGACTAAATAAAACAAATTGGAGCAGTGTAAAAGTCGTAAGGGTATTGAAAACATAATTTTGGAAAGATATTTAAAGTTAGTTATCCTGTTAATAGTTTAAGATAGAATACTTGATTTCGTGAAAAATTCTGTTTTTAAATAGATGCGGAATGTTGTATGTTTATTCATCTCATACGGCCACATTACTAATTGATGAATGAATGGAGTGAGTTCATTTATCAAGTCTTCCAAATCCTCCACATCTGATGCCTTACTGCAGAGTGATCCCATCCCTTGTTCCTCTAACATGGATCTACATGCTTCCCCTTTCTCTTTGCCTGTTACACAACAGGAAGTCCTCTCCAAAGCACTCCCAAAAACATCAACAGTCCCTTCACAAGCTATTTCCATCCTCCGCCTGTTGCCTAAACACCGCCTCCCATATTTAGTTTGAGGTTCATTTCAAAACTCATCGTGTCGGGGACGATGTGAGCAATATGTGGCGGTCAACAGAGTCATATCATTAACCTTCTCCTCCACAGTGCGAGGATGTCGTCCGGGGAAGATCGTCCAGATGTCAGAGGCCGAGGTGCGCGGCTTGTGCATCAAGTCTCGGGAGATCTTCCTCAGTCAGCCCATCCTGCTGGAGCTGGAGGCTCCGCTCAAAATCTGTGGTCAGTATTCTCCAGGTTTCTCCTTCTAGGGTTTCATTATGGTCTTATAGCACTTTAAACCCGGAAATGTTGAGTACCCCAACGTTTTATGATAGAAATGTACAGTACGGGTCCCCAGCACATAGACTCTGCTGTATGCTAACCTGCATATGTTGGGAAACTTGCACAGTTAGCATACGTTGTGTTAATTAGCAATAGATTGAATTAGAACCTATGCACACAATAGATTAAAAAAATGGCTTGGCTGATTTGGACAATTCTTGAATGATTGTGGGGGTTATTGAGGATGCTGAATACATATCTGATATTTTCAGGATAAGAAATTGCAGTTTTATCAAGAAAATAGATAAGTGGTAACTGGCAGGCTGATTCTGACTACCATGAGTAGTGTTGCCACCATTGGATTTTGTGAGCACAAAATGAAAATGATTACCTCTACTGTGGACAGTTATTTTTCAAATAAATAAGCCATCTGTCCTATCCAAATGATCCAGAGTCAACTAGATCTTCAAAATCGCCCGAAGATGAATCAAAATCAGCCCACAGAGTACAGATGTGGCCACTTTCTGTTTTGAATGATGCATTATGGATCCTGAAATCAGAACATATGCAGGTTAGCATCCGGCAGTTTCTATGTGCTGGGGACCCTTACTAACATCAATCTTTGGGCTACTCAACCTTTCCGGGTTCACAACGGGACTGGAAACTAGACTATTACCTGCTCCCCCTTCCTCCCCCCTCACTGCCTCCTCCCCCTCCCCAGGTGATATCCACGGACAGTACACAGACCTGCTCCGGCTCTTTGAGTACGGCGGCTTCCCTCCAGAGGCCAACTACCTGTTCCTGGGAGACTACGTGGACAGAGGGAAGCAGTCTCTGGAGACCATCTGCCTGCTGCTCGCCTACAAGATCAAATACCCCGAGAACTTCTTCCTGCTCAGAGGCAACCACGAGTGCGCCTCCATCAACCGCATCTACGGATTCTACGACGAGTGTGAGTGCTCTCATGGAAAGGGAGGGTTTCATTTTCACTTCCTCCTCAAGTCTTATTGTGGGACAGATGTTGGCACACACCTGTGACCAGAACAGTTGTTGCAATATAGAAGCAGGCAGACAAACCTAGAATAAACTCATGTTGGGGGTGAAACAGTTAACAAATGGGATTCTTTGTTTTAAATTGGTGATATCTTTGTGATAAGCCTAATTATAATCATGACAAAAAACATGTTAAGATTACCGTTTGACCTGCTCTCCAAAGTTATGAAATAGTTACTTTTGGATCTTAAAATGTCGGAAATGAGATACTTGTGTAAAAGTTTTTTGGGGTGTTCCCCTCTCCTGTAGTTTGTTCTATAGGTGTTAGTGCATGCAAATGGTCTGCAAAAGCTAGAATCCCCAAGCTCCCTATCCCCATTTTAACATCAACTTTTTTTGTATGGCTCCTAAAATGTCTTGTATTTTTACATCTTACAGTACCTTTTAACTCTCAGAGCTACGGATACAAGGATTAGTTTGTAAGAAGTCAAATGTGTTATATAATGTACTTTAAAGCCTTAAAAGCTTTGTTTACATCTGTATTTTTTTTCTAAAATTGGAGCAAAACAGACTTGTATTTTCATTATGGTGCAATAATAACAGTTGTCGATCTATAATTCCTATTTTTCAAGAATATAGGACTAAATAACCCAATCTATAATCAGCGTACCTTTAATTAAAAGTCACAATTGGTTTATAATTAATCAGGTAAATGATTAATTTACCTGATTAATTAGATACACTAAATCCATGGCCTGCTCAATGGATTCGATTTGAGTGTGGAACAGGGGGAAACAGGACTTGGCCCTTTGATCAGTGTTAAACCCCTCTCTCACAGCCTCACGTGGCTCTCTGCCTCCTGACTCACCTCCCTGTTGGTGTTGCAGGTAAACGCAGATTCAACATCAAGCTGTGGAAGACGTTCACTGACTGCTTCAACTGCCTGCCCATCGCCGCCATCGTGGACGAGAAGATCTTCTGCTGTCACGGAGGTACGAGGCCGGCACATGAGTTCTAATATTTGCAGCATCTGGAGGAGGAAATATAACGAGAATGGAGCTTCTGGTGTGACTCTGATGTGAAGTGAATGGGTCGCAGCATGTTAATAGTGTTAGTGATTTGGGTTCATACCTGCTACAGACTAATAGAGAGATGAATCTGTGACGGTTTGTGTCGTCTCGTCCTGTGCAGGTCTCTCTCCAGACCTGCAGTCCATGGAGCAGATCAGACGCATCATGAGACCCACAGACGTGCCCGACACAGGTGGGAACACACACACACACACACACACACACACACCATGTATACATCACTTCAGGGGACATCACATTGACTTACATGCATTTCCTGGAGACTTATCCTAACCTTAACCATAACCAACACATGCCTCACCCTAACCCTAATCCTAATCCTAACCAAGTCTTCACCCTAAAATTAATGATTCCCCTCATGGTGACCTCCAATTTGTCCCCATAAGGGAGGCCAGTCCCCACACGTAACTGTGTAAACAGATTTAGGTCCCCACAAGTATAGTAATGCTAGGCCACACACACACACACACACACACACACACACACACACACACACACACACACACACACACACACACACACACACACACACTACGTACACACACACACACACACACACACACACACACACACACACACACACACACACACACACACACACACACACACACACAGCCAGTTAAAGAAAAATAGTTTTTTTAAACTGCTAGTATAACGTATTCCTCTACTGATGCTAATTCAACAACACATGTTCTTTGTCACATTAACGTTGACATGCATTTATCAATGATTCCATTCACATTCAACTGGTAACTATTTTTATAGATAAATAATTGGGTCCAAAAAATATCAGAAAATAGTGTAAAATGCCCATCACCATCCCCAGTGGACATCTTTACAAACAATTTTGTCCGACCATCACATCCAAAGATAATCAGTGTACAATGACGTCTAAAAAAAGCATCAAATTATCCCAATTAGGATTTTATAACTATAAATCTTTGACTTTTATGCCTAATAAATGCCTGAACAAGTCATCTAAAATCTGTTGATCGACTAATTCTTTAAACATTTTTAATTGTTGTGGTTTTATCATCTAATTTAAATGCAGAACTATTCAGCTGCGACAAATACTGCTATACTTACTAGCTGTATCTTTAGCTTTATTTAGAAGTAGAAATATATGCATCAGATGGATAGGGAACACCTTGTAATAGGAGTTCCATAACTAGTGGACTTTGCGATAAGAATGATCACCCTGTCCTGCCATGTTACATATTTTGATAGGGTAAGGGTCAAAACAAACCTGGGGCAATATTTATCCAGCTTCTCAGGGTTTAGTAATCTGCCTTAACTGGTCCAAAATGCTCAGTGACGCGGGTTCGGTCCTCTTTTAGCCCTCCGGGTAAAAACTATTTATCTTAAGTGAGGAACTTTTACATCTGCTGATATTTAAGGAGAAACACGCACGCATCCTGTGCAATATACTTATTAATAACATTGAGGACGCCATGATTCCATCCCTAATAACCTCTGCTGATGATGGATGTGTGCTAGAAAAGTGGAAGTGAGTGTTTGCCCCTCTTCACTAGAGCGGGTTGTTCTTGTCCTTATAAGGCCGCCAGTGTTAGACCCTAGCAGCCTCGGGCTCTCAGACCCTCTTATGGTCTTCAGACAGACTCAGAGTGGAGGTGAAGAATGTGTGTGTGTGTGTATATACATGGGCAGCCTTGATGTTTTAATACCAGACGTAATGTAAATCTAACATAACGTTAACCTTAAGCAGTTTGGAACAGCAGAGCACATTGTTCTGAGTGGACCAGGTCTAATTGTCTTGCCTAAATGCAGCGGTTAAGACCTCCTCAGATGTTGTTTTGTAGTTTATATCCTGTCTTCTCTTCCTGCCAGGCCTCCTGTGTGATCTGCTGTGGTCGGACCCCGATAAGGACGTCCAGGGCTGGGGGGAAAACGACCGCGGCGTCTCCTTCACGTTCGGAGCTGATGTGGTCAGCAAGTTCCTGAACCGCCACGACCTGGACCTCATCTGCAGAGCCCACCAGGTACGGCAGAAGCTCAGTTCTTGAGACTTGGCTTGGGAAACAGAGGGTCACGGGTTCAAATCCCAGAACGGACCAAGTATGGAGAGTGGACTGGTGGTTTGAGAAATGCCAGTTCACTTTCTGGGTACTATTAAGGGGCCTAAATACAGAGACTAACTTTCTCTTTGTGGTGGTGTGTGACGATTAAAATGGAATACTCCATTTCCACCCACGTCCCCTTATCATTTATCCATTTATATAAATAGAAATGGATTCCAGGACAGGTAATGATATTTTTAGGCTTCCTCGTTGTTCAACACGTTCTATTTACAGTTTACATATTGGCATGATCTGCTGCTGTCCATATCAGATGTCTATGATCTGCTCTCCAATGACTCACTCTGTGTCTGGCGCCCCCAGGTGGTAGAAGACGGTTATGAGTTCTTCGCCAAGCGGCAGCTGGTGACTCTGTTCTCGGCTCCCAACTACTGCGGAGAGTTCGACAACGCCGGCGGCATGATGAGCGTGGACGAAACCCTGATGTGCTCCTTCCAGGTAGGACGTCACCGCAAAGTGCCGACATGGCTGTGCTCTAGTTGGCATGCAGGGAAACGGCATAACTTATCACTTAGTATGGGTACAAACCTGGGTAACTTACCAAGGTTATCTATATGTAAATGCAAATATGTGTTGCCAAAATTAATAACGAGATGACAATCTTATTCTCTCAAACTGCACTTTTATTATAAAGAGCCAAAAATAAAGCAGTAAAATATAGGGCCACACGTTAGTTCAAAAACAACAAACATATCCTTGTTGTCCTTTTGTGAAAACAATTCCATAGAATTATTAACACCTTTTCCCATACACCGTCTCAGCACACAATTGGAGAGTTTTCCTAATAAAAAAAAATGATAGTAAAGTGCAAGTTTACTAATAGCAGGATGAAATGAGTAAGAGAATATCTGTAATCCATGTGCAGTAAACACAAATCAAACAGTGTTATTTCAACAGAACATGAGTTTTGCGATGGTATCTGGTATACTGCCACTCCTGTTACATTAAAGAAGGCTACACACTACATTGTATTGCGTAGCCTTCTTTATAGTCAGAGCGTCACCTCTCTGGAGCTCTGCCCTCCCGCATTCATGAACGCACCATCAGCTTCTTTAAGTCTGATTTATTTGACTGAATTTCTTTAGTTTTTTGTGAGTTCTTTAAAAAGACTTGTAATCACGCAACTGTAGCAAAGTACAATACTTATGGTTAAAACTCCAAAATAAAAAAATACTTGTACTTGGGAGTGATTTCCTACTCAGGACAGGACACAATCCTGAGCCTGGATTGTGAAGCATTTGAAAAACAGATCGTTTCTCTGCGAGTTAAAATATTTCCTGTGTCTTATCCTAGATCCTAAAGCCATCTGAGAAGAAAGCCAAGTACCAGTATGGAGGGATGAACTCGGGTCGGCCCATCACTCCTCCTCGCACAGCCCAACCTCCAAAGAAACGATGAAGAAGAGAGAGACATGAATGTCAAAGATTGTCTCCTGTTGGCTTTCCACAACACAAAAGAAGTCAAAGCAACACTTGGCAGAGGGAAACCGAACACAACTATTTCAAAAGACACCCCAACCTGTCTTTCATCTTCATTTCTTCCTGACCTCCCCCCGAGCTGCTGTCACTCTCTTCTTCTTCAAAGCTTTTTATTCTCATCTGCGTAACATTTTTTTAAAACAAGTGTTTAAAAGGAAAAACAATACAGGGGTTTCATTCAGTAGCATATCGGAGTGTTTTTGACTTTTGCTTTTTTTCCTTCTTGACAACAGAATGACAACTAGTTCAGTTTACCATATCTCCTTTTCTCTTACGTGGTTATCGTTATAGTCTGTATACCCGTGTTTTCATTTTTAAATTTTTAATTCAACATTCAGTTCATTAAAAAACAACGGTTAATTTTTATTAGGTTTAGTTGGTAACGGGACTTATTTACTAGACCTAAAACATGTCGAACGGTGTCTAAATGCAACCGTTTTTTTATTACAACGGAAGGAACACCGACTACACACGCGTACACCAGTACACAGTGCAAAGTCGGAAAGTTTACTTCGAAGGGACCTCTTTCACTAAATCTCGCCGACCTTATTGGTGTCGTCTTGTAACTCTTCATAAGTAAAGGACATAATAAATAACTTTTGGGGCGGGGTCCGTCAGCAAGTAATTATGGACAACACAGGCCCCCCCC
>NW_011369947.1:11461991-11464483 GCF_000735185.1 Notothenia coriiceps
CTGTGTGCCTTGGCGGTTATATACACTTTACTACTACTACTATTAATACTACTTATATTACTAATATTACTAATATTACCATCCATCCATCCATCCATCTTCTCCCGCTTATCCGTGGTCGGGTCGCGGAGGTAGCAGTTCCAGCAGAGAGCCCCAAACTTTCTTTTCCCTGGCCACATCAACCAGCTCTGACTGGGGGATCCCAAGGCGCTCCCAGGCCAGCGAAGAGATATAATCCCTCCATCTGGTTCTAGGTCTACCCCTTGGTCTCTTCCCAGCTGGACATGCCTGGAACACCTCCCTAGGGAGGCGCCCAGGTGGCATCCTAACTAGGTGCCCGAACCACCTCAACTGGCTCCTTTCGACGCGAAGGAGGAGCGGTTCAACTCCGAGTCCCTCCCTGATGACCGAACTTCTCACCTTATCCCTAAGGGAGACACCAGCCACCCTGCGGAGAAAACCCATCTCGGCCGCTTGTACCCGCGATCTCGTTCTTTCGGTCATGACCCATCCTTCATGACCATAGGTGAGGGTAGGAACGAAAATGGCGCGGTAGACAGAGAGCTTTGCCTTCTGGCTCAGCTCCCTTTTCGTCACAACGGTGCGGTAAAGCGACTGCAGTACCGCTCCGATTCTCCGGCCCATCTCACGCTCCATTGTTCCCTCACTCGAGAACACTCAAAATGCATGTTTGTTCAGTTCAAATTCCCACTAAATGTGAATGCAGCAGGAATCAAATAACCGCTAAAAGTCCCATTAATATGGCTCCTTCATCAGGACTCAGCCCTTGGTGGGAGGCTGTGGCTCAGTGGAGGGTGCGCTGAACTTCGAATCAGGGGGTAGCAAGTTCGAGTCCCACTACAGAGCATGTCGTTGTGTCCCTGAGACACTTCACCCCAAATCGCTCCTGTGGGGATTGCCCACAGTATTGAGTATATAAGTCGCTTTGGATAAAAGCATCTAACGAGTACCATGTCATATTATGTAATGTAATGTCCATTTGAAACAGCAGCAGTCAATTTTCCCCTTTTACATGAGACAGTAAACTCACTCATCATGAATCTCCTTATTTACATCATCACAAAATCTAATAAAAACACTTTGAATCATAAATGAACACTTTTTGAGCAAGTAAGCAATAAAGTCAACCTATATAGATATCGTAAACATAAACAAATCTACACCATTAAGTTGATTCCTATACATTTGTGTGCACTACAATAAGAAAACAAATCATAACAAAACTGTCAGTGGAGCTTGGCACATTGGCAGCAATGTCTAAAAAAGTCAAATACTATTTGACATAGTTAAATTCAATATCTGTACAAAAAAAGAAAATCTAATTTCCACATGATTCAAATGTTTTTTTGAATGGCTTACAGGAACAGCAGCACCACTACATGTGTAGAGTTAGTAACAAAATTGCAGCAGTTAGAGTAACTGAGAGTTAATCTACTTCCTCGTGTCAGCAGAAGAATGTGGTCCTACTCATATAACCTGTCAACCCTAACCCAGGTCCACTTCCTGTCTGTCAGCAGTGACCTCAAAGAAGGGTTTACATGTGTTCACCAGTAGATGGCAGTAGTAGCCAGGAGGCTAAAGAAACAACTGATCCAGTTTGCTGCACGGAGAGAAGAGACAGGCAAGTGAAAGGATTCATCTCGAGTGTCATTTAGTTCATTTTGCATTTATATCTGTTAGTTTTGTATGTCTTTGTAGTAATTGTATGTGTTTTGTATTCATTTTGCGCCACTTTGTGGTAGTGTACATGTCTTTGTCATTGCATGTCTCTGTGGTAGTTTCAGTGTCTATATGGCATTGGATTTACCTTGCAACAGGAAATACTGTCACTTCAACAGGGGTCCGGGGCCCCCGACTGCTTGGCCCTGTTTATCAATCTACACAAGCCTTTGAGGCGGGTCCCTAGCCTTCCATTGGGAATTTCACATGACTATATTACAAATCATTTTTTGTTCTACATCCGTAACATAAATCTATTGTATTAAAAAAAAAACTAATCATATGAAGGAAATACATCAGAAATACCTGATATAATACATGTAACACAAAGCATTCAAGCCATCAATCAAATAAAAAAATATAGCGTAATGCCCTAAAGCGACTAACCTTAATTAAACAAATACATCCAACAATGTAGAAATCTGAACAAAATCAGTCCTGTATCAGCTGCACGGAGAGGAAGTGTTTCCCAACATGTGTTTTAGCAGCAGGTAACAAAACCATTCATACCGTTTATCCCTTATTCCTACTTTCAACAGGAACCCTGGCGCTCATTATAACACCCAGCGAGCCAATCCACACACAGCACCTGACGGATAAAAGAAGGGAGGAAGTCGTCCTGGAGAGACAAAACAAATCTGATTCCTCCTTTTGGGAAAATATCCGTGTGTGTGTGTGTGTGTGTGTGTGTGTGTGTGTGTGTGTGTGTGTGTGTGTGTGTGTGTGTGTGTGTGTGTGTGTGTGTGTGTGTG
>NW_011369947.1:11464499-11471832 GCF_000735185.1 Notothenia coriiceps
CCCCCCCCCCCCGGACACAACAGGTATTAATGACGACTGCTGGGTTTTCAATAAATAATACAGGAAATGAATACTTCTCAATGTTCTGTGTGGTTATTCCAGTTAAATCACTTCTCCAGGGAGCTCATTTGAAAGCTGAAACGTGACACATGAAATGCAAATAGCACAAGGAAGCAACATATTTTTTTGCCAAGTAAATCTGTGGCAGCTGTACAAATCCAGATCATTTTATTCAGGCTAATGGTTGATTTTGGATTATTTTAATTGGCAACAAAAAATTACTTTGACTAAACTTAATTTTAAATGTACTTTTGTGCCCATATGTCTGATATTGCTATTGGTGCATCTCTATTTTACAGAAGGTATTGTGATGATTTATCAATTTAGATGTGCAAATCAAAAATAATAAATATTGACATGTTTGTCTATTAAGATTGGTTACTGAACTAATTCAAATATCATCGATCAGCACTGAGCCAGCCATATCGCCTTTCCAAATAGAAGACCAGTTAAATCAAGAAGACTTCATACAAGACAATTCAAAAGGTCCTATTATGCTCTCTGGGGTTTTCTCTGCCTAGCCAATAGAAGCGTGAGTGTAACACAGTGATGTGATATTACAGAAGAGTCCAGTGGAGGCGTGTCGGGCGGGAAGTGTGTGGGAGAGAAACTCCCTCTGGAGGGAACACAGGGATTTTAGCCTTTGCAGAACATTTACATAAAAACCATATAAACACACTACTGGAAAGGAAATACCCCAAAAATCCTTATTGGGCCTCTTTAACAAAGTACATGTCCACAGGTAATTAAAAAAAAATGACTCATGAAGAAGAATAAATAGTTTGAGCATTTCAGATTCAAAGGTTTGATCTTATACCCCATTTAACAGCATACAAATGACCATTTCCAACAAACACTAGTTGAAAGCATCCATTTATTGACAGTCAGATCTATAAAGAAACATGATGCACATGCATGGATTCCCTTTACTGATGATCCTCTGTCTGTATGGAGCACAAGTCAGCTGCACATAATGGATCACATGACAGCAGTGTTAAGGATGTGCCCCCTCCCCAACACCAGAGAAAACACATTTGAATGACATGTTTTGGATGCATGGACCAAAGATTACTCTGGTGTTGCTTCTGTTAGAGGACTGTTCTGTGCTCCATGTTAGCACATCTGGAATTAGCAGCACAAGCACACACACACTACAAAAGAGGCAGACAGCAGTATTTACAGCCAATATGATGTGAACACAACATAAAACTGGGTTTCATTATTATTATTAAAGCTGATTATCACTGTTGTATTATTTTCCAGGTAACTCCAAAAACCTACATTCGTCAAGTGTAGAAGTAGAAGGGAAAACTGTTTGTTTCTTATAATACATAGGATTTGTATAGCACTTTTCCGAGTGTTCAAAGACGCTTGGGCTATGTCTTTGAACTACACATAAGGATCCCGGGGTTAAATCATGGTCCGAGTTCTCCATCCCAAAAACTGATGCTGCATTCACATTCTGTCAGAAATATGGTTCACCTCACTTCCTACTGAAAGATGTTCTTCATCACCTGCAGATGTGTTTGTCTATTTTGGGCTTACATTGCCTTAGTTGTTTGCTGTAAACCATCAAGTCAAATATAAATGCATGTTTCCATCCATCTTCTCCCGCTTATCCGTGGTCGGGTCGTGGAGGTAGCAGTTCCAGCAGAGAGCCCCAAACTTTCTTTTCCCTGGCCACATCAACCAGCTCTGACTGGGGGATCCCAAGGCGCTCCCAGGCCAGAGAAGAGATATAATCCCTCCATCTGGTTCTAGGTCTACCCCTTGGTCTCTTCCCAGCTGGACGTGCCTGGAACACTTCCCTAGGGAGGCGCCCAGGTGGCATCCTAACTAGGTGCCCGAACCACCTCAACTGGCTCCTTTCGACGCGAAGGAGGAGCGGTTCAACTCCGAGTCCCTCCCTGATGACCGAACTTCTCACCTTATCCCTAAGGGGTCTCCCTTAGGGATAAGGTGAGAAGTTCGGTCATCAGGGAGGGACTCGGAGTTGAACCGCTCCTCCTTCGCGTCGAAAGGAGCCAGTTGAGGTGGTTCGGGCANAAAATATGTTTTATCATGTCTTGAGGATTCTATCCATTACATACATTTTTGTATCACTTTTTTTTACTTTTAATAATAATAATGTTCACATTGTTAAAGCAGTCTTTTTTCATGTATATTCTATGTATATATTATTCCCTTATATATCAAATATACATTATTATAATATTACAACTAGGTTAGTTCTATTTACAAAAGAAAGTTTTCTTTAGGGTTCAGTTGTGACATAACACAATAAATTATTATTTATTAGTCTTTGTTTAGAATCAAAGCATCTAAGTCCCATTAAGTGTATGAAATATTTTGTCTGTTTTCTTTGGTTTAGATCTGGGTGATGGCGTTCTGCGTGACGTTTGTGTTCACGGTCACTCTGTCCGTCTTCCCCGCTGTCACTGTAGATGTCAGGACCTCCTTCCCAGGAAAATGGGGTATTTCCAGTCAGATCTCTGCTCAACTACTGGATATCTATACTTGTGTATTAACAGTTTATCTCTTGTGAGATGATTACATCTATTCCTCCTGATGCTTGTTCTCCCCTCAGAGCGCTTCTTCATCTCAGTGTGCTGCTTCTTGATTTTCAACCTCAACGACTGGTTCGGTCGGACCGTCACCACTTTCATATGTTGGGTAAGTATCTAATAAAACAATTCTACTCTTTATATATGTCATTTGAGTTACAATACGTCACAAAGCATTGTTTACAATGGAAACTGTGTGTGTGTCACTCCCTGCTGACATTTCTAAATATTGCACACGCAGGAATGTGATAGTTTAGAATGAACTGTAAGATATATTGCCTTTCCCTCTCTTATTCTTTTTAAAAACATCCCCAACTGTTTCAAATCTACTTCCCGCCCTTCCTCTTTCTACCTGATGTCATTAAAAGCTTTTAACCCCTTCATCTCCTCCCACCTGTCTCCTCGCAGCCCGCTAAGGAGTCTCGTCTGTTCCCGCTGCTCGTGGTCTGTAGGGTGGTGTTCGTCCCGCTGCTGATGCTCTGTAACGTCCAGAACCGCTCCTTCCTGCCCGTCTTCTTCAGCCACGACGCTGCCTTCGCCATCATCATGACGCTCTTCTCTCTGTCCAGCGGATACTTCGTCTGCCTGTCCATGTCCTACGCTCCTCAGTGAGTCCAAACTACTGAATGTTTCATGCATAGATGTGACATTAAAAACACACATGTCAATACTCGTCCATAGCTACAACTGCACAACTATAATAACTCTCATATATGTTTTTATACCATTTATTCTTATCTTATGTGTCTCATCTTTTGGTTCTGGTTTAATGTTGCCACATCATACCTAATACTGCTGTGTCAAATGTTGGTTTTGCAGCATACCCAACTACAGTATGTTGACTGTTTGTTGTTTCAACTCATCATGTTATGTTCAAGGATGCTCCAACCTAAGAGGTTTTCAATGTATGAAGCTTAATAATATAGTTACAAATGTAATGCACCCAATAAGAGACTTTTAAACGGAGCTAAGTTTTGTTTGCAGACATTAACAATGCTTTATGACACTGCACCATGTTGTCATACAAGTCGTTGTTTTTTGTTCCTTAATGGAGATTTTACAAAAAGAATGTGCATTAAAATAACTAACATTAACTCAAGTGGAAACTAAATATTAAAAACATACAGAATAAAACCATATATAATACTCCACCAATTGATCCCCACTTAAACCATTCTTACTACTCCTGTAAATGTTTGTAGCTTATGATTTTAAGAAGTTTCATATCATTACAGGCACACATCCAGCTCATTGTGCCAAGACACACTGGCCTATTTCTTGACGCTGAATGCCTGAATGTGAAAAGGTCGGGTTACAAAGCTGTAAGTGAATACAGCTGTAGGACAGTCAACAGTTAAGACCAGTGAGTTAGAACAAGCAACTTGAACTTCTTTACAGAGAGGTAAGGTGTCATTAACAGCTTAAGAATTATAACCTTAAATGTACTCAGGAAGTGTAAAGACCTCCGCAGTGTCAGAATATTCTGGAAATGGTTTGCAGGAGTCTGCAGGAAAGCTTGTTGTTTTAGGACATGGACCCTACGGAGATTTGAATGTAAAATATGGAGGCATTCAAATGTCCAGGGAAATGATAGGGAAACAAAGAAGCGAAGGCAGACGTACTGAATACCAACACGTTTATTTAAGAGGCCCTGTTGTGCTTTTTGGGCTTTTCCCTTCCCTGTAGTGTGTTGTATAGGTGTGTGTGGTTCTGTATAGGTTTCTGCAAAGGCTGACATCCATGTGTTCCCCCCTGCCTGAAACTTCATTGCTGGATACCTTTTTTTAATCCACCCTAGGCTGAATTGGCTTAATTGAACTGTATTTAAATGCATATAAGCTTTCCATATGTTTGTATTTTTGTTTATTTTTATACAATTTTATTTGTAAGTCGTGTAGTAAAGCCAAAGATGATTTCAACATGTTGGACGGTAATGGTTCTAACTTAAAATGTAACCCATAAAGCAGCAGCCAACTAATACATCTCTGAGTCCCCTTGAACGCACCAACAAGGTGTGTCCAAAATCACTTCTGTTTGAGCTCCATCACCATAGCAACATTGCGTACCTGCGACACAAACAACAAGCTGAGCCTCAACAAAAGCCCCAGTGTGGTGATCATGTCTGACCCTGTGTTCCTCCGTCTTCAGGCTGGTGGATAAGAAGGACGGAGAGACTGCTGGAGCCCTGATGACCTTCTTCTTGGCCCTCGGTCTGTCCATAGGAGCCGCCCTGTCCTTCCCCCTGAGGGCTCTGGTCTAGACACACACACACACACACACACACACACACACACACACACACACACACACACACACACACACACACACACACACACACACACACACACACACACAACTCCCCCTGGTGCCAAATCCCCAGTTGCTTAGTAGCAGAAGACATTCAAAGCGGCTGTCAAATCAGCGTGACACCACACAGCACACTCTGCTTCATTTCAAAGACACGGCGCATGCTTCTCTCTCCCAGAATTCCTAATCGGCTCTCTTTACGTTTGTCACTCAGGCGACGCGGACTCTGAGACGGCAGCGTTGGGTTACTTCATCACCCCATGTGTCGGGACGCTGGTCACGCTGGGCAGCTACGTCTTGCTGCCCCGCCTGGTCAGTTCCAAACTCAGCAATACATTACCCACAATGCACTCAATCTTACCTTAACTAAGCTATCGTCTCTTTTGTTGAACCATGATTTGTAAATACACAACCAGGCTTTTTAAGAAAGTGTTTGCTTCATTTATTGGGAAACAATTCTGTAAAAAATTCAGCACACATTTAAATAAAGCTAAATAGCTCATTATCAAATATGTAAAACAGGAGTATCTGAGGGACATCTACTCTAATGTTTGTCCTATCGATGTTTTTACTTGTTTCCATGTTTTATTTTAGCTGTGAGTTCACATGTTTGCTGTCTGTTGCTTCCACACAGGAGTTTGCCCAGCATTATCTGAACAAAAGCGTCAAGTATGAGGCAGGCGCCACGGACGAGTTGCTGAAAGGTGGGATTTTGGCTTCAACAAACTCTTTTTCACACCCTCTGAACCTTTCATCATCTGTTCCAATTTTAAAGTGCAAGCTCATTTTGTTTGTAGAATCGAGATAAGGAAACGTTTGTCTGACAGTGAGAGAACTCGTTTGCTTTGCGACTTAGTCCATGATTCTGTGCCTCACTGTCTGGTTGAATGAAACCCATTCAGTGGACATTATCTCGTTAAGTGAGTTGTCCTTCCATTTATCCAATTTAGAGTCCTGGCAGACAAAGAGTGCCTCACTCAAAGAGGCCCACACTGTGGTTCTTGCTCAAAAACTAATAATTCACAAATGCCCATGTCATATTTGATCTATTTCCTCCCAATACATTATGAACAACAACCATTTTATGTGGTAATGGAACAGTGAAATACATCTTTTTAAATGTTGAATTTCAGAGAGCAGCACAGTGGAGAATGGCAAGCTGAACGGCCATGCTAACGGCACAGCGACCAGCAGTAGCCCAGAGGGGGGGGCTGAGGTGGAGGGAGACCCCGGGACAGAACGGCCCAAGCCCGCCTTCCTGTCGCTGGAGCAGGAGGAGAAGGGGCAGGCCAAAGCCTCCGTCGTAGAGGTCTTTAAGAAGGTAACCCTGAGGTTTGATGGTAACAACAGTTACTCTTTTCTGTGTGCTTCACATTTATTCACTGCTGCACTTCTTTGAAATTGGTTTAATAACATTTCAATTTAAGTGTTAAGTTCAATCAGTGGTTATTCATTAGATTTGACTGTGACAACAAGACTTATCTCAGCTACCACACAAGGTGTTGTTTTTCTCCCAGGGCTCTCAGGGTGGGCCTGACACAGATAAACACTGGGCTACACCCTTGGGAACACGTTTTGAAGTAGGTGAAAGATACTTCTTTCAGTGTATTCAAGACTGGGAAAGAAGATCCTTCTGGGTTTATGTGTGGCCTCTGAGACCTAAGCACCGATTGGTACAGAGTACACTCAAGGCAAAATACTATTTCTTTTGTCTTCAATATTCAAATCTCCACCACTGATGTAGAAAATAAATGAGAACATAAGAGCAGAGTGGAGAAGAGGGTACAGATTTCCATCCTGCTATAGTTCTTATTGATGTATATGTATATACCGTAATTTTCGGACTATAAGCCGCGCCTTTTCCCCTATTTTTCGACGCTGCGGTTTATATAACGGTGCGGCTAATCTATGGATTTTTACAGCTAACGGCCAACACCTTTAACTCTATGGGCTCTATGGCCGGTCCGCGGACCCCCACCTTTAAGCGGCGGGTTCCAGCAGGAAAAGCTGGAGGCCGGAAAAGAGTGAGACAGGTAGCGCGCAAAAGTAAAAGTGGAACCGAGAGTGGTATGCCGCTGCTGCGGCTTATATTCAGGTGCGGCTTATAGTCCGAAAATTACGGTGTATATACCTCGGGTAACTTTATATGTCGCAACGACTAGTGTCAATTAACGTGACACCCTGTAATCAGACATAACGTAAGTTCTTACAGTACAACACTCGTGCTGGTTCTCGTAGTTTGGTTACAACACGATTGTCTACTTAGAGGCCTCTCGCTCTTTGTACCGATGTCGTAGGTCCTAAGACTTCAGGCTGGTTACCTGCGTCGCTACGGGCGTCGCCTTTGCTAGCTTGTCCACTGGCTCTAAGTTTCGAACTTTGACGAAAAAATGTAGCGGATG
>NW_011369947.1:11471869-11494766 GCF_000735185.1 Notothenia coriiceps
CGTGTGTGTGTGTGTGTGTGTGTGTGTGTGTGTGTGTGTGTGTGTGTGTGTGTGTGTGTCTCACTGGCGATGGCGAGCAGCATAGCGATGGCAGCGAAGGTCCCGGCGAGGCCCTGGCCACTCATGAACACCGTGCTGTACTTCTGAGGCAGGAGACCCACCAGGCCGAAACAACTGCCCTGCAGCACGGCCCCGAAGGCTGCGGAGAAAAAGCATCATTTATCATGGTCTTTTACGTGTGTAACGGCCATAGACTGTATATGGTTACGGCTGTATGTGTTCCCTGTGCCTATTCCCCCTCCAGTAGCTCCGCCCAGGTGTGCTGCATTGTGACGAGCTGCTCTACGAGGTGCACCTGGCCAAGGAAGAGCTCAAAGGCTCCAGTGCCAGCAGCAGAAGAGGATTTATATTTGATTGGTCAACTGCTTAGAGATGTCCCACCCCTTAGCCAATAACAAACAATGTGTTGAAGCCTAAGCAAATTGAAGCATGAGTGGTACATAGTGATGTCACGCCGCCTGAAGGTGGGACATAGAACACTCCGGTTCAAGGTAGAATGTAGTTTATGTGCTCAATGACAGACTGTGGGACCTGTCGCATATAAGACTAGGACATTTCTAATGTAAAAAATGCAAACTTAAATGTACAAGCTTTAGTGTGGTGTGCAGAGGTCATTGGGTATGGTGTGAGATTGATAACACTATAAACAAATGTATTTTTAAAAGTGCTTTAGCCAGCAGTTGTTAGGCACAAATATCAGTAAGTTTGAATACAATAAATGGCTAAAGATTTACACAAGTTTATCTTACTTTGGAATGCATTTATATATATACCATTATTTTCCCTTGTAACGGGTCTGTGTTTAGTCTGATGAAATAAATGTCTTGGGAGCATTTAGGAGTTAATGTTGATAAGTCTAGTTTGATGGTGTGTGGATGGTGTTTAGCTTGAAATGTTTCTGTATAATACATGAGATCGGACAGATTCATTACATTTACGGAAATACTTAATGTTTAGAGTCTGGGCTCCTATTCTCATACATTTCACATTTCTCCATTATGACTTATGGTTGTTTTTTTAAAACTTGTAAAAAAATCATATCACATCAAATTAAAACACATGCACTCTCAGCCTCTTTTTCTGTCAGGCTTCTACTCTCACACACACACTGACTTACAGTTGATGAACCAGATAGTAGCCATGGTGACGGAGAAGAAGCAATCTTCCTCCATGGGCACCTTGACGATCACTGCTGTGAGGATGAAGAGCAGCAGGATGAAAACCAGGCTGCCTGCGATGCGCACTGCCTCTGATATCCTGAAACAAGAAATATTTCATTCAAACAAACATCAAACATCAAAATGGATAAGATATAAACTTGATTTATTTCACATATTATTTATTTTGTAGAGATCACCATTGGAGCTTTAGTAGACTATTTACACAATGATGTATTTGATCAATAATCATGAGTAATGGAGATTTAATGACTGGGTTATGTCGACAATTTTAAATGACATCACTTTGCTGTAACGCAGCCTTTAATACCAGGGAAAGACAACACTTAAGATATTACAATATCTCAGATCTAACAAGATATCAAGTCTCATATTGCCCAGTCCTATATACACCACAGACGAATATTTTGGCACGGAAACGCATTATATGTCGACTTTGTTAAGGCAAATACCTAAAGTCTAGGATTCACAACAATTCATTACTTTTATTGAACATAAACGGAAGATTTAAATACTTCTGTGTATAGGAAAACTTCTTTATGTCCTATAAAGCTTTTGGCGAGTACCGATATCAACATCCCCTGACTCTGAATGACCTTCTAACCGTGTCACTGACCTATGGTACAGGAAGGAGTTGAGCAGGGTGAACAGCAGCAGGGGCAGCTGGGACAGCAGGGTCATCCAGTTGTTGAAGTAGTACTCTTTGCGGACAACCGTGGTGCTGTTGCTCCATTCTGTCGTGTTGAGGCGAGCCTGGAAATACTGCAGCCCAGAGGAAACGAGAAGTTGGATTATTACGGATTATTACTGTCAAATAAACCAGCATACAAATACAGTATACTATATCAACCTACCATGGGAAATGAGTTACTGTTGTCGGCATCACCTTAACATTCTATTCTGTTTTAAATGTACAAGTTCAGTCAAGTTTTTTTAAATTGTAATCCAATTGAGTTTATTCACTCAAGCAACTCCCAGAATGCTCTTGCCTTCCCGTCTGTCACATTAACTTACATCTTTTGGACCACAACAGATATATTGCACATACCTTTTAAAGTATTTTGTCCTTATCTTATTGTAACTTTTCTATTGTATATTTATGCATGTTGACTTTTGCTATATACATTTCATGCAATATTATTGCACTTTTTTCTCTTACAATGTTTATAAGTAAGTGAAAACCTAGTTGGCAATGAACCTGTATTTACTTCCGATAAAACCAGTTTGATCTCTCTGCTTTTTAAGTGCAGGAATAGTTCAATTGTTGCCTATTTGAAAGCTGTACTAATTTGCCTTTACATCAAACATGACAATGATGACTGTGCAATATGAAATACGTTTCACTTAAGTCTTTAGCCCGTTTCAGCTTCACGGAGCATTTTAGTGTCTTTCAGCTTACCGTTTTGTTTTTATCGTTTGGGAATTTACCATTTGAGTTCATTCTTATCATTGAAAACAATCCTGTTTATAGACACAGCACAAAGACATTTCCATTTGTTAAGTTCAAATAAACGTATTGTAAACTTCGTATCCAGTGCCAAACAGTAAACGGATGTTCGCATTCAGCTTTTGGGCTTTTAAAGAAAAGGCATTTAAAGAAAAGGCATTTAAAGAAAAGGCATTTAAAGAAAAGGCAGATATTTCCCTCAAGAGTTGTTGGTGAAAACTCTCCCATGTGGATCACATGTTCCACTGAAGTAAGCCACATAGTTACCTAGAGTCATATGATGGTGTCTGGATGTATAGGTCACTATGGGTCATTACCCTTTAACACCCTACACAATCTAGATATTTTCTTGAAAGAGATTAGTATCCATAAGCCGTAGTCATCCATTTAGCATGTGATTCTTTAAGAGGTTCAAGTGAGGAACCACAACATGTTCCATCTGAATGGGAAATGATGAGAAACTACCATGTTTTTGACTGAGTCTGTTTCTGTTCATGTTCTAAAACATGGAAAGGCGCAGATAATGGGTCAGTTCCACTGTATTTGAGGGATTAAGTCATTGCCATGTTTTTACCAATGAGGCAGTCATGAAGAAGTTCCATGGTAGCAGTGTTCCCAGGCCCAGAATGAAGAAACAGATCCCCACCAGGCAGCCCCTGTACATGGGAAGTAAAGATCAATACATTGAAAATGGTTTACAATACAGAATGTAGCAGTACTGGAAATGTAATGTATCAACCAGGGCTGTCAATGTTGAAGCGTTAAGGCTCGCGACAAATGTAACATTTGTGATATTGGGCTATATAAATAAACATTGATTGATTGATTGATTGATTATTCTGGAAACATTAAAGCGTTAAAAAAATATTGGAAATGTATCATATTACAAAGTTTGACCCCAATTACCTCCTACAAATCCAGCGCAGATTGGAGCTGGTACAAGCTTCCTGTATTGATTTGACAGGAGATCATCACCCACTCTGTGTGACACCACAGCTTAACCATGACAAAAAGGTTCCGCACTCGTTCGCTTTCAGTGTGGTAGAAACGGAGGAGAAAGGCATTTTGCTGAAACATGCACTCGCCATTTTTATTGAAGTTGTAGAGGAGTGGGAACAGTAAGTGTTCGCAGCATGATAGCGGTAGAGAGAATATGCCTGGCTGTGTAGTGCGCATTATACAGAGGGGAATGCTTAAGCTTAGTGTAGGAAAATTGGCGCACTCTAAGCCAATAATTCAGAAATCATGTAATAGTGAATTCAAAAACCCTGTGATTTCTCTTTCTATATTGTCATTAATTTCTTTACTACAACATCTCACACGTTTTTGCCTCACTTCCCACCAAAATACAATTCAATACTAATATTTAAACTTGTGATTATCATAATCAATAATGAAATGTTTTAATCCATTGACACCACTTGAATGAACATTCTGATAAGCTTTATTTACGGTACTTTTCCAAAGCTGGATTTCAAGTGCTTTTATATGCAGGAGAGATTCACATGCATGTGAAACAATGCAGCTTGTAAACCAGCACCACTCTAAATTTGACCCCATATAAACTTCACTCTTTACCCTCCTACTGTACATCCGTTGGGGTTGTATTAAAGAGCCATCTCCACTTCTTGATAAAACTCTAGCTATTGTCTTCATGGAAAAATCTATTTTCTAACAAGCGGTACTTAGAGGATTTCTGTAATATCCATGTCAAAATGAGTACAATATGTCATAGCACAAATATTTGAGATGGGATTATTTGAAGTATAATTATTTTAAGTATTGAAATGTTACATCCTTGCTTGACACAGAAACTGCGGTCGAGAGCAAAACAACAGTGAGGAACTCTGGTCGAGAGCAAACCGGGGGAAGTGAGAGTCTCACTTGCATCAAACTCACCGGTCCTGAGGAGCATCTGTCCGTTCCTTCATTCTGATGTAGGAAGTTCTGGCAAAACTTAAAGGGCAACAGGAGAAAAAAAAGGTCAGACACATTTGTATGAGTAACAAAGCCAGTAGTTGGTTTTCTGGACGCCCTTCTGCCGGGGTTTCACAACTTAGAGATGCAAGGACCCATTTACATTCTAGCAAGAGGCTGCAAGGAGCTTGCAAGGGGCTGTCAAAATCTGTTTTCTAAGAAACTAGAGTGTGTGTCTAGGAATTCTGGAAGTACAGTATGTTGCATAACTTCTACTTATTAGAGTTACCTTAATCTCTTACAACGTGTAGTTTAATGTCAGAAAGCCACTTGGAGAAGCAGTCGAACACCAAGTAAAAGACCACCTGACTAAGTGCAATACATTTCCATTGAGCCTTGGAATCAGAACCCTGACGCTGGGAACTAATTGGTTTCCTGTTTAATGTACATTAGTCGACAATCTGGGCATCACCCATTATGTACACACTCCAGGTACTGACTTACCCACTGGCTAATCTAGTTCAGGAGGATCATACTAGACACACACTAGACTTAGAATCATCCTACTTTCAGAACCTGCACTAGCTCCCAAAATACAGCGCAATAAGTCTTACACAAATTCAATACAAAGAAATGATTATGTGGGAGGAGGATGTGGCCCGCCTGACTAACACTTATTAATCCTACTGACAACACCGTTTTTTTTTGCACCAATGTTTATGTTTCCAAGTGTTGTCAGTGCTGTCTACTTCCCTAAGCATTGCAAAACTCCTTTTGCCCACGGACAAAAGCAGGCGTGACACAGGCGTCGGTAACCAGACACAAAAACAGCTCTGCAATGACCAGAGGCAGTTGAGTCTACATCCATCACACATCCTTCATTTTCCATGAATCACAGGGCTTGGGCACAATGCTTCTGATAGTGAAGTGAATATAAAAAGGTTGGTTGCACAGCCTGCCTTTATCTCACAAGAAAGGATATGGTTTTCAAAGTTTGCAGGCCAGTAAATCATTATCTTCAAATCTAGAAAGCAACAATGTGTAAGGCAGCGGAGCAGAACTAATGAGAGCCAGCAAATCATATACAAAATGATCTTTAGGTCATACAACACCGTTAATTGGATCAAACAATGGACAGTATGGGAGGGGATCAGACTCCAATGGTGCAAGTTACACTATCTGCTTGTCTAGAAAACAATTTGAATTGACCACCTGCTGCATTAAAGCACCCCTAGCTTTCATTGTATGGCTAAATCGAGGCTGTGATGTAGACAAAAACACTCTGCATAAGTGAGCAAAACCAGTCACACAACCGGCAGGGGGTTTGCTTTCTGTGTGTTTGATACAAGGGTGCACTGAAGTCAACAGGAGAAATGTCCAAGGGTAAGTTCAGGCCTCAGACTTTTCAAAGGTCCACTGTGTCAATAGGAATGTCAGCTAATTTAATCTTATTAATAGCCTGATATAAGCTGCTTAACATATGTGTATGAGCAGAAGGGTCCATTCCTTTGAAACACACATGTCAGTCTCTTTTTTAAACTGTTTGTGAAGCTGCGAAAGATAAGATAAGACTTTATTGATCCCCAGAGGACAGCTTTGGTTTTTTTAGAATCACAAGGACCAAAATAAAGAAAGTAAATACAAAAAAAGCTTGAGTCTAAGTAATTGATCTGCACACAGATAACTCTTTGGATACGATTGTCAGAAGTGTACAGATATTTGGTGCCTGTGGGTAACTCTCCTCACACAACAGATGAATGTGAAGCAGCTGAAACAAGAGAAGCAACACTTAGCAAAACAGAGGAAGAGGACTTTAACATTCCAGTCCTTTTCTCTTTTACGTCGTTCAGCAACAAAATGCACAGGGCAGACAGGCTAAGCGGTTTCATTGTTTCATGTGTAAGACACCTCCTTCTTCATTGAGGAAAAAAATGAACAAACGTGAGAACAATTCTGAAGGAACACTGAGGTGGAATTTTCAAACCCATTTGCTTTTGTAAACAAAGGCATTTCACTCTTTAGATCTATCTACTTCCAGCAGCTCGTTACACATGGTACACATACACTTCACTGTTTGTGAGCCTATTCAGTATGTGTAATAATACCTCTTCTTTGCCGACACTTGTTGTTCATTTTGATGGTGCCCACGAAGACATTTAAATGAGAATGTGTAGGATGAACAGCAGCCAAATGCTGTTGGACCCATTTATTTAGGGATAACCCTGATTCATTTCCAGACAGCCAACTACTTACTGTACACTTTATCTTACTCAAGCCACTCCAATTTACATTTTCCAAGAAGCTCTCACTTATAGTAATTGAGTAACACGCGCGCACACGCACACTTCCTTCCTTCCTTTCAGTAGTAGCATTTTCTCTTACATGGTGTATTCATCTATGGTAAACAACATTGTTAAAATGGAGGACAACAACACGCAGGCCGCTGGAATCATTTATACACACTATTATTTTCTATGTTTACACACAAACACACCCACAAGAGGCTGATTGTGAGCTGTCAGGCAGGTTCAAGCTGAACTCGCTCCCCCAGGCAAAGATTATATAATTTAGGAATCACACCCAAAACAAACATTATCAATTTGGTAAATCTGGTCAATCTAAATCCGTTTTTTTTCCTTTAAGTATGACGTTTAACAAAAAGTCGACATTCAACAAAATCTATATAGCAAATCCATGAGACCTTTTCAAAATCTCTTGACTGCAGTTTTCTCTCTTGAACACATTAAAAAAGTGTCAAATCAAATTCTAGAAGGCTCCTGATTAATACTGAGTCACAGGAGATTAGAGCTCCTTACAATAAACCAGGCTGAGTCAAAAAGACGATGTGTTCATGAGATGGCATGGGCCATGAGGCTTTTGCAAGTCTTCACAAATAAAGTGCAAAATCTATCTAATCTAAGGATATGGTTTTCAAAGCCTGCAGGCCAGTAAATCATTATCCTCAAATCTAGAAAGCAACAATGTTTAAGGCAGCGGAGCAGAACTAATGAGGCCTTACTAATAAAGTGCTAAATATATATTCCCTGCTGAGTGATATGTATAGTCGTGGTGTTAAATGAAGTTAATTCATTGTCTCACTCAATAGTAGTATGCCTGCACTGTAATAGGAAACGTAATAAGCAGCAAATACACAACCAGAGATAGAGGAAGTACTCAGATTATTTACTCTATTAAAAGTAGGAATATTACAGTGTTAAATTCAAAATTGTACTTAAAAGTAATCAAAATGCAGAATGGCCATGTTAAGCCCCAGATATGTTCTTATTATTTGATTAAAATGAATGGTGCATTTATGTGTTCATCACTTGAATCATGTTGCACTTAGTAAAGGTGGGGTATTTTAATTGCTTTATTCACTACTGGGTGGCTTATGTGTATTGATTCATGTATTATATAAGAACGTAAATCTGCAAAGTAACTACATTTGTCAAATAAATGAGTTGGAGTAAAAAAGTGCAACATATGTTTTACAATAGTTTCTTTTCTTTTTTTTGTCGTTTTTATTACAATGTATCTTCTTTAACTGTGTTTATGTAAGCACCATATACACCAAGGCAAATTCCACGTATGTGTAAACCTACTTCATAATAAACCTGTTTCTGATATAAAAAAGGATATTCCTAATGTTTATATGGCATGGTTAGCTTAATAATACACCTGGTCCGTTATGCGTAGAACAAATAAAGCAGCGAAGATAAACCAACAGGAGGCGATCATAACTTAGTCCAGTAATGACATTCATTCATTTAAAAATGACTGTTGAGGTTATATTTTTGGTTCAATAGTTTGTACTCAGTCAGTCTGACACAGTAGTAGTAACGTTACTAGAGACAGATGGAATAACAGCCGTGTTGTCGACATTCAGTAACCAGTTTTGTGACGCCATTAAAACTGTAAATATAAAACACAGCGTTGCTAATATAAAACATACAAGCCGTATGTTAACATAGCCCTGTGTAAAGGCTAACATGACAGAGACTCACCTTGGAAAATGTTGCTTTTAAAACTGTATTTTCATATTGTTCCCACGGTAAATTCAATGCCTTGTGATTTCCAAAATGGTTAAAAAATGATTAAATAGGAAAAACAATTAACGGCTTTGTGTATTCGTTGCCCATACACGTGGGCAAATGGCTACGGCAGTTTATAAATCAGCTCGCTGTGTGGTAACTTCGACATGAGCGTCCATCTTCATAGCATCAATGCTTCAATGCTGCAAGGCTAGCATAAGCTAAGGTGACCAGATTTTCAAAATTAAAACCGGGGACATTTTGAGTTTTGCGGTCAATATATCATTAACATATCCACTTTTGAAGAAAAGTGGATATGTTAATGATATATTGACCGCAAAACTCAAAATGTCCCCGGTTTTAATTTTGAAAATCTGGTCACCTTAGCTTATGCTAGCCTTGCAGCNTGAGGTGCTCCGCGGATTGGTCCATTTGGGCCAATCCGGTCATTTGTTGTTGATTTGGGTGTTCACACGTCACAGAACCGAGGAAGTAAACAATGGAAAAAGAGAAATGTCCAACGAGGCGTTCTGGGGCAGCATAGACAGGTCTTTTCTGTGTTAGAGTTTTACTCGCTACAGGGTGTACTTTGAGGGTTTTTGACTCTGCAGACCGTTTACATGCATAAAAACCTTCATAACACACAAAGGCACGGGTAATAACCGGAAAAGCATGACATGGGACCTTTAAGGTTAAACTTAAGAGATGTACTGCATACATGTTGCACTATGACATCAAATACGTGAAAAATACCCAGCATGTGCATTTCCGATTTAAAAAAAAAAAATGATGTGTTTTATATCTTAATTGCATTGTTGAGGAACCTGACGTTTTTCATTCATTACATACTACACCGTATGATATGAAAATAAACCTTTGAATCTTTGAATTTACAACAACAACAGTGGTTGTTAACAAGTGACTTAATGACACTAGTAAACGCCATTAGCTGCCTTTAGCTAGGGACGTAATTGGTTTATAGCCTCAACTTAGATTTGTACTTCTGCCGATTGTATTTACGCTTCAAGGATCATAAAAGTGATGTAAATATGTGGCGGTTATCTTACTGAACAAAATGTGATAAGTATCAACAACTTCCGTTGCTTTTAGTCCAAAAATACATCATCACGGCACCACTCTCTACCACGAATCATATCCCAATTCACACAAAAGTCCAAAATGTCACAAGCTGTTTTCCTTCCAATTCATTTAGCCATATTACACTCATTTTGATATGGCGTTTGTCTCATGCTGTAATGCATTCAGCAAAAAGGGGTGAGGCACATTTTGGGAATCTCAGTCCTGCATTGCTGGAGTGGATGTGTGGATGGGATATGGTTGCAGAGTGCGGCCTGATACAGAAAGTCCTCAGCCTCATTTGATCCTGTTTTGCTGAATTATCCCTAGCAGGGGACTAACAGCGACACTGCAGTACAATATTTCCTGGGAATCAAAGCTTTGCTGATGGCATGCAGATACACGTAAGGACCTAGTAAGACTACATTTATCATACTGAATCCTAATGAACCCTAACAGTTTGGGCATTCCTACTTAGTTATGACCAAACTGTGCATACAACCATGAAAGAGATGAGAGACTTGTGACTGTGATTTTAGTCAAATGTGCATCTAGGATGTTGCAAGTGCTCTGGCTCCGCCCCTGAGCATGAGGACAACACAGGAGTATACTAAATGTTTCATCACAGCTCCAGAAAGATGATGCAAATGACGTAGAACCAAGAATGTCAGGCAAATTGCATCCTCATTTCAAGTGTGTCTCCTCATTACAGTAGACCTTGCCTTTTGTTAGAACTGAATGTTGGCACCCCTAATGTAATTGAGCTCTCAGTCTCAATCCCCTTTGGCTAATGTTTTTGTTGTATCCCTAGAAGCCAAATTAGCCAACATATGGTTTGGCTTTACGTCAGCCTCCTTGTCACATTGCAGCTCAATTAGTACAAACGGTGTTTTGTTACTATGAGATGAGTCAAAAAGTGTTCGAATAATGGTGCAACAACAGCAAATATGCAGGGGTGTCTTTGCTAATCCTTGTCACTCCCTACTTTTATAAACATGATGATCTCAAAGGACAATCTGAGTTTCTCCCCCCTGCCTGAAAAGCCTCCCTTGGACTCCTTTGTTTACTTCTGTAACATAATTACATCACTATGTAACACTTATATTGGCTAGCACTCCAAAACAGATAGTCTATGGGGCGGGACTCGCTAAGCGGTTGAACAATCACAACAGAGCTAGCAGGAGAACCAATCAGAGCAGACTGGGCTCTGGTTTCAGACAGAGGGTGAAAAGAGGTGCTGCAGCACAGGCAGAATGAGACAAATAAAGCATGGAGACATGTCCCAGTAGAGACACTACTAATATGATCCTGAAAATGAGCATACTGTGTCCTCTTTAAGTCATTAAAATGAGTTGCCCATTTACCAGCTGTGATGAACACATGAATGCATCAACAATTATATAATACAGTGGTTTTATTTATATGATAACCTTTTACACACTATCTTTACATTTTGATGTCAATATGTGTTACGAATGGGTGAAGCAGGTAGGACTCAAATGAAGAATTTAACGAAAAGCGAGCTTTATTAAATAATAAAAGCTGTGGCAAAAAAGGCAGTATCCAAAATATCCAAACCAAACGAGCAGCACAAGGAACACAGACCGTGGAATAACATGAAGGGGAAACACAGAGACAGGAAACCAGAGACAGAACCAGACATGACAAAAACACAACACAGACAGATCGTAACAATATGTGTGTCCTTTTATCTTGAATGCAATACTTCTACTTGTAACAAAGTGTTTCTACAATTGAGTATTTGTAAATTTCTAAGTACTTCTTCTACCGCTGCCTTTTAGTCACCAGGCAGTTTAAATATGACTCATATAAATCAGCAGGAACATCAATCGCATGCCACCTCACAGTCTGGATAGCAAATGATATATTAACCATATGACTCACCACTCAGCTCAAAAACTAGCACTAATTCTCAAATATTTTCATGACTAATTCATTCATGGATAAGTGGGTGCTTATCAGTGATTAGTATGAGCTCAGATTATCCTAAACTCAGGTAGTGAATATTTGGAAATGTTCCATCCGAGTGTATTGGAGCTCATATTCGTGCACATGTTCTGGGCATATGCAAAGAAGCACAATTTGCATCCATTTATGCGATTACTAAAAGATGCATTTGCACACACACACACAGACACACAGACACACACACACACACACACACACACACACACACACACACACACACACACACACACACACACACACACACACACACACACACACACAAAACAGTGACACATCTCCATAAATGGAAACAGTTATGAAACCAGACACGCAAAGTGGGAATTCTCTCACCCTGTCTCTCTCTCTCTGTGTCTCTATGTGCTGTTTTTCTCCCACTCTCTCCTCTTCATCTGTTCTACATTACGTTTTCTGCTGTCTCACAGTCTCATTGCGCTCTCTCTTTTTCTGTCTCAGCCTCTCATTTCGCAGTAATTTAGGTAAAAGGGTCTTAGCCAGCAAAAGGAAAAAAAGACTGTGGAAGTGACTCCCAGAAAATGTGCTCAGACACCCAGCATAGATTGAGAAAAACAGCCAATGATAAAGAAAGGATGTGGGGGGGGGGGCTCTTGGACTATGTGTCAGTCTTTGTGTCTCTATGTGTACAATGGAAGAGACTTATTGCATTCCATTTCTGTCAGCAGAACACTGGGGCCCTTAAACCTTATCAATTTCCTTTAATTGCGATCGGACCATCCGTCAATCATGTGCACAACACACAGACACACATCTGACACACATGTCCATCCAGGCTTATAAGCCGCCAATCCAGTGAGGATGATGTTGGATAAAAGGCCAAGTCGCCATTAAATAGCTCTTCTCTGCCTCCTGTGCCTTTTATATAACTCTCTATCTCTCGGCCTGTCTCACTCAGACAAGCGCACACACTCTCTGACACACACAAACACCTCAAAATGCGTGCACATAGATACACATTATAATTGATTGATCCTGAGACACAGAGCTGCAGTCCACTGGGACCCTCTGGCGATAAGCCTGACTGGTCTGTATGGGCAGAGAGAAACCAAAGAAACAATATTGAGATAATCAGAATAGAGGCTTTTAAAATAAAGAAACACTTCTGAGAGGGAGCAGGTCCTCTAAAAACTAAATCCAGCTGCTGCATTGCATCATAACGTTCCAAATGATACATCTTCAAAAGTGTGGCTTGTCCCCTTTGCATCAAAGCTGGTTCAAATCCAGCGTTTGGTCCCTTTACACGTGTCAGATAAGCCCCCAGGAAATGCGCTGGGCAATAAAGCACATTTCCGCAGTGGACAAACTGTGATCATCAGGATTATTTGGCTCAAAAATACTTTTTACATTACATTATCTGTAAATTTGTAAATTGGCGTATACATTTTATTGAGATATATCGACATTTTGATGTTCCTGATTTAAATCATTAGGTGGTTAAGGTTGTATAATACCCTAAAAGCTCAATCGAGTTATTTTCGCTCCATTCATTCGACTGAGCCGAGAGCAGGATTGGATTGGATGCTGTTTCCAGTTCTCTTTATTCAGCATGGTGTCATCCTCTCTCTCTCCAACCTCCAACCTTCAAATCTATGTAATGCAACAAAGGCTAAACCCAGTTTCATATAATTTCTGCGATTGGCTGAGTCATTTGCTGATTGTTTTTTTGGTGCAAATACTTAATAACAGATTTGTGCCTGGTAACCCAGTACAAAGACAGTGTCTCTCCACACACAAACTTTAGTTGGGCAGACATAATGTTTATATTACCATAACGGCGGTCTAAGTATATTTTGCTCCCCAATTTAGCATTAATTTTGTATGTTCAAAAGCTCTTTCATCATCGCTCATACCAGTTAAATACAGAAACATTTAATAACTGAAAACTTTTGCGACTTTAAAAGTATCGAGTATGCTGGAGCGACACTATGGCGGGATGTGGAGCAGTGGAGAAGATTACCCAGGCTTCCCTGAGAGTTTAACAGAAGCACAGAGCAATAGGGAAGAATGTTGCTGGTTTGCTGAAACAACATGATATGAATTGCAATATTGCTATTCAAAGTGATTAAATTACATTCTCAACATCATATTATAGACTTGTCTTCTGTGTAAAAATCCCTTATCACCTTAATCTACCTCTCTATCTATCTATCTCTCTATCTGTCTATCTATTACCTATCTATCTATCTATCTGTCTGTCTGTCTGTCTGTCTGTCTGCCTGCCTGCCTGCCTGCCTGCCTGCCTGCCTGCCTGCCTACCTACCTACCTACCTACCTACCTACCTACATATCTGTCTATCTATCTATCTATCTATCTGTCTATCTATCTATCTGTCTATCTATCTGTCTATCTATCTATCTACAGGCAAAAAAGTATTTAGTCAGCCACCAATTGTGCAAGTTCTCCCACTTAAAAAGATGAGAAAGGCCTGTAATTTTCATCCTAGGTATACCTCAACTATGAGAGACAAAATGAGGAAAAAATATCCAGAAAATCACATTGTCTGATTTTTAAAGAATTTATTTGCAAATTATGGTGGAAAATAAGTATTTGGTCAATAACAAAAGTTCATCTCAATACTTTGTTATATATCCTTTGTTGGCAATGACAGAGGTCAAACGTTTTCTGTAAGTCTTCACAAGGTTTTCACACACTGTTGCTGGTATTTTTGGCCCATTCCTCCATGCAGATCTCCTCTAGAGCAGTGATGTTTTGGGGCTGTCGCTGGGCAACACGGACTTTCAACTCCCTCCAAAGATTTTCTATGGAGTTGAGATCTGGAGACTGGCTAGGCCACTCCAGATCAGACAATGTGATTTTCTGGATTTTTTTTTCTCATTTTGTCTCTCATAGTTGAGGTATACCTAGGATGAAAATTACAGGCCTCTCTCATCTTTTTAAGTGGGAGAACTTGCACAATTGGTGGCTGACTAAATACTTTTTGCCCCACTGTATCTGTCTATCTATCTATCTACTGTACCTATCTGTCTGTATATCTGTCTGTCTATATATCTATCTAACTATCTATCTACCTATCTATCTACCTATCTACCTGTATATCTGTCTGTCTATCTATCTATCTATCTCCATCTACTTACCTCCTATCTATCTATCTATCATCCATCATCCATCACTCCATCCATCGCATTTCTATCTATCTATCTATCTATCTATCTATCTATCTATCTATCTATCTATCTATCTATCTATCTATCTATCTATCCCTCTATCTAATCCATCCATCCAATCCATCCATCATCATCCATCCATCCATCATCATCATCTCCACATCTCTGTCTATCTATCTATCTATCTATCTATCTATCTGTCTGTTCTATAATGTCCATCTAACCAATCCCATCTATCTATCTTATCTAACTATCTACCTATCTGTCCTGTCTATACTGTCCATCTATCCAATCTATTCTATCTATCGTATCCATTCTATCATCCATCCATCTATCTATCTATCTATCTATCTATCTATCCCAGCTCTATCTATCTGTCTGTCTATCTGTCCATCTAACCTCTATCTATCTTCATCTATCTATCTATCTATCTATCTATCTCCTATCTGTCTGTCTATATGTCCATCTATCTATCTATCTATACAATCTATCATCATTCCATCTATCTATCTATCTATCTATCTATCTATCTCTCTCTCATCTTATATATGTCCATCTATCTATTTACTATCCCCCCTACTCCTATCTCCTATCTGTCTGTCTATATGCCATCTATCCATCTATCTATCTCTCTCTCTATCTATCATCTATCCATTCNACGTGTGAACACCCAAATCAACAACAAATGACCGGATTGGCCCAAATGGACCAATCCGCGGAGCACCTCACACACCAGGATCCCTTGGCTAACTAAAAGGGAGTCCCCATTGACTTGCATAGAGCTGCCTGAACGTTGGTAATAGACGAGTTGGGATCGCGGAGAAATGCTCTCTGCAGACCCATTCTCACAGCGTTGTAAACCTCTTTCTTACTCAGCATTAAGCCACACTTATTGTTTTTACTTCGGCTGTGAGTGTTTGTGTGTGCTCAGGATGAGTTTCGCTTGTTCTCGCTGTGTCGCCGACCCGGAAACCTGTCTGCTCCTCGCAGCAGCTCGCAGACAAGCCAAGGGGGGGGGGGGGGGGAGCAGGAGCTCCAACAAGCCGTTTAGGACAGTGAGTGAATACACATACTATACAGAGATGCTGTATGAGAAACCAATGTGAGTTTAGAAAATTGAACAATGTACTGTAAATCTATTCTAGTAGACGTCAACAATGGAATTATGATCAGTAGAAATGGCCATGACATAGGACCTTTAACCTTATATCGGGCATGTAAATCCAAAACATGTTTAAAAAATGTTAACTTCAGGGTGGGATTTTCTGGATGATCTGTACCAAACAAGGATGTTATATAAGTCTGTGGAATACTGGACTTCTCTGCAGCACCATAATACTTCAGTCAAAATGATGTTACCCTGTATTTATCATATCAAATATTGCTCTTACTGCAATTGATATATTGTACTAGTCTAGCCAATATTGCTATTTGTTATATGATGTGATTGTGCAGGCCAATATACGATTTATGTACCATAATGTTGGATTATTGCAGAATGACTGTGATGTTTTCTTTCTCTAAGGGAAACATTGCATCCTGACTGACATTGTACCATCAAATCACATAGAAGTCAGTTGGGACAAATGAGACATGTATCGCAAGACCTCACATTTCTTCTATTCCCAAAGATTGTTTGTAATTTATTGATTTAGAAAATAATCGTCTTTGTTTGAATGATTATATTTGAAGCATGATCTCATGTAAATCGACAAATGTACGTCAAACCAAATAAGAAACTTTCCAATTGCTATTTCAAATTTGGCAAAATATTCTCATTGTTTTCATATTATCAGCAGATCAAGTTTGCTCAGAACATCAGGACTGTTTATCCAGATCCAAAGTTATTCCTGACCTTGAAGATCTTGATTCAAATGATGACTAATACTTATCAAGCTATGAATATTCTTTCAGTTGATTCATAAGCTAATCATTCCAGCACTAATCTCATTCTTCACACAATTCATCAGATAGTACTTTAAAAAAAGGATTAATACCATTTTTGTAGAACTCCAGAAAAAGAATCGAAATATTCATTCAATAATAATATATCAGCCTGCCTTAATTCAAACATGTCCCGCTCTCTGCAGAACCCTAATTAAGAGCTGCTCATTAGCATTTGCCCTTGAGCCTTGGTGAGGACAGACCTGCTGCTCAGAGTAACAGTAGACTATGAGAATACATTTTTAAATCTCAAAGTTACTATTATGCATTTTCACAAAGCACAGTCACAGCAGGGATGGAAACAGATAGTTAGTTATTCAGCTGGGAAATCTCCACATAGACAGCGCGTGCAGATGAGCTGGCGGGATCATTTTGACAGGATTCAGTGGAGCTGTATTAAACTAATATCTCTCTCTCTCTCTGCCTGCCTGCATGTCGGTCTGCATTTCTCTTCATTCAGCTTTTTCTACCTTTCCTTGCCCTCCTTTCAGAGCTGTTTCTGGATCATGTGGTGCAGAGGACAAAGTGTGCCAGACAAATGCATTTCTCTCTCTCTCTGCCTCTAACATACACAAATACACAGCAGCTGTTCTTATATGGAAGGTGACCCCCGTGTTATTCAGCCAACAAAAACAATGAAATGACAGTAGGCTGATAGCACCTGTTTGGCCGGCACCTTGGCCATTTAAGAAAATCACAACACACTTAAAGGGGCCCTATTATGCTCATTTTCAGGTTCATATACATATAACAGGCAAGAGAAAACCCCAAATAGCATAATAGGGCCGCTTTCAATGAGGGAGATCAATTGAGGTTTCATGTTGTGAGGCTTTATGGTTTTTTGCACTTATTGTGGTTTGCTTGAAAAGCTGTTTGAAATTCAATGTATTTCAGTTGCTTCTCTACCTCCTAATTGTCACTGTCCTCATTTCCTTTCCTCTCTCTGTTTCTTTTCCTTGCAGAGGATCCTCCCTGGTTGCTGATTTAAAGCTCTGGTCCTCATCTCTAGCCGGGGTGGACAGCCCCTCCCCCCCCCCCCTCAGTGAAGAGCAACATGACCCAGGAGGGGCAGGCTCTGCCCTCTCCCACCCCACCAGAGAGCCCAGTTGAGCCCGATACCGCCACCAGCGACCCCCCCACAGAGACCCAGGACACGCTGAGGGTGGCAGAGAAGGACGAGATAGAGGAGGGGAGAGGAGAAGAGATCAGAGAGGGAGAGGGGGAGACACACGGGGATGTACATGGGAGGGAAGAAGTAAAGGATGAAGTAGCAGAGGGTAAGTTAAAAGAGGAGAGGGTAGATCAACAAACAGATGGAGGGGCGGAGGAAGAGAGAGAAGGGACGAGAGCAGAAGGGTATGTAAATGTGGAGGTGAGCTCAACAAGAGAGGAGGCAACATATGAAGAGGAGGAGGAGGAGGAGGAGGAGATGCAACCGTCTACAGAGGAGAAGGAGACCCCCCCTCAACAAGCTGGGGGGTGAGTTCACTTCATCTTCATTTATGGAAACCTTGTGACTACATCTGTGACCTCTAGGGGTCACATGACAATCTGTACAAAGAGAAGATTACATGAACTGCTCATTAGCTAAGAAACACAACAGAAACACACACAGCTTTAAGCTTTAATATCCTCAAACACTTTGTTTGTGGTTGGACAGAGTCTGTGTATGTGTGATTTAGCATAATATAGTGCACATTTGTTATGCTTTTAATGGTAAATCGTTTTTTGTCAGCGATTAACTCCGTTATATCGTAAACTTCATTAGCATTTTACAGAATGAACCGGCAAAAAGCCTCAATGAAATGAGCGGAGAGCAAACAAACAGAGAGAGATGGTCTAATGGCAAAGAGCTGGAGGACACAGTAAAGCAAGCTTTAACCAACACAGGGAGGGAAGGCTCAGTGAACAGTTCAAAGTGTGGCACATGTAGACATGTCCATTCATTAGTGAGCGCTTTGTTAGAAAGAAGTACATAGGAACTAAAGGGCCATTATAAAGTGCGGACCAAGGCCATATGCTTCTAATCTTGTAATGTTACTACATTCATGAAAGTGAAAAACAATATGTGTGTTTGCCCAGTGATTCAGATTGCTTTCAAATGTCATTCAACCAACAAACAAAACAGATACAATACAAAAAGAACAGTTATTACGTTAGTACATGAAGATGTTTCACTCTTATGCAAACACAGAGAACTCTTCTCTTAAATACAAGAAATGAAACAGTAGAGGTTTGACAGACCAGCTTTTCACAAAGAAGCATATTGGACAGTGCTTTTGAATCTTTCATAGCTTCAATTGTCAGTGAGGCCATTCATGCTGAAATATCTTCCCATTGTGAGAACATCTCCTGAATGAAGAATGATTTCAGCTATGAATATGAATGAATAGAACCCTTCCTGTGTGCCACTCAACAAAGAAATGCTTGAGTCATATGCTAAATATCATTTCCTTTCTTTCTTTTCTCAACAGACTCGCAAATGGCATAGGTGGTAATGAAGAAGACGATGAAGCGGGAGAGGAAGAGGAAGAGGAAGAGGGAGGAGAGGAAGGGGGGACCCACTTGGACACTTTTAGCTCTAACTTTGAGACGACTGTAGAACAGGCCGACACAGAGGTGGAGGAGGAGGAGGAGGAGGAGGAGGTCCAGGGAGAGGGAAACCAGGACAGTTTCAGCTCAGTGTTTGAGCACATCGTCGAGCAGGTGGACGCTCAGGATGAAGAGGAAGAGGAGGAGTTAGAGGAGGAGGGGGAGAAGGGGAGGGTTGACAACAAAGACGGCTTCAGCTCCACCTTCGAGCGCATCGTGGAGTCGGCCCTGCTGAGGGGCGGGACCTGCTACAGCAGCCTGGACTCTCTGGACGTGCTGTCGCTCACGGACGAGACGGACAGCTGCGTCAGCTTCGAGGCGCCACTGACGCCTCTCATCCAACAGAGGTCGCTGTTACAGGGGCCCGAACCCCTGGAGCTGGAGCTGGAGACCGTCCAGGAGCAGGAGGGGGCCGAGGCCGGGCTGGACTCCCCGGGCGAGGGGGAGAACGCCTTCCCTGGAGCTGGGGCTGGAGTGGGAGGGAGCCCCCTGAGGACCACCATACCTGGGAGCAGGTCAGAGTTTGTGCTGAGTCAGTCCGGACGCTGGACCATCCCTAATGGATACCACTCTGACTCCCAGAGAGGATGTGGAGCCATGATCAACTCTGTCAGGTAAGGAGGCAGGATTAAGGTTATTTTAGTCCTTATGTTAAGTTATTTATGTGTATAATATATATTTTAAAGCACCCTTAAAGGGAGAGTTCAAAACAAATGCATACACTTGTGAGTGTTTGAGATATCAGCCGTGGAGATGTCCGCCTTCTCTCCGATATACTGGAGCTAGATGGCACTCAGCTTGTGGTGCTCAAAGGGACAAAAAGATACATTTAAAACATTTAAAATGTCTCTTTCCAGAAATCACAACCTGGTGTCTCAGAGTATCCACTAATCCATGTACTATTTTCTATATGGTATTTCTCGTGCTATCGAACTTCAAACTCAACAAATAGTGGCTTTAAATATAATTCAAACAACATGCAAAATGCCATTTCCCCTATTAGAGCTTGTTGCAACTGAAATGTTGGCGTGCATTTTTAGACATATATCATTATTACAGATTTTTTAAGGATGGCGGGTGTGATTTTTTCATTTCTAATGCATTGCCCAGACCCTAAGGTTTAGGATTAGCTTCAACTGGCATAACAGTTAAATAACACACTTTCTGTTAATCATAAATGAGAATTGAACTGCATATTTCAAAATGGCATGGTAACTTTTCCACCATAATCAAAGTGTTAATATTGAAGACACTTGGCTTATACACAGCCTTGGATGAAGAGTGCTTTTTGAAATATTAAATTGTTGTTGAACGGTAGAAAAACAGAACATTTGCGTCAAATCAGGCAGGTGTCTAAAAACTGAGACACATTCACATGTGGTACTGGACATTTAGAACACCAAAGATTACGTGCCATCTTTCTGTAAGTTACCTTCAGGTAGACCCATAGGATGTTACATTCTTCATCAGCGAACGCACTGCTAGCAGAAAGATACACAAAGGTTTTCTTGTATTAACAAATGATCAAATCCTAGCTAGGTAAGGTACAGTTTATCTGGTATGGGGGGTCAGAAAATCATGACACAAATCAAGACTGAAAGAGGGGACGCACAGTGGCGTGCACAGACATTTATAGGGGAAGGTGCTCAAGAGAAAAAAAAAGGGCACCTTCTGAGTCGTCATGGCGCCACCAAAATTGTGCGCTCCGAAATTGTGCGGGAAAATTTGCCGGATAATGGCGGATTTTCTTAGTTTCTTTTCGGTTTTTAGTTACTTTATTTCCGTTTTAGGGTTAGGGTTATGTTATTTAATTCTTATTTTTGCCTGATTTTACTGATTTATTATAAAAAAATTAATTATTTTAACATTTATTTGTATTATTCTAAATGATTTAGGGGGGTCCAATCTGAAGTAATCATGGGGACGAAACCCCACCCCGGGCTTGACGCCGCTAGGTGGAACCGCCGGCTGCCTTAGTAGTGTGAGATTTATTAAAGGCACATCTTGTATGTCGTAATTGCATATATTTTTTTTTCAATAACCATATGCTGTCTGATGCAGATGTTTATAATATTCAACAGGTTGGTTTCTGGTAAATTATTGTAACAATGTATGCGCTGCGCGTTCACGTTGAGAGAAGGAAAGGGAGGGGCTGCAGCCAGGGCACGTACGGGAGTGCCGCGGGGCACGTGTGGGGATGTCTGACAAAATTACAACGCGCATTTGGGGCATTGTTTTATATATTAGAAGCTTTTAATCCAGAATTGATCGATGTTACCATGAGCCACATACAGTACACTGTAAAAAAAAAAAAAAACTGTAAAAAACGAACTTTCAAAAGGGCACATTGCTGTCCAGAGGGCAAAACGGGCAGGTGCTCAAGCACTACCTAGAGCAGGGGTCTGCAACCTTTTTGACCAAAAGAGCCATTTTGCTCCTTTTTCCAAAACATTTTTTTGTCTGGAGCCGCAAAACATATTTCATAGCTTGATAGCTAATAAAGTTGTATTTATTGTTATATCAGACAAAAACTACAGTTTTTTTGCATTTATTAAGCTATTTATTACATTATATAAAACTGTTAACCTCTAATAAGAAACAAAGAACTCCTATAAGGAGAATTAAAAAGAATACACAGGCCTACTTTAAAATAAATTAAACACAGCACTTGGGGAGTCCTCTGCACATTTGAAGGAAAACAAATATTATTAAAATGGGCCCACTTTGAAATAAATAAAACATATAGCTGCACCCTAAAAATAGTTAAAGGTAGGGTAGGTAAGAATGGAGAAACCAGCTCGAGTGCGCTAGAATTTGAAAATACACAACCGGAAAAAATATGCCTCTTCCTTCAGACTTCCTCACAAAGCCCCTCCTCCAACACACACGAACGCGCACATGATCAATGAGGGCACGAGATAAATGTGTGCACAGATGGAAGGCTGACAGGCAGGTAGGTCATCCAGTTATTTTAGCCGGGCCGGCTCAGATGATTGGTCGTGCTTTTTACAGCGCTACGGCTTCCAGAGATACATTTTTGTATGTATTTATTGTCAAAGCATTTAATATATTCATTGCTATCGGGATGTTAAGAGCATTCCATGGAATATAACAAAAACTGTTTTCTGAAATAAATTACATACCCCATTGAATTATGACTGAAGATCGTCAACTGTCTTCCTCTCCCGTGTTGTTCCTCGATACGTAAAGGCTGCAGCACCTTTGACAACTTCTCTCCACATATCAAACATACCGGTAAACCAGCATCGTTTGCTGTGAAAGCATATAACTCTGTCCACACAGAATTAAATCCTGTGTTCCTCCGGTACTTTTCTTTGATTTATCCATAGTTCGCTCATCGAGCCGAGGGTCAGGTTATTCACCCGCAGGAAAAGGCGCTCGCGCGGGACCGTAGCAGGATGTGACGCATATTTTAGTTGACCTAATTAAAACCGTTTTGTTTTTTATTATGTGTCACAGTATCACCTCAAAATACAAGATACGAAACATTTTCAACCATG
>NW_011369947.1:11494796-11527948 GCF_000735185.1 Notothenia coriiceps
TCCTAGAAATACTTTTATTTTATTTCCTTCTTATTTTTGTCTAAGCTCAAGGGAGCCAGAGCAGAGGGCTTAAAGGGCCGCATGCGGCCCGTGGGCCGCGGGTTGCCGACCCCTGACCTAGAGTCTATGTGTGCACGTCTTTGGGGACGCAGGTATAGAAGTATAAAACAAAAAGTGAGCTTTATTAAATGAAAGCTGGTACGAAAACACAACTAAACACTTAAGGAGCTGGCAAGGTTAAACAAAAACAAATCCAGAAAGAGCGGGAAACCAGGAACTGCGACACACTGAACCACATCAGGGAAACATTCACAAGGAACTCACAGAGAACACAATGAAAGACAGGAATACCGTATATACACACACAGGACTAATCACATAGACAAGACACAGCTGGGGAGGGCATGCAAAACTCAAGGGGAAGCAGGTGAAAGTAATTGGAAAATCACACAGGCGGGAAAACACAGACAGGAAGTAAAACAAGACAAGACACAAGGACTTAAAATTAATCAGGGGAACAAAAACTAAGATCATGACAATATCATCAGCTATGATACACAAAAACAAGTAAGTTATTTTACGTTTTGCATGCATACATTTCCTGCTGCAACCAGGCAGTGAAGTCATTCATAGACGCTGTTGTGCTGACTTGGATATTGGTGCAATATGCTGTGACCTTGGCTGAACCAGCAGGTGGCGTGAGCATGGTGGGACGCAGCTGTGGGCCCTTCAGAGAAGGGGAGGTTGGTTGGGGGTGAATGGGGTGGTCCGCTGGTTCAAAAGGAAGTCGTTTGTCTATGCGTGTAAACTCAGTTGGCAGGCAAATACATACCAGTCTACCCAACCAAACAACATCAAATGCTAGGCTCATGTTACTCAGTTGAAGAATCCTCAATATATTCGGAAAAGGAGACTAGGGAAGCTGTCATGGTTGGATAGCTTTGTGCACTTTAGCGTGAACGTAACTTCAACAGCAACAAGCAAACAAAAGACAGTATTGCAGAAAATTCAAAGATGCAGGAGGAGAGCTTTTACAGTACATGTTCATGCAGTCACTGTTTAAGCAGGGTTGCTGCCTTTGTAATAACACCGCTCCTTCCCCTGTTGGTATTGACTGAGAGCGATCCAGACAGCAAAGTTCACGAGGCCTTCCTGCACATTGCTGCAGCTCTATTTGATTCCTTTAACCCTTTTGCCTTGAGCGTACTTGCACAGTAGGGAGAGATAACCTCGGTGCGGCCAAATTACACAAGATGTATGCATGACAAAAGACCTCCTTTGAGAGGAAACGGCATTTGCAGGACCACTGTGGTGGGTTCATATTAGAGAGTAACACTTGAAATGTATACAGCAGTATGGAAATAAGACACAGGGTGCCTGTCAGTATAATACATCACTAAGGTGAGCTGAACAGCAGGAGTACGCTTCTTATCGTCTCAGATAGCCAGCTGATAATAAACAATGCTGAGATTATAATGCTTTGATATCTATCTCCTTCACTTTGTCTATCATTTGCATAGACCCAGAGGAATTGTGGAGAATACAGCAACAGCTGCCGGTACTTTCTTTCATTTAATTACCTTAATAGCACTTAGGAAGGTTTAGGAAGAGCCACTGAAGGGGGAGGTGGTAACAGGAACCATATGGGAAACGCCATGTAACCTGAACTCTGGCTATAGGTCTGTCTGTCTGGCTTCCTACAATCCCTGTGGCTGGTTCTCCGCCTGCACAGGTCCTGCTACTCAACTCCTGGAGTGCCAAATAGACATTGGTAGTATGAAATGAAGTCCATGTAATAGAGTACTTTACTTAAGCAGCGGTGCTAAGTTACTAAGTAAATGTAGTAGTATTTTGATTTAGTGCTACTTCATACTTCTCCTCCACTTCACTTTGGAGGGAAAGATTGTACTTCTTACTCACTACATGTATTTAACGATATTAGTTACAGGTTACTTTGCAGGTTAATATCAGTTATACAATTATACATCTAGATTCTGATGTACTATTATGAATTTGGATACCCAACAGCACATAGAGCAATTCAAGTAAGCTCCATCATTACTAACTGCAAAATTAAAACGATGAATGGATCACTAATTATAAGCCATTGAAGGAGAAATACAAAATACATTTGTACTTTTACTTAATTAAGATTTATAATGCACTACTTCTACTTGTAACAGAGTATTTCTACACTGTGGTATTTTTACTTAACTAAAATATCTAAGTACTTCTTTCACCACTGTACTTGAGAGCAATTTTGAGGTCTGTTTACTTCTGCAACACAGTGACTTCACTATGTAAAACTCTCGCTTTTATTGGCTAGTGTCTTTAAGCGGTTGATCAATCACAACAGAGCCGGCCAGCTGACTGGGCTCTGGTTTCAGACAGATCCTCTCAGGTAGCTGCTGGGATTTCTCCCCAGCCCCCCCCTGCTGCTTCCACATCTCAGTACCAACTATCCGATGAACCGAGGATTTAAAATGTCGGCCCTCCTTCTCTTACTCTTTCCTCTCCCTCTCTCCCCCCGTCTACAGATGTTGTCCTTTAAGCACGGTCTTACTTCCTGACCACCAGCGCCAAACTGAATGAGCTATTGTTTATGTCATGACATCATCGTCTTCAGCTTTCCTCTGCCCAGCAGGGTCTCACAGTGAATGTGTGTGTGTGTGTGTGTGTGTGTGCGTGTGTGTGTGTGTGTGTGCGTGCGTGTGTGCGTGCGTGTGTGTGTGCGTGTGTGTGTGCGTGTGTGTGTGCGTGTGTGTGTGTGTGTTAAGCGAGTGATTATTGCTCTATGCTAGCCAGTCATTTAAGCACTTAAATCTCGAGTGGATACATCTGCTAGTCAGTCTTAAAGGGATATCTTAGGGTTTAAAGGCACTCCCAGTATCCAATTCATCGTGAACTAAAAGTGGGTTTTCAACAGTACTTTTTCAGTTGTTAAAATCAAACAAGCATTAGCAATTCAATGCAAGTCAATGGAGGTAAAAGCCATTGAACAGTTAAAGCTCAGTCAAAGTTTGTTTGGTTTAAATATTCCCAAAGGGGGCACGCATGGTTTTGAAAAGATTGCTCTTCAGTCTAATTTGTATTGAAGTACCTGAAAGTAGCTTGGCTATAAATGCTAATAATAAAGCCGCAGCACAGCACCAGTGGAGGGTTATTTTCTGGATGGGCTCATAAGAGGACAGCTCACAGTGAATAGACAGACAGGTTATTATAAAATGCACTTCTTAAAAGCATTTGATCATACTGTCTGTCAAATGGATGTGTGTTAAAGCAAAAACAATTATGACTGCATCTATAAGGGTGCTTCATACGTTTCCACATCCTTTTCTAAATGTATTTGATTTCTGCTTCTTCCTCCTTCACTCTGTCACACCATCTCTCTGTGATCCATCTCACCTGCTGCCTCTGTATTCATTTCCCCACTTTATCTGTCTTATCTCACTTCATCTCATCTCCTGCACTGTCCTCTTCCTTCCTTCTTTGCATCACCTCTTCTTCCATTTCCTCTACAGTGCTCTCCTGCTGCTGCATCTTATCTCTCATTGCTCTCTTCTCCTCTCTTTCCCTGTGTCCATTCTCTTTGGTTGACATAATTGGCTCAGTTACATTTCTGGCACTTCAGGCGTCATGGACAACTAGTCTTTTTCACTGCAGGACGGAACAGCTGCAAAGCGATGGATACAAAATGGCAAGTGAATCAGTCAGTCTGTTTGGCAGACACGTTGTTTTATGGGTCATTCAGTCCATGTGTTTCCCCGTCATCCAGATACTCTAAACTATTTTGCTACAGAGAATATAGAAATAATTTAAAAAAAAGTGTACATCTAATCTAATGTCTGCATGCTACCAATGCTCACAATGTCAATGCTAACATGCTGATATTACGCAACTATAAGTTTGTTTGTTTTTTGGAAAATAACACTTACAAAACATAATTTCTTTCACAAATAAAAACATACAAGGCATTAGAACATAACATTAATACAAAAAGTAAAGTAATTAGTCAAAGGGCTAGATCATGTGTTTCTTTTTTACTAAACAATTTTGTTGCATTCTTATTTTCTTTTAACATATGGGCTTTTACAACACTTAAGTTATAAGCAGAGACAAGTGTAAACATGATTGCTATCATAGCTCAATCAATCAATGAACCTTTATTTTTATATTGCAGCTTTATATTGAATAAAAAGCACATTAGGATGATAAAAGTAGTAAAATATTGGAAATAAAGTCAGAAATTAATTGGTAACAAAATACCATTAAATAAGTAATAAAGGTAAAAACATTTTTTTTAAATAATTTAAGAAAAACATATGCAGTGTTTCAAAACAGTACATAAAAAGAAGACAGAAAATATTACAATATTAAAGTTGAGCATATCAGCATGCTAACATTAGCAAATAGGCTCTAAACACAAGTTACAACAGGATTAGGGTTAATTATTTTGGCATTATGATATCTTTACAAATTTCCATAGCAATTCATTCAATGGTACCTGAGCTATTTCTGTCTGGACCAAAATACTGACATTGCCATTCCCAGAGTTGGTTAAAGGAGAGTATGTAAATGACTAAACAGTGGACGAGACAGAAAGCAGTTTGTCTTCTCGGGAAATTCATTGGCATGCAGCGTGCAGCAGTTGGATCACCATATGTGTCTCAAAACGCTGCAGAAACTCTGATAGTGAGTCATACATCAGCTGTGCATGCCTCATGAATGCAACTGAAATATGATGTCTTCAAACAATGTTAAAACTATTTACCGTAACTCTTTTTAACTGTAAGAACAGTTGGCATTATCTAGTGCAACGATGAAAAGACTCACAAATTCTGATCAAATCAAAACATTCAAATCGTTTCTTTCAAGCCTGGCAGCAATGCTTTAGACAACGTTACAGACTCTGTCCAAAATGCAGGCTTCAGCGTTCATAACAGACAGGGCTTTGATGACGCGCCGGGCGGAGAGAGAAGAAACCTAATCTTACCTCAGCCAAACTCTCCCTGTAGATCCTCTCCCTGCTACTGCTGATTATTCTGACATCAGTGGATGAAGGACGTCAAGTCGGCAGCTTGCCACGGGGATACAGGAAACACTGTCGAGCATTGCAGATGTTGTAGACAAGCCATCCAACACATGGAAATAAGACATGAAGGCTTTCTTTCAAGCAGTCAGGGATATTGTTTCGTCTCAGTCAGTTTGCTTGCCTGTTAGTTCATAAGGTGATTTGCCAGACTGTCACTCACTTATATTATACATTCACCAACCTGTTACTTTACAGTGTATGCCCTGTGTGAATCTACGAGGTAAAAGCTTAACCTTTATCTACAGAAAATGCATCGAACCGCCATGAAATACACGCTTTCTATCCATCTCTCAAGCAGCTTACAACTGATAGATCTGCACAGTGGAGCCAACTAGTCTTAATGCAACCTGTAGTGTAGCATTCAGACACACAAACATACAGGCACGCACGCACGCACGCACGCACGCACGCACGCACGCACGCACGCACGCACGCACACACACACACACACACACGTAAAGGCTACACAGAAAGGAGTGATATTGAGAAGTCATGGCACAAGAAGCGTGTAGTACGTTAATGTATGCATACTTTTTATTCTTGTAGATGCGTGCACTATCTCTGGCCGAACATTAGTATGCATGTGCACCAGTTTGAGCGAACATGCTGTGAGCGTGTGTTCCTCCCCCTAGCTTGCGAGCCCGGTAGATCTAAGCCCAAGCAGAGCAGATAAAAGCCAGGCTCAGTTGTTTCCATATCAGAGAAGCAGCTCTGCCGTGTGGACTAATCTCTTTCATATACAACACTGTGGAGTGCAGACACACACATAAAAGAGTAAAGATACATGGGGCCAGCAGCATGCATGCGTAAACAAAAATGTGCATAATGCTCGTACTTCCTAATGCTCACTCAGTGACACAGATATAGGAGCTTTCATATCTATATTTCACATTTTGAATGTTTCCCTTTTTTCTGTCTCTCACTTGCACACACACATCATTCAGGATGTCATCTTGGCATAAAAACCCTACCTACGCGTGGTTCTATAGCGCCACTGAAACATCCTGCAGATTATCCTCACTCCTCAGGCACTGATATGGAAACATTAGTAGCACAAATAGACATACGCACTTTTGCAACACAAGCAGTAATACATCCAAATGCTCTCTTTCAGCATCTCACCACAGGCAGACACACACACACACACACACACACACACACACACACACACACACACACACACACACACACACACACACACACACACACACACACACTAACTGAATCATTTCAGCACTGACGGATTTATCCCTGTCTATTTATAGCCCGACTCTATGTTTTATGACACATCCCTCGGTCTAACCGTACCAATGTTTTGGTTGAATGAGGTTCTTCTTACCGCAGCCTTCTCTCCTTTGAGGTGTCTGTCAACACTTCCTGTTTGAGTTGAGTGGAAATAGAGCCTGACTCTGAAATATTAGTGGCTTTTTTTGGCTTTTTCAGTTCTTCTCCTCTTTGAATTTGTGGCTAATTTAGAGCAGAAGATATCCTCTGGTTGTTGTAAGATGATCAGTGTTTCACCAAACACATCCCACACCTGAACACAATAAGTCTCACAGAGCCGAAAGAGGTCACCATTGTCCATTGTCTGCCTCCACATTGGGGTTTTGTCTCAGTACCAATATTTTGCCCAGTAACTCATTATATTTCATTAGATACTGTTATCTGGGTTCACTTAATTGCATGTATTGCTGTTATAAAACAAATTAAATAATATGAATCATTTTGGATATGAGAAAGGCACACTTAAAATAAAATAAAATGTTATATGAGTATATATTTTGGGTCAGTCTATACTGAGGTATATTAGTCTCAAATATATTTATTTATACAATTCCATATGGTAATATTTGTGTCCTGGTTTTTAACATCTTGACACCTTGTTTACAATAAGTGATTTAAGGTAATGGCAACTCCAACATAAATGAATGTGTGTATTGTATTGCCATGAATAAATATCTCCTCAATTAATCAGGGATTTATTTGAATTGAAAGTTAGAAATGTGAAGAGCCATTTCTAAGTACTAACTAAGTAGTATAATATACTATATTTTAAGTTTGTTGATGCTTTAAACATCAATAGTGGTTGATGCTTGGCTCTAGATATTACAAATACACATTTATCCATCCATCCATTTGTGACGCCTATCCGGTACCAGTTTGTGGGGACAGCAGGCTAAGCAAGAAGTCCAGACATCTCGTTTTTCTAGCTCCTCCTGTGGGATCCTCAGGGGTTCCCAGGGGGCCCCAAGGTAATTGAACTCTTTCACTTAATCTAGCCGCTCACTCCCTACCCAGAGGGTGCAGTCCACTGTTCTGACTCTCATCCTGACCGCTTTACACTCCACTGCAAACCGCCCGAGTGCCTGCTGGAAGTCACAGTCTGGTGACGCTAACACAACCACATCGTCTGCAAAAAGCAGAGAAGCAATTCTGATGTCCCCAAACTGGACACTTTGGCTGCACCTTGATACCCTATCCTTTAAAATCATGAATAGTTTCCAGACAAGGGACAAACTTGGAAGAGCCCAACACCCACTTAAAAAATGTTTGACTTCCTGCCCAGAATACGAACTCAGCTCTTGCTCCAGCTAATGACCGGAAGGCTCCTCTGGAATGAGAGTTGTACCCCCCACTAGACTCCCCTGGGACGTGGTCCTTTTCCAATCCAACAAACCCTTGTAGACTGGATGGGAAAACCCAACCTGAAGTTCTTTTTGACTATCTTTGGCATGATGGCCCTGTTTACTTTAGACATTACCATGCTTTTTGGCAGATTGATTACAAGTGGACAACTCTCAGTACGTCAGTTCATTCTTGGCATTTGAATTTGTCTCATGACCATTACCTTTCTGTTTGAACCGCGGTTAGACAATAATGAACTTCATGTGCCTAGTCTGCTGGAAATTAAAAGAAGAAATCAGAACATAACAGATTGGGTCCATTCATTGACATATTCAAGGCAATATATTTGTTGGCTCACCAATATCTCTATGTGCTATTTGAAAATGTCAAATGTTGTGAACAAAGCCCCTTTAGGCAATTCACATCACAAAACATATGAGGTTAAATGCGTTGCAGACCAGCTGAAGTGGTTTGAGTTATCGCATCATAATGTGTCTGATGGGCATTAACACTTCTATTTAGCCCTGTCCACTTGCAATCCTATCACCCAAGACACATTAAACGTGTGAACATGGTGTATGAAAGGACTCCTTTTCACATACTGTATGTTATTGAGGAGCACTTGTATCTCATGTATCCTGCTCTGGCTTTTTGTTAAAAACACTGCAACACTTTCCCCCATGTGCTAGCTGTCATGTGAACATCCCATCAGGCCTGTAACAGGTTTGTGAATTTTGCTGTGAGTGAAAAAGTCACGGTGTGTAAATGTCAAAGGTTATCAATATCTCATGGTAGTTCTCATGAGCTATGGATAGTTCTCATAAAACCCTGATGTGCACAATACTCAGTAGAGTGAGTCCACTTGGATTAAAAAGGTATTCTGGTCCAAGAACTGACTGAACTCCAGTGTTATTATTTTGATCCGGGAAATGCAGTCTTAGTCGTTGTCTGTACATAATAATGCGCAGAGAAACGCAAGTGCTGTTGATCTCGTAGAGTGCTCGCCTTGACCAATTTACCAATTGAACATCCTCCAGGGTTTTATCTCTATTATAATCTTCAATCTCAAGCCCCAAACGTTTTACTCTTGCCCCACAGCTGCACGACTGTCATCTGATTTTCCTATAGTTTTTTCCACCAGATGAGAAAGAGGAAGCTGGGATATTGATAGCGAGGTTGCACGCAGGGATGTGTCAGTGTGTCTTATACAAATATGTTTACATGTGTGTTTGTGTGTGTTACCATCACATAGAGTGTGGGGATTATTATTATTTGTCTTTGTACATTAATACAATGATGCACAGCATGCATTTTAGCTGAGACAAAAATAGAGTTGTGCAGTGATGAGGTATTTTTGTAGGCCGACCTGGAAGTTAGCATTGCAAGGGCTCCTTCAACTGAAAGCAATGGGATGTTTCCGTTGGATTTTAGAATATAGAAGAACATAAGATCTGAGGTTTGTTCAGCAGGATAATCTCTATATATTAACACAATTTAATAATACTTGAAGCGTAAATAAAATTGCCAGACGTCAATAAATGAAGCAATGCTAGAAACTAATATAGAATGGTCGAATGACGTCACCGCTAAACTGGAGGCGGCTAATGTTTAGCGTGAAGACATTTAGTAGTCTCATGAGCGACTTGTTAGCAACTGCCATTTCTAAGACAGGTAAAAGCTTCACACTGACATATTTTATGTTGTTATTAAAAAGGGAACATCTTTTAAGCTTGTATTAAACCTTATTTCAGGAATATAACCAAAAATAACTTAGAAAAACAATTGACTTTGTGACAAGGGAGCCCAGAAAGGTCAACATGCTAACCCATTTCTAGGATTAGGACACATTTCTCCACCACTCTATTGGGATCTTCATTTCAAATATAAAAACATAAAGTGCTTTTGAGCCCGTTCAATGTTGAGCTGAGTTAAACACTTTTCTGCTCTAGGGTTACACTTTTGATGTGGTTGTACTCTGTCTTGCATCAGTGGTTGCTGAGCCGTATTGAAGCAATACACTGGGGGGATGTACAGAAATAACCACATTAAAAGACTCCATGCTGGAAAGCAGCTCAATGGAGTACAGATACAGGACGTCTCGCTGATATTGAACTGAGCTGCTGGCTCACAGCCTTTCACTTAAATGCAGAGGAAGTGGCGCTGGCTGGGACACACAGGGCCATTGTAAAGTCACCACTAGGAACAGCAATTCATCAGGAAAAGTCCGTGTAGTCGCTGGCCCCGCCCCCAACATCCTCTCCTCTGTGGAGCGTTAAGTCAGCCAACAAACTTCAAGGAAAAAACTCTAAACACATTCCCAGTCTGTTTACACTATGGCGGAATAACGCCACGGTCTAATTTACCACGCGAACAGGTTGTCATCATCTATGACCTGACTTCCGCTTTGAAGGAGTCTGATTTAAAGTGAAACAACAAACTGTTGCCGATGCGGATTTGACCGACTACTGGATGATGAGGCTGGCGGACCTCAGCGCGCCTTTAACCGCTGATTTACAAATCTCACAGAGACGATGTGGAAAGAGGAATATGATGATCACTTCGACTTTTTGCTCCAAATGCTGTAAGTTAAATATTTCTACAGATAGGGAATTTTTCTAAGAATTCACGTCCAAATGGGTGGGAACATTGACATTATGCTGCGTGGCAAAATGGAAATAGTGAGGAGGCTGCACTGTAACTTTACTCTGCCAAAATATCACTGGAGCACTTCTTTAACATTTCTGAAGGGACTTGCATATGAAACTACAATCAAATGTAAAGTGACTTCAACGTAACAAAAATGTCATGTGGTATTCCTTGGGGGACTTAAAGTGCATAACTACTAATCAATAGGATTTAGAGACTGTAGCTTGAATTTACCATACATTTACATTGTATCTTATTCAGAATTTGTCATTTAAAATAGATAGAAGTAAGGCAACAGATATGAGATTGATAAAGTTACAATTGTATATTAATGATAGTGCTGCAACTGTATTATTTTCAAGATCAACAAATCAGTGCCTTTTATGATGAATCAATGAATCAAAGGTAAATGAAAGTTGACAAGTTCCCAAAGCTTAAGGCAAGGTTTTTAAATTGCTAATATCCCACCAACAGTCCAAACACCAAATATGTTATGTCCTGAGCTACTGGAACCAGTACTGTACACTTTGTGATATTGAACCGATTGTGAAGATGGATGCTGATGACATTTTGGGCAGCTACAGTTATATTGAAGGATTATTGTTTAGCATGTTTGAAGGCTGTCTAATTTCTTAAAACTGTTAGTTTCATGCCTGACTTGTACTCTGAACTGTGCCCAGCATTTAAAAAAAAAATCAATATGAGCGACTTTTTACCTGCATGTCATGGCCTTGGGTTAAACAATGTCAATAATAGAGTAAAAAACAAAGTGTAGAAGTAACTTGGATACACGGTGGCCACTTATTTTTTAGTTGTTTTGTTTGTCCTGGCTTCTTTGACATTCAAGAGTCCAATATTGCTACAGTTTTTTTTTGCAGAGATTGTATCTAACCCCAGTAGGTTTCCTGTCTAACACACACTCGTGTGTGTGTTCCTATAACATGTCTACCACAGTTGATACCACCAATGATATAAATGAAAAGGAAAGAAAAGCCGGTGAAATAACAGAATTTCATAATCCATTTAATCCCATAATATTCACCCTGATGGAAGATGCTACTCGGACCCTCCCAACACACACACATCTCACACGCAGACACACCTTGTAGGTGTGGGTTCGGGAGTTGCAGAGCCAAAGAGATTAGCATGTGAGTCACTGGCATGCTCCATCATGCTCTCTATCTCTGACACACTGGCAGACTGAGTGGCGGTCACAGCGGATGAATATGTGTGGCCTGGGGATACAGACTTGTGTGCCTTTAGATAGACAAACAGGTTGACTGTGTGCCACTTGGCCCTCTGTGACGCCGAGTGTCTTGGCATAAAGGCCCGCTCTAGATATCTGACACTTCATATTGTGTCTCTTTCTTTCTCTGTTATTTTGTGTGTGTGTGTGTGTGTGTGTGTGTGTGTGTGTGTGTGTGTGTGTGTGTGTGTGTGTGTGTGTGTGTGTGTGTGTGTTGGCTCTATTATTGCCAGACAGCAGAGCAGTCAATCGGTGGAGCCTAGCATCATTTTATCCCCATGACTGATACGATGCTTTGAATGATTTATGAGTCTGGTGAATTAATATGGTCAGACAACCAAAAGCAATTTCACTGCAAACACCGGCCGAGATATTGTTTTGATGGTTTGCCACTGGCTCTTTTTTTCATGCGAGTCCATATCTATGTGTGTTTATGTCTTTGTGAAATATGTATGTATTTGCATCCACACCATTTTTCAATTTTCAACAGCTTTTCTCGGTCTCAAAGGGGTTCCTGCTTTCTGACTTTCCCAGGTCAGGTGGAATATCTTGTCCATTGAGTAGAATCTGGGTCTATCCCTGTTGGACATGTCCAGAATACATACAGAGGGAGTCGTAAAGGGATGGTTTTCATTTTGTCAGCCATTTCTATTTATTTTGACTTAAAATTGTGACAAATGTCCCTGTTATTTATTCATTTTTATTATCATATTTTAAGAAAAGCTTGAATATTTCAGTCTAGTTTTATTTAAAAAAGCTGTTGACATTTCAAAATGTTGTAGTCATCCGATTATATTTAATGTTTTGGTGGATCCAGACTAGCCTAAATATTTAAAAATGTCTCCTACGCCCTGTTCTTATTCAATTGAACCTAAAGTAATTAACATGTCGCACAGGAAATGAAAATGCTGCATTAGCAAAAAAAATCAAGTCATCTGCTCTTTTCTTTCAATGAAAACAAAATGTATTTTATAAAGTTTTAATTTAAAACTACATTTCAGAATATCTTTCTATTTAAATAATCACAGTAAGTGATTATTTTCGTTCGATGCGCTATCGTCATTGTCTAAGTCATGGAAAAAATGTTGTTGACGTAAATAACTGGTCATAGTTTTCATTCAATTAACGCGGTACAGAATCATTTCATTTAAATCCATCAACTGGCTTCTTGTCGGTTCTCCTCCTTTCCGGATATACAAACTCCCCGCCCTGTCCCTAAGGATGAGCACGGGCACCCTGCAAACCAAACTGCTTTCACCGACTGTATCTGCAATCTTATTGTCATTCTTGGCAGTGATGCTCTGCCACGATAAGGTCGAAAGCAGTTTGTGTGACTCGTTGATGTTTTCCCGTGACCCTGGTAGCTGTGTTGTTGCGGGGATGGGGAGGCTCCTTGTAGCTTCTCCCAAGGCAAATGTGTCCAAGGTCAGGGGCCAGATGAAGAGTGATGTTGAGGGCCTAATGAATCAGGGAAGACAGGCAGTGTGACCTTGCCTGGAGCAGGGAAATCAGGGATATCGGCTTTGGTCTACAGTGTGCAGTCAGCCTTTCAACATGTGAAGACAGAAAGACTGTCTCCTGACGCTGTTTGTTGTTAGTGCTTATTTGTCAGTCTTTTTTTTCTCTGATGGCCCTTTGTACCCGTTAAAACTGTTGTCTCCTAGCACAAGACACTTGGCTTCCGCTGTATCCACGGTAACCAGCAAATCCCCTAACAACAGCGCGTAATGTATTGAATTTGTGAGCGTAATGCAATTGGGCTGATCTGATTATGCAAAGAAACGTCTGAATCATCTGGCCATAATGCTGACGGTGCCACGCAGATGCACACGCAGACAGGAAATGAGGAAATGCCGTTTGGACTGATGGAGGTTAATGTGTCTTTCCAAAGAAATAAAACACCACAATTCACTGTTTCCTGCTGATTTATCAAATACAACAATAGAGGGCAGTTCCTTTCAGCATGGATAATATGAAATGTCCTGCTTGCCTGTAGGGGTTGTTTTCACTTGTAATCAAAAAACTATCCCATCAGCAATGCGTGTTGAAAGTACTATAAAAGGCTAATTAACTTCCGACTGGTAGGCTCTTGGGTCTAACAAAGCAGTGCACTGCAGTACAGTGGACCAAACTCAATATCTTAATCAAACTACCTCACTAAGTCATAAATAAATAAGTATGGCACTAATGAATACTGTGCATTGATTCTGACACTAACAGTTATACCTTGGCCTGATGAGTTCATCAAACTGAGTCCCTGAGCAAGACTCTGCATTGAAGTCAGCAGGAATGGCCCTATTTCTATATGTTGAAAGTGTACCATCTAACATTTCTGCATTTAAATGTCTGAATATGACTAGACTATGTTATATATTTGTTGAGGTATCTACTGACCTATATCTTTCCAAACAATTTTTTAAGTACAGAGATCTGTAGTTTTCATCAGGGTAATTTGTCGGTTTTATTTAGTCTCCTGTAATGGCGTTGTATCTCTAGGCCCTACTTTTCTTTTTGGGTTTTTCTTTTCCTGTAGTGTGTTATATAGGTTTTTGTGCATGTAAATGTTTTGGACCACGCCCCCCCCCTGCCTGAATCGCCTCCTTTGGACTCCTTTGTTTAATTCTGTAACATAGTGACATCTAGGGCTGCTCGATTATGGCAAAAATCATAATCTCGATTATTTGGGTCAATAATTGTAATTGCGATTATTAAATGTGATTATTCATTGACTTTGAAAACATCTATTTATAGGAGAAAAAAACTTGAACAGTATGTTTTTAACAGTTGATTACCATGAACTTTAAGTATAATTCAAGTGAAAAACCAAAAATAAATAAAAATATTATTATTATAAAAAAAAAAAAAAAAAGTAATAATAATAATACAAAAATAATCGTTTTATTTCGATTACGTTGTTTTCGTAATCGTTGCAAGCTGTAATCGCGATTAAAATGCGATTAATTGAGCAGCCCTAGTGACATCACTATGTAACACTTGCGCTTCTATTTGCTAGCACTCCAACTAATTGTACGTGATAGGCTAAGGGGCAGGACATCTCTAAACGGTTGACCAATCACAACAGAGCCGTCTAGCTAACCAATCAGAGCAGACTGGGCTCTGGTTTCAGACAGAGGGGGAAAAGAGGTGCTGCAGCACAGGCAGTATGAGAAAAATAAAGACCTTTCTGAACATTAGAGCAGGGAGACATGTCACAGAAAAGGAACAAAATACAATTATGAACCTGAAAACGAGCAGATGTCCTCTCCAGTACGTCAGTCTTGTGGTTGTCTATCAGAAGCTGTAATTAGGTTTTTGTCCAGTTTTAAGACACATTTTTCCAATACCTTATTTAGATCTTACACTTTAATTAATTAAACATTTCTAACATCTGGTCAGGTAGTTATGGAGAGGAGTAGATATCTGATGATTTTCTGGCTTCCTGTAAAAACTGAAATGATGGACAATGAGGGAGTCCTTACCAGGAGAAGCTCACTGCAATTATAAAACTCCCATGATCCCGCTAGCAACCCAAATCCTTCTTTTGTCATTGTTTTGAATGAGACACCAGCAGTGGCAAAACCCGACATATTGTAGTCTTCTTTTCTCCAAGGTGGAGTCAGTTGTACTTCTTTATACTCCGTAACATTGCATTTTCTTTTAGTTGTGTGTTTTTACATATACATGGATCAGAGTAAGTTAGAAAGTTTTGTGACGTTGAACAGAGCCTGAGAGGAAGCTTGTTTCAAAATGGTCACTAATAGCTAACAATTCAGTAGGCTATATTTAACTCTTCAACGCAGTTCAGTTTGAGACAATGCTATATTAGAATGTCAAACGACTCTTAACGCCCAACACGGTACATAGTGTTCAAGAACATGTCTTACATACAGCCAAGACATTACTTGGCAATAAACAAGCTGCGTGTTCACTCTCATGTCTTCAACAGCTTGGCAACTCTAAATGTTTCGAAGCCTTAACTACTCCTGCAGGGGTTGTTGAGTACATTCTTTTTTAGGGAACACCCAACTTAATAGTCCCACAGATACACCCATTCACAGCTGGGACAGACAATGAGCATGAGATGGACACTACTTTTTCAGATCGTTTTTTTGCTCAAGGTCAAGTTGATGGGAGAGGCCACAGAGATCAGTATTTGTTCACATTATGAATGAAAAGCTGACTTTCAGGCTACGTGTGCCTAGAAATATAGAAATAGAAGTATCATTGAGGTTTTAATTTTCTCATTACAGCACTTAAATTGTAATGATGCGAGAGGTTAACAGCTTAAGATTAGTGGAGCTTTTTAGATGAGATTGGGGCAGGTGAAAGCTTCTTCTGCATTATAATCAGCCTTTAGATTTGCTGCACTAAAGTAGGACATTAAGTGGCAGGGAAACTGGGTCAGTGTCGTAAAAGACACTTAAACCTCATACGACTTTTCTTAGCGTATATATGCGAACATATGTTGATATAATGAGTTTCTTGTTTTAAGTGAGTGGGCGTGTAACGACCTATGGTAACGACGGACATGGGCCTCATTCATTAACCCGGGCACCTGCTTGTGTGTGTGTTTGTGTGTCCTCTCCTGCAGCGATGCCAACCTCACAGACGTGCTGCCGGACTCAGAGGAGTGCGATCTGGGCAGTCTGGAGCGTTTGGAGCGCGGCAGCACCGACACGCTGGCCAATGGATGCCGAGCCGACTGTGAGGCCGCCAAGAGGCTCGCCAAACGCCTCTACCACCTCGAGGGCTTCAAACGCTGCGACGTGGCCAGACACCTGGGCAAGAAGTGAGCGCTCCTCATAAACCATAACACATGTGCAATGGCAAATACCAGAAACAGAGCAAAACATGTTTACATAGCTGCATATGTTCAGTATCAGTGTATGGATGAACAGTGGTGGTGAAAAATCATGCATTCAAAATGTAACTATTACAGATCTCCATATTGATACCAGTAAACCCTAAGGGAAATAATATCAGCAAAGTTTACTTCAAGGAAAAATGATCAGATTACATTTTTATATACATATCTAATAATATTCAGTTTTAATCACTAAGGAATTAAGACATTTAAATGTATTTAATTTTACTTCAGTAAAAAAATTGTCTGGAGGGGAAGTTATATAATAAGTAATACCAGCATGTAAACATTTCTTAAACTAACTAACACATCTTTTTGCATAACTATAAATGTTTTCCATATTGATCCCAGCTAAACTTAAATAAAAATACATAAATATTATTAGCTACTTACATTTTAAGCATCTCAAGTAAACATACTAAGTATTTATTTATTGTAAAATATTATATCATTCTGTTTCTATCACAAATTAATACATATTAGAGTATTTTAATGTTGTAGTTTGTCTATGTGAAGTACTTTGTACACTATTAGGTAAGTTGGTGGTAGAATACTGCATCATATCATATAATATATAAGTATATGTGCTTTTTGAAGAAAATTGACAATGTCAAAAAAGTTAAAAACACAATATTCCCTCTGATATCTTGAGAAGTCAGAGTATACATTAGCATTATATGGAAATACTAAGTTAAAGGATAAGTCCCTAAAAATAGTATTTAAGTTCATTTGTTCAGTAAATGTACTTAGTTACATTCCACCACTGGAAGAGACGATCATATGAAGCGGTTGCTCCAAATTGTGTTGTTTTTGTAAAGTAATCAGACACATCTGCTCTAGTTTCTCTATTCTCTAATACAGCAGAATTAAGCAAACCTTTTATACTTGTGATGTGCTGACGCTCCCTTCCCTCCTCGACTTACTCTCCGCAGTAACGAGTTCAGCCAGTTGGTGGCGTCAGAGTACCTGAGCTTCTTTGATTTCTCCGGCCTGTCCCTGGATCGAGCCCTGAGGTAATGCACAGTCAGCACGAGGAAGTGATGAGTGTGTGATGTAAACGTCCATATACATGAGCGTGTGTGTACTCTCTCCTTCATAGGGCATCAGCCTCGTGCTAATCAAGCTGTCGTGTTGAGTACGGTGAGCCAGTGCAGCTGACAGCAGCAGAGTTCATCCGAGCTCTCATACCTGTCTCAAACTGCTGCCTGTTCACTCAAGAGGCCCCCAGTGCTCTTCAGACACATTTGCAGACGCTTGTTAGAAATAACAGTTTACATAAAAGTCCTGCATTCATTTGCACTTGGATCTTAGATTAGAATAAGATCTATCCTTTTCCCCATCAGATCTTCACACTAAAGTCAGCCATAATAACATTTGATAAAACATGAAATATTCTTGTTGACAGTTCATTATAATATGTAACACAGCAAATGGTTTAATGAAGGTAACTGTGGTAGCCGGCCTGCACAACAATTATGTCCATCAGTGTTCTTTCTAGCAGCTTTATTTGAAATGTGCAGCCGTATGTCGGGCTGTAACTAAACGTCATGTGTGTTAACAGTGAATTGATCATTTAATCATCAAATGTAAGAAGGCAAATATTTGGCAATTATTCTTGAAAAATTACTGAACTGATTAATGATTGTAAAAATAATATCAGCCTATGACATCTCTAAGTGGTTGACCAATCACAACAGAGCCGTCCAGCTAACCAATCAAAGCAGACTGGGCTCTGGTTTCAGACAGAGGGTGAAAAGAGGTGCTGCAGCACAGGCAGTATGAGAAAAATAAAGACCTTTCTGAACATTAGAGCATGGAGACATGCATGAAATGAAATGAAATGATGTTGATTTTATCATACAGTTATAATATCAAATATATTTATTTTGCATTTCAAAGGTTCAAAACACAGACACACATATACTTTTAGGCTAGAAAACTCTTTATAAATGATGATATACTACAGAATACATCCAATCCAATCCAAAGGTTTTTATATAGCACATTTCAAAACAACAGAGTTGTCCAAAGTGCTGTACATCAATTAATACATCAAAAGATATGTGATTACTCAAAGTTTTAAATAGCAGGTTTGAATGTAGTTTTTGTTATAGTAAAATGTTAATGTGTTTCCAACCAATCTGTCAGTTGTGCTCCACAAATGATTGTAACTGGCAGAAGCGAGGAAATGCTATATTTCTGTAGTGATGATGTGATTTATTAGGAAACATGTGACCCCCTGTTGACCTCGTGGTGTCATTTGTGGGCGACAGGAACTTCTTAAAGGCATTCCCCCTGATGGGAGAGACCCAGGAGAGAGAGCGGATCCTTGTGCATTTCTCCAGACGCTTCTGCAACTGCAACCCTCAGACGCTCTCCTCTGAAGGTCACAGACAACAGGAGGCTGACTGGGATGATGAAGATGATGGTATGTGGAGCAATATTGATGATTCACTTCACCAAAAATATGTATTTCATACGTTTATGTCCCCTAAAAAGTGGTAGCCTCCAGCGCAAAGCAGAGAGTGAGAGTTCTCCTTAGCATAATACAATGTTTGACAGCAAACAAGGTAAAGTGTACCGTTTTTGGATGTTTAAACACGCTTTTTGCCACGTCTACCTAAATAATATTGTATGCTTCATAACCATCAACACTTTTTTAAGACCACTGTAAGCTAACCTGCTAACCAACAAAATAAACTAATAAAAGATGCTAATGAACTTAATTTTAGCATAAAATAAACATTGTTAAACAAATTGATTTCAGGAGAGATCAAGCAGCAGATACAAAAACAGAGACATACTAGAATATATATTTTTTAAATATGTACATTTCTCCATGTCAATAAATATGTATTATTTATTATATATTCATGCATTAAATGCTATAACATTTCATTTAAAAAGATATTCTAATATCAAGTTTAGTTTGTGCCAAATGTTTTTCACATAGCCAAGTATTTGTTCTACTTATTTAAAAAAACATGTCTGTGTGGGAAGTTATATAATAAAAGTCATAACAGATGTACAAAATCTCACACTATAAGAAACACATTGATTTAGCATTACTATAATTACAGCTCTCCATAACGGTCCCAACTAAACAAACTCCAGACTTCAGCACATTGGCACTACAGCGTTATTGCTTATAATACTGACTCAGATTAGACACAAATGATTTTAGCATGCATGGCATTTACGCAGCTCTGCAGATGTGTGTGTGAGCATGACATTTAGCTGACCTTGTGTATTGTGCTGTTTGCAGATGGAGCTCACACATTAACCTGCGCCCTCATGCTACTCAACACCGATCTACACGGACATGTATGTACTCCACTTCTCTATCTTACTGATTCTACAGGATTCCCCTTCCTCTGATCTTCCTGCAAAACAAAAGTATAAAGACTCCGTGTTTGATCAGCGTGACGTCTTCCTCTCTATGTCTTTCTCTCTACTCTTCTTGTCTCTCCTGCGCGGCCTACTTTCTGACCTGTTTCTGTCTCTTCTCTCCTCCAAGTCTGTTCTCTTCTACACTGAGTGCTTTGCGTAACACGATCAGTATCACCACTCCTGTGCTTTGCTTTTTCCTCAACCCTCCTGCTCAGCTCCAGTCCCCGCCACTAACTAATATCCTTTCTCTCTTCTCAATTTCCTTTTCCTCCCTTTCAAATCCTTCCCCTGCTAACCAAATATGGCCCCCTGGTCTCTCTCCACCCCCGCAGGTGGTAAGTACATTTATAGAACTAACACTCTATGTCTCATCTCGAACACTATCAATAGAGTTTAAGTCATGATTCAATTGGTGTCTCATAGTAGAGGATGCTCACATACGGATATACTATTTTAATCATTGGTGTGCTGTGACAAAGACAAATAATCGGTTGCTTGGGTAATGTTTAGAGAAATAGTCAGTTACTTTATTTTTTTTTTCTTGTATTTTATTCCATTGGATCTTACTCTATTTCATTTGTGTTTTACTTTTTATCTTGTAACTGTATTCAAATATTTTATTACCATTTTTTTAAAATATCTTTCTACATTGTCATTCACATATGTTGATCTGTGAAGTCCACTGAGACACATTTGCTCTGTGAATAACGTTTGATTTGATTCAAATTATTTAATAATTATAATTATTCAAATGTAATTTTGAATTTGAATGGAATGGCTCTAAAGTTTAAACTATACCCAGTTGCTCTTTCGACAGATATTTTTAAATAATGGAGGATAATAAAATGTGTCTCCTGTTCCATCCTATCCTTGGTGTTTTTCCTAGCAAAGGAGCCAGCCTGTCTGTAACGTGGCCTCCTCAGAGGAAAATGTGAATTAAAAGCCAAAATCCTTTTTTCCTATTTTTTGTGTTGCAACAGCAGTGAGTCAAAGCAGTTGTGTTCCCTGTCTGTTCTCTTTAGATAGCGGGCTTTATTCAAGCAGAACCGGGCAATATGCAATCACTTCTCTATATGTTCAATTACCATTGATATATCATTATTAAAGGTTAAATTAAGAGAAAATGAATGAAAGCTGATACACCATGAGGTCTAAAACCACTGCTGCTGCTAGTACCAGTAGCACCACACCGCCACCCTGTGGTGAGCTGCAAAACTGCATTCAAGTTGCTGCGGATAAAAGTGTTTCGCAAACATTAGTTTCTTTGGAAATTAAATATATATTTACCAACTTCTGTGGTGCTGAGCCAAACATTCTGTTTTAACGCCATAGACCTTTAACATCATTACTTTCATTCACTTTTTGAAAATATTTAGTATTTGCACCCTAAAAAGAATCATGACAAACATTGGCAGCTTAAATGGCACCTGAGTATTGTTCCCATTTATACCAAACACGCAAAATAAATAATATGTGAAATGTCATCCTAATCTTGTACCTGTTATCTGATATTCATCTCTCCTCAGAACATCGGGAAGAAGATGTCCTGCCCGCAGTTTATCAGTAATCTAGATGGCCTCAACAGTGGCAAAGACTACCCTAAAGACTTGTTAAAGGTACAGTTTCTTCTCAAAAACAAAAACACAGCTCCAACAAAAGCTTGATCTTTTTTAGTTTAAGCCTCAGAACTGAAGAACTTCTTCACATTCCTGTACTCAAGTAAAATATATTCTTTCCCTGCCTTGCCCACACAGATCTTGTATAACTCCATCAAGAATGAGAAGCTGGAGTGGGCAGTGTGAGTATTTAGCATTTTGTGTCCAAAAGGAAAAACATGCGTGGTATGCCCGTTTTTTAGGAAGTAAAGTACACTTGAATACGTGCTGCTCAGGTTTATGTGAATGGGTATTTGTGTGTGTGCAGGGAGGAGGAGGAGCTGAGGAAGAGTCTGTCGGAGCTGGTGGAGGAGCACTGCGAGGGCGGGAGCAAGCGTGTTGCCAGGGTAACGGACGGCCATAATCCTTTCATTGCCATCCCCGTTCAGCTTAACGCTGTCACCTACAAACACGGGGTGCTGACCCGCAAGAGCCACGCCGACATGGACGGCAAACGCAGTGAGTGATTTCTCACACACACACACACACACACACACACACACACACACACACACACACACACACACACACACACACACACACACACACACACACATTCATATTTACGTGCTAATAAGTTATTGTAAAAGAAAATATCAAAGAAAAGTTATAATTGTTTTCGTTTTCTCCCTCTCAGCCCCGAGGGGTCGCCGCGGCTGGAAGAAGTTCTATGCGGTGCTGAAAGGGATGATCCTGTATCTCCAGAAGGTACCGCATCTCTGCCCTGTTACCATAGAAACACACATCCACCTGTGTGTGTGTGTGTGTGTGTGTGTGTGTGTGTGTGTGTGTGTGTGTGTGTGTGTGTGTGTGTGTGTGTGTGTTGGGGGTGTGTGTGTGGGTGTGGGACAGATAGAGCATTAAGGGAGGAAATGAGAGGCATGGCTGCTCTTCTGCCTGTTTGTCTCCCCCTGCTGGTAGGAAGGCTTTACTGACTACATGTCAAGCTACTAAATGTTATATTCTTCTTGTGTCTCCAGCAGTGTGGTTCTTTGAGCAGAGCTTTAATCCTTAGATTGAAATTGAATGAGTCAATTTAGAAAATGTTAAAGCACACATCAAGAGTATGTATCTCTCCACCTCAAATTCTGATATACTGTACATATGATATATTTTAGAGTAAATTGAAAATAATAATCAAATATATTTGATAGCAGATAATTGAAACGTATGCATCTCTATCTGTCCAGCTTATTTTTTGCATTTGAAATTCTCGTAAATATGCTTTTTTTATTTTTGAATAATTCTGCTATAATGCAAGTGTTTTATTTTTTAGAGTAAATTGCCATATTGTTATTGCACTCACTCTTTTATGTATATTTATTTTCAAAATGTTTTCTTGCTTTTTAACTATAATAATAGTTTGTTTTTAAATAATTGTTCTATATTCACTCCTTTTTTAACGTCAATGCCGTTTAATCCTGTTTTTCTTTGTTTTTGACCAAAGGATGAGTATAAGCCTGACGCAGACATTTCCGAGGTGGACCTGAAAAACGCCGTGCGGATCCACCACGCTTTGGCCACCCGTGCCACCGACTACAGCAAGAGAGCCAACGTGATGAAGCTCAAGACCTCCGACTGGAGAGTCTTCCTGCTGCACGCCTCGTGAGTCACCAAATCACAGTCTTCACAATACTCAAAATAAAAGAGGAATAAAATACAAATATTTGTGTAAACACAAGAGGTTGGAAAAGAATGTGCAATAAACAAAATGACATAAAGATATTTATACAAAAAAATAAGAAAGTCAAGTAAATTCATATTTGATATGTTTTCATTACACTTCATATTAAAAATGAGCCTGCAAAATGGCGGTTTAAGACAAATTCTACAGTATTTTACTATTTGTATTTATATTTTTTTGCATGATTTTAATGTTTTGCCTGGTTTTAAGATCATGATGTAAGCTGTCCAACATAGTAGTAGTTAATATTAAGCAAATGAAGCTATAAGGTTTCTTCACTGATAGAAAGATATATAGTACATACATAAGGCCCATTTGAATTCCCTCACATAATCACATATTTATATATCACGACAGTACACAGTTATATTCTACAATACAGTATTTCATTTCATTGGGTATATATTGTTGTTATTCCTGTAACTTATTGCACATTATGTCTATTGTACTATTTTATTTCAATATTTTATGTTTTTTTATGTTATATATTGTATGTTGCATTGTGGGAGCAGCCTGGGAGTAAAGATTTTCATTGCATAAACTATGCTGTATCTATTGTGCACATGACAAATAAAGAATCCTTTAGAATTTGGGCACTCAAATAAAAGCTGCTACATGTAGAGATGAGGACATCATTTTAAAATATTGTGTCATTTTGAACAATTGTCTATTTTCTGTCATTTTTCTTCCAGAACAATCTATGTTGACAAGGCAAACTAAGAGACATCAATGAGACAGTTTCTTATGCACTCGCCTGCTCTCTCCCCCTTCACCACCCCCTCATCTTGCCTTTCTCCCTTTCAGGAGTGAGGAGGAGATGATGTCTTGGATCTTCAGGATAAACCTGGTGGCGGCGCTCTTCTCCGCTCCCGCCTTCCCCGCCGCCATCGGCTCCATGAAGAAATTCTGCCGGCCCATCCTACCGTCTTCATCCACCAGACTCAAACAGGTATACACACACACACACACACACACACACACACACACACACACACACACACACACACACACACACACACACACACACACACACACACACTCAAATGGATAAATATCAGGATGGCTCTAAAAGCTTTTATTTCCCATTAGAGAAATAGATTAAAACACAGTTTACTACTGCAGCCTACACTATCCTACTGCATTAAAAGTCTCCACCCACGTCATTTTTTATATATATTCTATTTGTGTCTGCTTGCATCTGATTGGCTGTTTTTTTGTGCGTGCTGTGATTGGTGCAGGAGGAGCAGCTGCTGAGTCACGAGAACAAGATGAAGCAGATGAGCCTGGAGCTGGAGGAGCACCGGAAAAACTCAGTCGACCCCAAAAGCCGTGAGTGGGAGGAGTATCGGCTGAAAGAGCACTACCTCACGTACGAGGTACACGTCCCGTAAATTCCTCATTTTATTTTTCAACTTAAAGGGTTGACGGCCACTGTCTGTTAGCTGTTTTCCTTTTCATGTCCTTTCCTATAGTATAGTATATCGTTTCAAATGTTGTATGTTTTTCATACTTGCAAAGATTTAGTTGGCATACATGAAATCTCATGATAACTTCAACAAATATATGGGTATTGTTTTGTAACTGTCAGTCCTTGTATTAACTTAAGGATGGACGCTAGATGTGGATAGGTTCTTGTTAAGGGTATGCTAGGGTAACTAATAGATTATTTATTACGTTAAGGTAATTATTTTGAATTACATGTATTCTGTGAATTTATTTTTAAATATGCAATTTAGGAATTATCTAACGCTAACTTTTGGTGAAATTAGGAAGCAACAGATGAAAATAGACACAGTCTGTACAACTCATATGTGTTTTTAGGATATTTTCTATTGCTTAAGAAGAAATGAAACTGAAGCACATTAACCCAATCTCAAAATAACCAGCGCGTAGTTTCTCGCCTTAAGTCCTCAATCAAGCTGAATACTAAACAGAACCTTTATTTAATAAAGAACATATAAACAACAAATAAAGTCAGAAGTGAGGGGACTTTTAGTCTTATAGAATATAATATAATCGTTTAATGTCATTATACATGTACAATGAGATAAATGCTTCTCCCTTTCAAGGGTGCCATCAAAACAAAAAAATATCAGTACATAAGACAACAAATATACGCAGCATACATACTTACGAATAAGGAATAAAGTGCAGCAATTATTTCTTCACAATATTCTTTCAATTACAGTTTTTCTAAAATGTTATGTTTTAATATGCAAACAAGGCATTATCTAACGTTAACTGGGTGAATTAGGAATAAACAAACAGGTGGAAATAGACAAAGTTAGTCCAATAAACAGCTAAATGTTTTATTGTTTTTGTGCAGCATTTTGGCTTTTTCTTTCCATTTTTCTTAAAAAAAGTAATGAAATAATAATAAACTCAAATCATTTTTAAATGAACCCTGCATGAAAAAACATATTTGTGCATGTAGTTTCGATCATTTTTAATTGACATAAAAAAAGTCAGTTGTGTCTCTTTCATCCCCCTCTCCCCCTCGAGACTGCCAACGGACACACAGAAGTCCCGCTATGAGACGTACATCAGCCTCCTGCAGGCCAAACTCCGCGCGGAGACGGACGACCTTGAGAAGATCGAGGCCAGCGTGATGGGGGGCCTGATCATGGAGGGTGGGCTGTCCGGTCGGGAGTGTCACCTCCGCAAGACGCAGTCCTCCCCGTCCATCAGCCAGGCCCAGGGGGGGCTGAACGGGAGGACTGCCCCGGGACAGAGGAGCTGAGGGGAGGAAGGACCAGGGCAACAAAACGAACCCCCTCCGGCTTCTTACTGGCTGTTTCCTGTTAGTGTTTCTGTGTTGGGCTCCTCCTGTAGGACAGCAGCAGGAGACATGACCCCCCCCCCTCCAGAATTGATCCACCCGGTGATTCTGTCCTTGAGCAATAGATGAAGAAGAGCCCGTGCTCAACAAGTGACTCTGCCAAACCTCAGTCCTTTGAACTCTTATTATTATTATTATTGCACATCGACATGATCAATAACTGTGATCACTATTTATAATGACATCATCAGTATTATTTCCCAACTCAGATCTAGTTGTGTTTTCTAGTTGTGAGTCATTCATAATGTATTATTAAAGGCCGCAAAGAAGGAGGTTTCAGACGGACATGGTACTACTGTAGCATTTAGACCTTTTTTTTTTTTTCACGCACCTAGCCACTCGCAGGCGTGTGTACGGACCTACATAATGGGTGGTGTGTGAAAATGCAGCATATCCATCCCAGAAAAACTCTTGAAAGAACTTCTCAGAAGGATCAAGTCCCTGCCATGTATAGCATATTTATTTATTTATTGAATTCTCCGCCCCGGGGAAGGGTTTACACACCGGGCATGCACGCTCTTTCCTTCCCCATCCTGACATTCGTACAGTAGAAAATTGTAGAGGAGCCGTGTTTGCTCATAAGCTGCTCCGCCAGAGGAACTAGAGGTTGAGTGCCTTACTCAAGGGCACCTTGACACAAGATGTTGAGGGATTTAGTGAGTGTTAGTCACAGCGAGCTGTGATTTTAAAGCTGCCGCCCCCCCCCCCCCACACCCAAATACTGACATGCATTCAATTATTCTCCTACAAGTCTTTGACTGAACGAAAGCGCTGTGCCATGTTCTGTTTTATCCCGCAAACTACTCCTGTTGTATCACGACAAAATATGGAAGTAAAGGGCAGAGCAGGAGGGTGTGGGCGGGAGTGGATCAACTGTGTGTGTGTGTTGGCTCTTTTCAAGCAGTTCCTGGTTGAGATTTGAGTGCTGAAGCCAACAGGAAGATGTTTTCCTTTCAGACTTATTTATTGTTTGGTGAGAAAGAATCCAACGGCCTTCTGCTGAATGAGACTGCCGTAATAGTCAGGCTCTCAAAAGCATCTTCATCCCAGAGGCAGACATCATCCTTTTGACAAAGTCTCTACCTTGACTTCTTAAAATGACAACTTTTTTTCTCATGGCTCCATGAAGAATCATTAAAGGGTGAACAGTCTTGATGAATTACAGTTAAAATGGAGCATCTGAGCAAAAAGATCAGAAATCATTCATTTAGAAACTTTTGCAGTGTCATTTATGCTCACTACTTCCGAAACACACACCTTTTCACTAAAACATGACTTTATAAAACAGTTCTGCATAAACAGTGTTGCAGAAGTGTATATAATAGTAAAGTTTTAATTGATAAATATACGTACATTGGAAACAAATCATGTTACAAAATGGTTTCTTTTATAAAATAGACATGTCATAGCTTGCTTGGCCTCATTTTGAGCATTTACTGGTGTATTGAAGATGTTTTTGTGAAAGCAGGCCCCGGCCGTTCTTACATAGAGACAGCTGATTGGAGAGTGTAGCAGCAGGACTGCTCCAGCTTAACGTGCTTAAACCTGTCGGAGCACCGGACTGGAGAACAGCAAGTAGCCATCAAAACATCCTCCACATGGGGGAAAGTTGTTCTAAGAAGAAGAGACTGCTTTGGTTTTCTAAGTAAGACTCACCAAGTAAAAAACACCCCGCGCACATTTATCCAAACTGGAAAACAATACATTAAGCTTGTTTCTCATGGAAGGAGGAAGTGGTGGCGGTACCGCTGATTTTGAGCACCTTACTCGATCCACACACACCTTTTTCCTCTTTCTATGGGATTTGCGTATGACACAACTGTAGATCAGCGAGCTTAGTGCCGCTCGCTCAGCCTCGGCGTGGCACATAAGCATGTTGACACAAGCAGAGTGGTGGATATGGACAGGAAGTGATATCTTTGGCTCTGCACACAGCGCTTCTGTTGCTTCGTATATCATATTAATAGTGGCTGATGGGATCTGGGATCCTTTTCAGGACTTGGCTGGAATCCTGGAGCCGGATCCTTGTACAGAAAAAAAGTCTGAGGTGTAGTTTTCGGAGAGGAGGTACATTTTATAAAGCTGTACTGTTAGGATGAATAACCGCTTTCTTACAGGGAGACTTCCCCCCTATAGTCACTTTGGCTGTCGTGCTAACCATTGTTTCCCAATGTTCTAGGGTAGGCCTGTGCTGTAATATAGGATTGTAACGAAAAAACATTTGTTGATTGTTATGTTTTATTTAAAAAATGACAACTTCGGCACCTTGATGTCAGCATTGGATCTGTCTTTTTGTTTGTATATTGGAACTGTTTTTTGACACGATGCTTATACTATGTAAAGGACATATTTACTGAATATTTAGTCTGTGCTTCATAAAGTAAGCTTTTATACAGATGCGTGTGGTTGTGATTTATTCGTATTGTTGACTCTGTTTAAAAGAAAAAGGATCAAAGCAGTTTACTAACCTGGGTGCCACTGACATGTTTGATATTATGTAGATATTAGTTTGTGTAGTAATACAAAACTTGTTGTGTGTACAACTTCAGCTTAGTATGTATCCCAGTGTGGGACTGCAACACAGAAAACTAGACTCACAGAACAGGCCTGGTATTATTCATGTGTGTGTCTTATTCCATGCATTAGGGCTGCACAATTAATCGCAACATTATTGAAATCACAATATGGGCTAGTACAATAATTAAAGGATTGTGGTGCTGCAGAGAAGTCCCGGCCTAGAAATAGAGTTACTTTACAAAAAAAAAGAATGCTTACTTGGTCAGGCTTTTCTCAAGAGATCACACTGATCATTTTAGATCAAATCAAATCAAGTTTTATTTATATAGCACATTTTAAAAATCAATTTTTGGTCGAGCCAAAGTGCTGTACATGCAATAAAAACACTTTACTGCGATAGCAAACAGAAGAAAATAAATTACAACAGCAAATATAAAAATCAAACACAGGGCAATTTCAGGAGATGTATGGAAACAATGATGCAAAATGTATCATGTTGCAACTGCAAAGTCAAAATAATCTCAGTTAGTTATTTTTTCCAAATTGTGTAGCCCTTGCATACATTTATATCATTAAATAAACTGAATTACCTTCAACAATAAAACATTTGAGACTGCAGTGCCACCATGTCACATTTAAATGAATGCATGGTGTAGCACATGTGGATAAATGCAGCATTAATCAGCATCTTAAGTTTTCAGAAAATAACCATGCATCACATTTTTGTATCATATACCCATTTTCGAGAGTTGGAAGAACCGTTTCAATCTTTTGGTAAAGTAAAGTGGTAATATTAATAATAATAATGTGGACATATTATGTTTTAAGTGAAACTCTTTGTAAAAGTACAAAAGTGTTAGATCATAAAATACTTAAATCACCCAAACCTAAAGTACTCCTTATGCAGAATGGCCATTTTCAGGATAATATATATTATATCACTGGATTATGTTTTGTGATCTGTTAATGTTAACATTATATTCATTTTGCAGCATGGTTAGAGGTGTCATGCAGTAATTCTCCTGCATTTATAAACGTATGTCCTGATACCGACTGCTGACATTTCCTTTTAGTGTCACACAGAAATTCGCATTGGTGTACTTCTTTGACCTTGAAATTACTTATTACTAAATAATCAAACGATGTCTCCAAAACGTTTTTTTTTCAACTGGAGTTTGTACTGCCCACTCACCTGTGCCAAAGGGAGAAAGGTGCCAAATAGTAAGGCTGTTACTTTAAGAGTGTTGCATTGTGGGTTGTCTGTAACTCCAATGTTGCTAGGCTAGTGATTCACTGCCGTATCTCATTTCCGAGATTCCCCTCCTCGACTCCTATCTTCGACTCCTATCCTCGTGTCTTAGTCCCGCCCAAAGGAGATGCGAGCGGAGGAGCCGAGGAGGGGAACCGAGGAAAGAGGAGGGGAAGCAGCAGGCGGTTAGAAAAATGAGAACTCCTCTCCTCTGAGCGGTCATTTTAAAGAGACGTCCATTAATGATGACAGGAGGCACAGCAGCTCTCTGTCTGATGGACAGATGTGTTCATGACGATTTATATATTTACTTTTAATTCATTCGCAGTGCGGTATAATGAGACAATAACAGGCTACAGATGCGGACATACACACACACACACACACACACACACACACACACACACACACACACACACACACACACACACACATATGTATATATAAATATATGCAATTTCAAAAACACACATCTTATATTTAGTGGAGGAAAATAATTATGACACCACTTACTCTGGGATTTGTAGTATTTCTAGTTGCGTGTTTTTTACGACAAACTGAATTTTTTTTACATGGAAATTATTTTTTAAGATCTTTTAAATGTTTGCATAATGGGACATATGTTAAGTCTAAAAACGTCTCCCAAAGTCCTCACTGAAGTAAGAAGTTGGCAAACAAGTGGAAAACAAATAAGCCCCTGAATGTCGTGTTTTAAGTTGAAGAAGGTCCAAAGGATGCTGACAAACTGAGACAGTTTTCTGTGTTTCTGCTGGCAGAATATGGATATTTAACTCAACAAAAATAATTAAGAAACCAGACAATAAGGTAAGATGTATACTTTATTCTATATTATGTTAAAACACATTTTTAACTAAACCCAGCCATAAGTGCATAAGTGAGGTGAAAGTCAGAAACAGATATACATTTATTTTTAATGTAGACATTTTGACTTTTATAGTAGTCAACATGTCATAGTTTTCCCACAGGTGCTGCTAATTACATGTCTCTGCAATGTAAGCTGTAGGTGTGTAGCTAATGTGACAAAATACTGTCTCCAGTGGAAAGTTATCCTATTCATACAGACTCCCAGGGCTAATGTGTCTGAATAAGCTAGCTTGACATTTGTAAATGATTTGATCAACTTACTTTATGAAACAACTTTTTCCAGATCCATGCTGCGTAGCTAAGTGACAATTAGCCCGCTAACCTTAGCTTGCTGGCTTTCTAACTGTAGGCAAATTATAAAGCAAAGTACAAGAAGTGATCCATTATACTTTATGTAGCCTATTATGAGAAATGTGTTGATTTTAGCCAACAATAAATTGTGTTTCGGAACAAAACTGTTTAAAAAAAAATAAAGTTAAGTTTAGGTAAGCCAGCTAGCTCGAAATTAGTAAATCTGTTTAGGTTCGGCTTTGGTTACTTTGTAATGCTAGCTGATAAGAGTAGATTGCAAATGTCAAGCTACTTAATATGGAGCCAATGGTCTTAATACCATACAGCAACATTATTTTACATAATGATATACAATTGTAATGTCGTTGTCACTCTTTGGCCGATGACCAGCAGGATTTTAGCTGCCCCCCTTCTGGTGTAGGCCTAAATAATAAAGATGATTTTTTTTTAGATGTTCCATAATGTATCTTTGATCAGTGTGATAAAACATTCCTTTCATTAAGTAACTTTCTTTGAGATACCATAACAACGTAAGCTGCTTTACAAGCTAGCTAGTTTAACAAAGTTATCAGCATGCTTATGTATTGACCAGACACTTTAATGTCTCTTGTCTTGAAATTGCATCTTCAGCATAATACTTTGTGCCTATGAATATTTGTGCTGCGACCACTCTGTTTAAAAGCTAGTCCAGTGTGCTTCTGCTCCAAAAGCTTTTCAAATAACCCCAACAAGCTTACAACAGAGCCAAAACACTAGAGCCATTAGATACAAACAAAATGTACTCAAATCTAATTTCCCTTAGACTGTAATTGCATTAGTTTGATGTAGCACAGATGACTGCGAAAAGGCCACAACATTGCAAACAGAGTGACTGTATTTGTCAAATGATACCATGCGAGAATGTTAAGATATAGCTAAGCTGCTGTCTATTGTCATTATATTATCACTATGCTAATGCTAGTGTAATTACAGAAGGGTCACTTTTAAATTAGCCTCTTACATGTCAGTCACTGCTTGACATTTCAGAAATGAGCAGTGTCTAGTTAATATTGAGAGCTGTCAAATGTTATAGCGTTACATTTTTACAATCCTTGCCCAATTCACTGTGAGGTGCCATCCATTTTATTGCATTTGATGCACTTCCCGCCAATTGAAAAACCCTCACCTGGATGATAGGAGTTAATACTCTTCTGTTCACATCATGTCGTCTCTCCTGCTGAGGCAACCATCTGGCACACTAAGCTTTGATTTTCACCTGGAAATGGAAATGCAGATGTCCGGAGCTCAGTTAAAATCAATGTGTCCATCATATATTTTTACGCTCCTATTGAGTTTGTGCCGTTTAAAATCATTAATACATGAGCGATCTTTCCAAACACGGCTGATGATTCCACTTATACTTAAAATACAGTAGTACTAACAGTACTTAGTTGATATAAATGAAATAAACTAAAATTATTTAACATCCCCTTCACAAATTATCTTTGTACAGTGGGGGAAAAAAAGTATTTAGTCAGCCGCTGACTAAATACTTTTTTTCCCCCACTGTACAAAGATAATTTGTGAAGGGGATGTTAAATAATTTTAGTTTATTTCATTTATATCAACTAAGTACTGTNAAACTACGTTGAGTCGTAAGAAAGAAGGAGGTTTGTGCAGATCACTCAAAAACTGCTTGCCTACTGTGAAACATAGGGGTGGAAACATCATGCTTTGGGGCTGTTTTTCTGCAAAGGGACCAGGACGACTGATCCATGTAAAGGAAAGAATGAATGGGGCCATGTATCGTGAGATTTTGAGGGAAACGAAGGAGTGGCTTCGTAAGAATCATTTCAAGGTCCTGGAGTGGCCTAGCCAGTCTCCAGATCTCAACCGCATAGAAAATCTTTGGAGGGAGTTGAAAGTCCCTGTTGCCCAGCGACAGCCCCAAAACATCACTGCTCTAGAGGAGATCTGCATGGAGGAATGGGACAAAATATGTCATTGCCAACAAAGGGTATATAACAAAGTATTGAGATGAACTTTTGTTATTGACCAAATACTTATTTTCCACCATAATTTACAAATAAATTATTTAAAAATCAGACAATGCGATTTTTTTTTTTTTTTCTCATTTTGTCTCTCATAGTTGAGGTATACCTAGGATAGAAAATTACAGGCCTCTCATTC
>NW_011369947.1:11527993-11528266 GCF_000735185.1 Notothenia coriiceps
ATATTGTTTTAGAACAAATATTATCAAGTGGATTTCATACTTATTATATGTTATTGCTCTTTTTGCACAAGCCAGATAGCAAAGATTGATGTCGTCACTGTAAAAGTAGACATACATACAGTGGGGGAAAAAAATATTTAGTCAGCCACCAATTGTGCAATTTCTCCAACTTAAAAAGATGAGAGGCCTGTAATTTTCATCCTAGGTATACCTCAACTATGAGAGACAAAATGAGAAAAAAAAAAAATACACATTGTCAGATTTTTAAAGAAT
>NW_011369947.1:11528272-11566573 GCF_000735185.1 Notothenia coriiceps
GGTTGAGATCTGGAGACTGGCTAGGCCACTCCAGGACCTTGAAATGCTTCTTACGAAGCCACTCCTTCGTTGCCCGGGCGGTGTGTTTGGGATCATTGTCATGCTGAAAGACCCAGCCACGTTTCATCTTCAATGCCCTTGCTGATGGAAGGAGGTTGTCACTCAAAATCTCACGATACATGGCCCCATTCATTCTTTCCTTTACACGGATCAGTCGCCCTGGTCCCTTTGCAGAAAAACAGGCCCAAAGCATGATGTTTCCACCCCTATGTTTCACAGTAGGTATGGTGTTCTTTGGATGCAACTCAGCATTCTTTCTCCTCCAAACACGTCTAGTTGAGTTTTGACCAAAAAGTTCTATTTTGGTTTCATCTGACCATATGACATTCTCCCAATCCTCTTCTGGATCATCTAAATGCTCTCTAGCAAACTTCAGACGGGCCTGGACATGTACTGGCTTAAGCAGGGGGACACGTCTGGCACTGCAGGATTTGAGTCCCTGTTGGCGTAGTGTGTTACTGATGGTAGCCTTTGTTACTTTGGTCCCAGCTCTCTGCAGGTCATTGACTAGGTCCCCCCGTGTGGTTCTGGGATTTTTGCTGACCGTTCTTCTGATCATTTTGACCCCACGGGGTGAGATCTTGCGTGGAGCCCCAGATCGAGGGAGATTATCAGTGGTCTTGTATGTCTTCCATTTTCTAATAATTGCTCCCACAGTTGATTTCTTCACACCAAGCTGCTTACCTATTGCAGATTCAGTCTTCCCAGCCTGGTGCAGGTCTACAATTTTGTTTCTGGTGTCCTTTGACAGCTCTTTCGTCTTGGCCATAGTGGAGTTTGGAGTGTGACTGTTTGAGGTTGTGGACAGGTGTCTTTTATACTGATAACGAGTTCAAACACATGCCATTAATACAGTTAACAAGTGGAGGACAGAGGAGGCTCTTAAAGAAGAAGTTACAGGTCTGTGAGAGCCAGAAATCTTGTTTGTTTGTAGGTGACCAAATACTTATTTTCCACCATAATTTGCAAATAAATTCTTTGAAGATCAGACAATGTGATTCTCTGGATTTTTTTTTCTCATTTTGTCTCTCATAGTTGAGGTATACCTAGGATGAATATACCTATAAATAGTAAAACCAGAGAAACTGATAATGCTGCAGTAGTCTCTTAATTTTTGTCCAGAGCTGTATTTACTTTACTTTAATATGATATAAAAAAGAGAAAAAACTGTAGAACGTCTGACATTTGTGATAAAAAAAGAGTTAACGCTTTAAAGATAGATTTTTCAAAAATAATTGGCGATTATTTATGAGTTTCATTTTACACATTTTTTCAAAAGTGGATGGAGATTGGAGACATTTGTGCGGAGACAGGGACATGTGGAATGACTTTTTATTGCGCGATTAGTCATTTTTCAGACAACAAGGCTCCCCCAACATTTAAACAAACAGCAATGTACAAAACAACACACTTTTTTTGCCATCAACGGAAATTTTAATAAGGTAGTGAGAGTACATAACAGAAAGTAATGAAGTGTGAGGACGCGAGTTATGGTGATGTTGAGATTTGAAGGATGAGCTCGATGTCAAAGCCAAAGTAAGCACCATCGTCATGTGGTCAGGAAAGGCCATATTTCAGTAAGAAATATTCTAGAAGGGGTCAGGAGAGGTTATCATGATACAAGAGGGTTGTTATCACAGTTTTCAGACATTTTTACCAACTAAAAAAAGAACAATATCGGTGTAACACTATTTTATCATGCAATTTACTTTAGTAAACCTTCTGACACACAGACAGAATATACTTCAATAAGTAGAACTCAATACATCTCTGTCCAGCAATAGCCATAAAGCCTGTAATTTATACTCTTTGAATGTGAGATCCCTATCAAAAATAATATGCAGATTTGTATTTTTCTTAATATATCTAAAGTGCAAGTATTTATCCATTTTTATTCAATGCTTTCTGTAAGTATAAAATACAAAGGAAAAAAAACAGCAATATGTTTTTCCTGTTTATATGTTATATTTTTCTGAAAGGAGGAGCATCATATATAACAAACCATATATATATATATATATATACACACACGCCACAGATAAAATATTTTTTGAAAGATACAACATATTATCTCATATGGGGATGATAAAGGGATTTAGACCAAACGATGACATGGGATATGTTCATTGTGCATTGACCCCACCCCTTTAAAATCCAGGATCCATTTCCCAACATCTTCAAAGCATTTTTGAAAGAACGTCTTTGTTACGAAACACAACAGTAGCCTGTACAGTCTGCAAACATGATGGACCCTAACCGCTCGGTGCAAAAGGAGACGTGCTCAATGAGCCCTCTGTCAGTGGTTTGTGATGAGTCATATAGTGCTCGGCTTGGACCAGACGCTGCGATTGGCTGTGCGATAACCAAGGAACTCTGAGCGGCCAATAAAAAAAGACTACAACACGGAAACCAGAAATGGAGCAGATTTGGTTGTCTGTAACGCCTTTATGGAAGTTAAGTCTGTTTTGAAGTCAGTAGTTGTGGAAGTTTGCTGTTTTAGGTCATGTACATGAATAGTCTGTTTAAGCAAGCAGATGAAGCGCCTACAGCAGGGGTCATCATAGCAATCGGAGAACATGCAACAAGTAGCTACTGCTGCACTTAAGAGTAATATTACATGTTTCTTCTATTTCCATTAGTTGAATAAGGACTGTTACTTGTTGTTGGGGCAACAACAAACCAGCTCTTTTGAATAAAATTAAATAATACCAGACAAAAAGGCAGGATTACATTAGGGATTGCTATGATGGCTCATCTGTTTAGTAATTCAGAACATCATTCGCACACTGAACTTAGCCAGAGCCACTGAAGACAGCGCGATTTACACAGAAAATAATTATCAGCCTACCATTTTGCATTTGAGTCCCAGAAATGGATGAACGTGGGCACAGCATGGCTGCAAGGTCACTCCGGGTTTTGCCGTGACACTGAGTGAGCTCTTGTTAACTTGAGAAATCTGATTTGATCACACTGTCTTCAGCAAAAATCACGAGAGCTCCCCACTTCTCTTCCCTGTTATTCACATAGAACTACGACCCAAAATATACAGGTCATGTTATACAACCGAATCCTGAACGACTGACCCAGTAGCACCTGGCGATCACAGTCTGCAACAGCACGTCCTTAAATCTTTATAGAAATGTGCGTTTTAAATTGAGGAATTCACAATGAGAACTCTATGAGCAAGTTCATGCTCTCCTTATATTGGGACATAAGAGAAATGGATAAAAGGAGGTGTTGTATTTCCAGTCTTCATGTAGCATGAGCCTCCTGTAGGCCTCAATTCAATCAAGCTGAAGCCACACTCTGGGGAATAAGTGCTGAGTCATGACAGAGAGTGCAGCCTTATGGTGAACTCGAGATGAACTCAATGACCTCAGATGAGCATTGCTGGGTACACAGTAATAGGTGGCTCGTATGTGCGTTAAATCAAAATGGGCTCCTATAATTCACAGGGCAGTGTGAGGAAATCTTTGCATGAGGGGAAAGAGACTTCCTGTTCCAGTCCTAACTGGATCTGTCCTCAGCCGGGTCAGTAGGCTGCTGCTGCTGCTAAGCCCTTACAGTGCAGTGCCAGGCTTCATCAGGCCTTTCACATACACTGGGACACAAACCTGGGCCAAAACGTCCTGCGTGGAACAGATGGGATTTTCTGGAACATTTTTCTTGCCTCTAACGCGCAGACATGCCCAATCAAACACAGATCGACCTTTTTATAAAGCAACCATTCGATCTGACTTCTGCTACAGTTTCAGCCCAGGTGTGCTTTCTGCTTCAGTCTAGCCTCAGCTAACCTTCGTGCCTGGCAGGCCCAGGCTGTAACTACATTAGCAGCTTTTATCCAGCTGAGATTTTTAAAGCCGCAATCCTTGCAGTCTGTTTCCCCTTCATGCCACTCTGACACACTGTGACCAGGCTTAGTTGTAGTGTTTTAGACCGATCTGCTTGAAAAAACGACTAACCACTTAGAACCTATTGTTAGTTCAATTGCACTTTAATGTAAGCCTGAAGGTTGCCTGGGTCAAAAAGAAGGAATTGGCAGTGTGTCTGCCGGAGTGTATTTAGTCGTTTGGACAAGTTTAACTAGACAGACAATGAGCCAGGGCCTTTTTTACACTTTGAAACAGCGGACTGGAGATCAGAGTCTGCCCACGTAAGAGAAAATAATTATAATCCTCATTGTAAAACAGACAACAAACTCCCCTATGCTTTGTGTCTGCTGGGGCCGATCACTATCACCTAGCAGAAATAAAAACCGCAGACAAGCAAAAGTCCAACTGTTGTTCACCTGTCCGGCATTAGCAGTCTCAGGCAGTCTGCTGGCTGCAAATGACAGGAGGCCTTGGGCAGTTCACCATTAAAACACTTTAGAGGACTCCCAAACACTCAGATAGGGACAAGAGGCCTCGACAGGGGCAGACTGTGTGTGTTTGTGTTAGGGGAGAAACGAGTAAGGTATTTCGGGGGTGAGTCCAAAGCTCCAAAGGGGAACGTAAAACACCCAAACTAGTCTACGCGCACTGATAGACGGACAAGGCAGCCTACTAGTTTACAGAACATGACAGGAAAATATCTCACTACTACTCTGACGTTTTTTCCCCACTCAAGTGCTTCAGAAGAAAGACTTCACATTTTGGAAATATAATGCAGATGCAACAACCTCACCGACATGCTTTCCAATATCTACTGATTACATCAGCCTATACATTTTTTTCATCTTTTTAATAGTCTATACACGTGATACAATGCCGCGATTGGCACGTACACAATATTGCACACTACTATGAAATGTCCTACACTAGTCAGCAGCTTCCTCTCTGCCTGGGGGGGGGAAACCTGACACACCTGGACAACATAATGTGGAGAAACGGGAAAAAAGGGCAAAAAATAATGCAGAAACGTGACATATTCAGGCCCCCAAGGAGCGTTCAAGGGGCTGTAGCACCATAAAGAGATAGTATCTGCCTGGGCCCTGCACTGATAGGCCTCTCCATCCTCTGGACTGCACTCACACTGATGGCCTGCTTGGCTCTTTATCAGCATCCATCTCTGCTCTAACCAACAGATTCATTCAGCTGTTCCTCACTTTGTTTGTTTCATGGTGCATATGGTGTGCAAGACCACCCTGGTGTACTCCTGTACACACACATTTCTGCGAGAGGCCACCAGGGCAGGGGTGCCGCTAAGGATTCTGGGCTCCAGGGGGCCATGACACACTGACGACAGCACCTCATCTATCTGATTCTGCCCACACCATCTCTGGCCCCCAAACTCCCAGCATAACTCTCAGCTTACTCTCGGTGTTGCCACCTATGCACATCAGGGGCGTGAACTAACACAGCCCCGGCGAGTTTATATTCCGGCCTACATAACAGCACTCGTAAATGAAAACGTACAGCGGTCGAGGTCACGGACCATCCACGTGAGAACACGTAAACGAGTGGAGTGTATAAGGCACGGGTCGTAATGACGTCAGAGAGGACGCGTAGCCTCGCCACGCGCTGTGCTAACGCGTCTTTTTTTGCGCTCCCATAAGGTGGACCTTTATACTTTTGCACCCCCCCCCCACCCCCCAAGAGGGAAGAAAACAACAAAGTAACAAAGAAAAAACTTAACCCACAGAAAACGTGGGTGTCTCAATCAGGATTTTTTTCTTTACAGCTGATTCACAAAATCATAATTAGTACATCTAAGTTAGCACTTTTTTTCTTTTAAGTTTATATGGACATGGTGCAAGAGGGTTGAAATTCAATACAGTGGCTCACAAATGGATTTATTCCATTTTTTTGAGGCCACAAAATAGGCTTTTTATTTTTGAGTCTCAACTTTTCCAAGTCAATGGCGTGATATAAATGTTTTCATTAGCCTACTACGCTTTAGGTCAAACCAAAGACTATAGCCTACTTTGCCAAACTTCTTTTCAGAACAAGAACCTATGCACACATGCTGACATGTTAACAGGCCTGTAGTGCTGCGTTCTGCAATTCATACACTTTTAGAGCGCTTTCATATTTATTCTGCGTACCTTTATAATAAACTATACATCTGGAATCAGATTTTGGTTTCATAAAGTCCATAATATATTCTCTTTGTGCTGATGTCAAATATTCTTTCTACATGAAGACTGTCATTTTATATAATAGACCTCTGGTTTTTACCTGTGATTAAATCTTAGTATATTACCAGTTTGAAAACACTTAACATTTCTTTTTTTTCGAAATAGCTTTGATGTGTGCAAAATCTGTCGTTTGATAGAGATATAAACACTCTGTTCATTGTCATTTAAATCAAGTATAGGAAACAGTTCATATCTTACAGTTCAATCCTTGATAGCAGCGGCTTACTGTTACATGGTGGTAAGTGGGGTGACATCCAGTAAAATGAGCGAGGAGACAGCAGAGGTGCTGCCATGTCTGTGGAGGTTGTGTGTGTGGGGTGATTCCCTTGGAAATTTCTCTTTCTATTTTACAGTTAAAAGTCTCGTTTTTCTCTCAGAGTCCAGTTTGTCGTTTCACTCCGGCCCTCCTAAGATCCGCGTCAGTCATCGTCGCCGTCATCTCCGCCGAGCGGGCCCTCAGGTAGCAGTTCGGAGGCCCGTTTCTCTCTACTCCTCTCCTGGATCTTCCTCATCTCATCCGCGTATTTGCTGAAGGTGTTGCCGAATTTGGACCACACTTTGCACGGAACCGTGATGGAGTTCCGGTACGTGGGCTTCACCTCGCTGACCCTCATGAAGACCCCGTACTTATTGGAGCCCACGTCGAAGAAGAAGCGCTTGTTGTCGACCGTCAGAGAGGTGCCCTCCGGGAGCTCCGCCGGCTCCTCGTCCACACCGTAGTCGTCGATGAGTTTGGCCAAAGCGTCGCGGAACTCGATGAGACCCTGCGCCGGCAGAGCGATGGTCTGGCCTTGCGCGCTTCCCAATCCGGGCCCCCGATTAACGGTCTGCCGGATCCTTAGGAACCGCCCCCTCTGGTTCTCTTTCAGATCCATGTAATATTTCCGATTCTCCCGCACCAGGAATTCGCTCTTGAGCGCCCGCCGCGGCTCATCCTGCACTATGTCCGGGTTGCTCGGGCCCAGCTGGGCGTAATGTTCGATAAAGTCCCCGAGATAATCGCGGAACTCTACGGCCACCGACATAGAGAGAGTGAGGCGGCTCTTGTTTCCACCAGCCCCGACCTCGGCTATCTTTAGGAAGCGGCCTTTAACATTCTGCTTCACGTCAAGGTAGAAGCGCTTGTTTTGGATGTCGACGCGCTTCGAGGCGAGCTCCTCGGTGTCGTGCTGCAGCCGGGACATAGCACCCATCGCACCCGGGGGCAGCGAGCCGGGGCCCGCGGTGGGCCCTCCGTGGTCACTGCCACTGTCTCTGTCCGCCATGATGCTGCCTCCCTGCTTTACCTTCCACCGTCTCCCTCTGCCTGCTGCAACCTCGACTGCCCGTCAAACCACTCCGCCGCTCTATCGCGAGACGAGAAGAGAGAAGAGGTTGAAAAAAGGAAAGTAGCTGTGCTCGGTGCTGCTGTACTGAAAGCGGGCTGCGTTCAAGACACTCACTCTGGTTTTACAACGTTTCACACAATTTTCACTTCATCCTTCTCTTTCGCCGTATATTGCAACTGAAAGTTAACCCCCACCCATGTGAGCCTCAAACACTGCAGTACTAACATCAAACATAGATAGATAGATAGATAGATAGATAGATAGATAGATAGATAGATAGATAGATAGATAGATAGATAGATAGATGGATGGATAGATAGATGGATAGATACATTGATAATGGCTGCACATTGAAGTACATAAATAACACCTGTTTGCATCCTGTTGAAAAAGTAATGACAGGACTGGAATAACATTCCTACCTGATAATTATTGGTTTGGGTCTTTCAGCACCACGGACAGCGATCCTGGACAGTCTCTTAAGAAGGACACATAAATAGAGAGAGCCAGGGAAAAGATACATTTCTGAATGAACAGTGGATGATAGCTGTATGAGTCTGAGGGAGGGGCTGATTCACTGTGAAGCATCATGAATCATTACCCTGTAATTGGACCTGCTTGCCTGCCACTGTTTCTCAATGGCCTTGAAAGGGTTTATCAGCTTAAAAGAAGAAGCAAAACGCCAACTGTTGGATAAAAACTACTATATTGGACATACAAGATGTCATTAATATTCATTTTTAAATTCACATTAAATATACAACCAAGGCATAATATTATCTTAACAGGTTTTAGAATGATGCTGATTTAGAATGATCTTTTCATGCAATATGAGTTCAGATTAGTAACGTCTTTTTCTTTCTTTTAGCACTTGTGTATTTCCAGTGTATTCAAGTGAGAATGAATCCTGTTTATAAGGGTCATATAAAGTACCACCACAATAACAATAAAACATACCAGGCGATGTTATGAGGTGTTTAGCCTTCATGGGCCTACAAAGGAGGAGCAAGTAGAAGAATGATGTGGGTGACTTGATGTTGATATGATGACAGTTTAGTAGGATTTGAAGGCTGGGAAATAATATTGATATAGTCTGGGAAAGGAACAACAAACCAAGTGTTTTAATTGTAAATGGACCAGCCTTTTTTCTTTTTGCAGATTTCCTAAATGAAATATATATAGACAAAATCATCATCATTAATAATACAATTCACAACAAGAAGAATATCTCATACACTCATTTGAGATCTGTTGAGTTGAGCTGGTGAAAGAAGGGCTGTTGACCTGTTAGCAGATCCAGTCAGGTCCATCTTTTTTTGAGTGGATAAATCACTGGTGTCTGTCAGCACCACGGACAGCGGAGGGTGGGCATAAAAACAGATTGAATTGAGTTTGTTTTGGAGTATTGCTTACAGTGTAGGAAATGATGGAGAGATTAATGGAAAAAGGGAATCAGGGACAAGACATCCTGACAGATGCATAGTAAAGTATTTTGGATAGAAAGTGTCCCATGATATACCTCATCAACACCCTGCTGAAATGAAGGTGCATCTCCAAAAACAGCTCCTCTGATAATTCCAAGCGTATAGTACCAGGGGAAACGGCAATTGGTGGCAGTCCTCCCCCAGGGTTAGTCAGCAGGAAAGGGTTTTTCCTCCCCTTCACTTTGTCAACAAATGATTTGCTCTCAAGGCTCATTTGGAAATTCCTAAATTGTGAGTGATGTCCCTGAATCGGTTTCTCTAATGAGTACATGAGCGCTTGAATGGATGAAGGAGAGATAGATCAGTTAATGGGTGGGCAGTGGGCGGAGACGGAGAAAGGTGGGAGTGGGTCACTGAACACATCACATACTCTTCAAATGCTTTGGTAATCCCAGGACTGGAAAAGCAATCATAGGAATAAGGAACCATCACAATTTGAAGATGAACCTCCACGCTTAATAGCGTTCAGCACCTTGGACAGCAAACAGGACAGAAACGGCTTTTTACTTTATCTAAAAGACTTGACCCTTTCGAACTTCGGTTAATATTTTACAGTCAACAAACCATATTGGCCTTCAATCTCTACGAGGTGTCATGTGACTGGCTTTGTTGGGGCCAGCACTAAACATGTCAAGCCATTCAGCACCATGGGAATAGCTCGTGATGGCCCTTCTGCTTGAGAAACTGGTGTGTGAGGCCATCATGTAGGTGCATACTGTGATGAAATGGCCTCTCACATTTTCTTCATCATCTATACTAAGAAAAATGCAGCCCATGTGTCCCCTATATGACATTATATTTGATCCCTTTCTCAGCATGGACAATGAAAGGCTTTCTGACCTCTACAGAAGGGCGTGCGGCTCCTGATAGAGAGTGAAAGGAGAATCTTATGAATGGCTTGATTGATTGATACACAGATGGAAGCAGGGGCAGCCCAAGCATATTGTGTAAAGCTCGCATTTCATTGGTGGAGATGTGTTCAATGAAAAAAGTGGTTTTATTAGCTGTAGCTGAGCAGGATTGGCAACAAATTTGCGTAGAATATCTTTCCAGCATAGCACCTTTAGGTTGGGCTAACTGATGCCCCCACTTGTTGCATTACAGAGTCGTACAACTGCACAGTTTTTCATAGCATAGTGAACTGCACTGACTCGCATAGGGTGGTAAATGTCAGCTTTTGGGTGTGCTTTCCTGCAGCGTGCGTATATATGAGTGAGAACATTTAAAGCTGAAGTCTCGTAACTCGCAGCTCGGTTCGCCACGCTGAGGAATCCATTGAGAGAATTTCGCAGCGTTAGTCATCGCGACAACTATCCGCAGTGTATGTAACAGTCGCCTATAGCCTCTCTTGCACATCTCGCACTGATCCACAGTGGGAGCCGCGCAGTGCTTGGCGACAGACGCACCGTGCACCGCTTGCGTGATTTCTCCCGCACCCACCACCCGCAGAGGTTTAACTCAGGCGGCCGGCATGCTCACACGCCGGTTGGGTCGGTGGCGGTGTGCCGGTGGGTGCCCGGGTCATTAGGGTGTTTGCGCAGGACGTGGCGAGCCGACGCCAGTGACCGGGCAGGTGATGTTTGCTCACGTAAACTGCTCGCGTATGATGAGGGGCGCAGGGGACGCATCTGGAGGTTGCGCGCTACTGTTGCATCGCCTCACCGGATAACCGCTGCTATCTCATCCTGTCCGTCTCTTCCTCCCCCGGTTTTTCTGTTCTTTTATTTATTTATTGTTTTGCTTACAGGAGAGGAACTATTTTCACGAGCGTAATAAGTGGATAAGGGACCCGACCTTGCGTTTGCGTGGAGTGCGTATCGTTTCTTGTGATTCCTCTGTACGCGCAAGCTGCTTTTTTTCATACCAGAGGCAATGCGCCCACCCATGCGATGCTAGCCTATTAGCTGGAGAGAGAGTGAGAGAGAGCGAAAGAGAGAGGGAGAGAGAGAGAGATAGAAGGAGAGAGAGAGAGAGAGAGAGATAGAGAGTGAGAGAGGTTTCAGCCCTGGATTCGAGAGGAGGCTAATTTACGAGTCTTGTTTTGCCTTTCAGGAAAAGGGGAGATAAGAGGGGGAGGGTGGTTGGTGAAGGAGAATGCAGCAATCACATTTTTAAGCATGCAGAAGCGGGCCGTTTCCCGTTCCTAGGCTGGTGTGTGTGTCCCCCATCCGAGGCCAGCAGCCGTATGGGGAGAGCAGCGGCAGACACAGATGGCATGGACACTTCCACAAGGTCTGCCGCTCTGCCCTGCCTGCTCTGCCGGAGCCCGTTCGCCGCCGTCTCTCTCTTCCAGCTCGCTCCGCCGCCCAGCAGCACTGCAGCACAGCACAGGCTGACGGCATGAGGCTTGATCCAGTGCATTTCTCCATGCTGGTCATCGGGGTCTCCTTCGCCTGTTACGCCCCGAGTCTCAACTCCCTCCAGGACCAGGCGTACCGATCCGCCGTGGTCATCGAGGGCGAGGTGCGCTCCTCCCCGGAGAACGTCTCCTCCCGGGAGCCCTACAGTGTGAATGTCAAAGTGCTGGACGTGTGGCCCGTCAACAGCGGCGGCCTCGAGAGGGAGCAGCTCGTGACCGTCGGGGACTTCGGCTCCGAGGCCCCGTGTACCACGGTGGAGAAGGACCACAGATATATATTTTTCATGGACCCCACAGCCGAGCCCTTGGTATTCAAGGCATCGTACGCCCCTGTGGACGCCAGCGAGCCGGAGCTGAAGAAGGATGTGGAGCGAGTGTTGTGCGAGGACTGCGGTAAGTTTAAGGCTTTCCCCCCTCTCCACCTGCCCTACACTCACACCGCACCATAGGGCCACTGAGGCTGCCATGGCGATGTAACGAGACAGTCACCGCTCTCTGGCTGCGCGTGCACGTGTTGAGCCTATACAGTGTTTCAGCGTGCGTACACATGTGCATGCGCGTTAGCCGGTTGACACTTTTTAATCCTGCATAACCCAAACTGAAATGAGAAGCAAGACAGCGTGTGTGAGTCTGTGTGTGTGTGTGTGTGTGTGTGTGTGTGTGTGTGTGTGTGTGTGTGTGTGTGTGTGTGTGTGTGAGTTTAACCCGGGCTAAACCACAAACAGGTTCCTTCAAAAGCCCTGATGATCAGGGGAGACTAAAAGTTCAGTGTGAGATCTGCATCATCACATCATCACTGTCTGCATCATGTGTAGGCTTAAGGTTGAACAGCAGTTAGTGTGTGTGTGTGTGTGTGTGTGTGTGTGTGTGTGTGTGTGTGTGTGTGTGTGTGTGTGTGTGTGTGTCAGAGATATAGGCAGAACATGTGAGGGGAAAGTTACCTACAGTCAGTTTTACATGTCAGATCTGCTGCTGTTATATCAGACTGTGCCATTGATGACTGCAGTGATGGGTAGTGGTAACTGTTAAAATGTCACAACTTGTTGCAGGTTTCCACCATTGCCATCTAAAATGTTGCTTTAAATAATAATAATAAATAACTAATTTATATGAGAAGTGGCTAAAACTAAATGTAAAGCAGCTGGCCTGTCTGTTGAAGTTATTGTCAACAGGATGGCTTTTATGAAAAGAACAATCTGAATACAAGACAAGGAAAGAAGATTCAAGATGAGGGTTGAGCACTTTTTCTCTTTACTTTCTGACATTTCCTCCCTTGGTTTCTCTCCGTCAGAGAGGTAAAAAAAACTTGAATTGACCCTTTACTTACAAAAGGGAAAAGAAAAGTTTCAGAACTGTCTACTTAGTTCGTATAAGACATAAACGGAGCTCTAGACACTGATACTTGTACATCATTACATCTGCTAGTTACTCTCAGGTATCTTATACTTTTAACTACAGTGCAATCCTGTGACCACCTATGTGGCAAGAAGTACACTATACCTGGATTTCCCCTGCTACACAAAAGAGAGGGGAATTACATTTTAACTGTGGAAATATTGAACATTTCCCCAATACGAGCCTTAAGACCATCACTGTGGACATCATCACCTTTGTCATGGTCATTTAAATACATAAACTTTAAAACAATGCGGTTAAACATACATTCATTTGGTTCAAACAATGAATCACCGTCATTTCCATGCAAACCACTGGCACCTGTAAAGTGTTCAATCCTGACAGGAAGTAACTCAGAAGTCTCAACAAAGGGTTCATCCAGCGTTTGAGCTAACAGCGTGATGTTCTATTTTTACCTCTGTGTCATGCTAAAATTATCCAGTCATTTATTTATGACAGGGCTGTTGCAATCAGGCTTCTGTCTAAAGCCCATTTGTGCAGGCAAGGCGTAAGCTCAGGAGAGGAGATACCCACTTATGAGCTGAATCATCCCGCGCACACGCTAATACGCACACGCACACACACACACACACACACACACACACACACACACACACACACACACACACACACACACACACACACACACACACACACACACACACACACATACCGAAAGCAAGAGAAACAGGGAGAAGACTCAACCTAATTAGAGACTGCAGAGTGTGTGCTGCTGACACATAACATGCACTGTGGCAACCAGTGGCCTCTGAATGTCCACAGCGTTATAGGAACACAGCTTTTGTCGCCTCCATTTCTTTCATAGGGTTGGCTGGATTCATCTGACAAAACTTGACAAAGAAATACAAAATCTAAGGCCCAAATTAGTCACACAGTCAACCAAAAAAACGTATCACTTGCAATTGGTAGCCCTGAATGTTTCATGAAAAAAATATTTCCACTCCATTTCTTCAGAGAAAAATGCTATGATGAAGCAGTCAGGACCCAGTTCAACAGGAAACAGATATTTTAATATGGATAGCCTTTATCCATTCAATAATTGGCCATTATGATCTTAGCCAACTACTATTTCTGAAAGTTTCAGTCTTTTTTAAATGCTTTTCTCCTTCCAAGAAACATGTAGTCAACGCAAGATTTAAAGTGGCTCTTTTGTTTTATTCCTTCATATCAAGAAACCCAAAGAATCTACATTTTGTGTTAGTTGACTAAAAATATCTTTTGTTAAGGAAAACCTTATTTCATATTTCACAATTGAAATGTATCTATGTAAGATACAGAAACCTCTTGTAAATAATCCCCCTCTGCAAAATGCCAACAACAACTGCTTATTGGCCCGGCCTCCTCTCCGTTGCCACACTGACACTTTTCATTGGGCGGATGCACAAATGTCAGAGCAGCCGGCGAGTGAGCTACGACTCTTGGCCGGTGATCAGGCCGGAGACGTGCATGAGAGGATATTGGAGAAGAATTTAATTTGGACAGAAGTAACTGCAGTTTAAAGATGGAATGAGGCAAGGGGCGTGTCAGAAGACACACACCCTGAGCACAACCAATCACAAACCTGTTCTAAACACAGTCGGCAAATCTCAGCCGATCTGTTGTAATGCCCACTTCTGTACGCACCCCTATTTAACACACTTTTATCACGGTCACGCTTTCTTCTACAGTGGCTAATATCTGCTTTTTTAAAATTATATATGAAAACCTGTGCTGCTGTTTTCTTGAACAAGGGTATAACTGAGAATTGTGTTTTTACGTTTGATTTCATACAGTTTTATGGTAAAATTGTTATCCGTTATTTTGGAAACTCTTGAATGTGAGTAGTCATTAGTATGAGGTGCTTCTGTCCCCTCTCACTCACTTTGAAAACCCAGTGACATGGAGTGTTCGGTGTTAAATGCTGAATTAGGAGGGATAGAAGAGCTTGATACATCTTGGTAAGGAACAACAACATTGCAGCTGTTTTGTACTCGGTGGCAGAGGTACTAAAAGCTCAACAAACGTGTTGAATATTTGATCATGCCATGCCAGTAAAAACTCAACTCTTATATTTTTTTATATTGTGTTTATCAAGACCTATACACAAGCATTTGCTACAGCTGGAGTGCAGAACAATTACAATGTAAAGCTTACATTACATTATGACCATTTACTACGCTTTTCTGGAAGAACCTCTGGTTTCACTTGCTAGTATAACATCATTGCAGAATGCAAACAGTAATATAGGACAGCAAACGAGTGTCCATCCAAGCTACATCCCTCAGTTGACTTGCCTTTAGCACCTGTTTGACAGACTTTTCTATATGTTTTCTTGATATGTTTTGGGCTACACAAATATGTAGAAGCCACAGGATGTCAGCTCTGTTAACCTCAAAGCACACTATGATATGTTATATTTGATCATATCTGTTTAAAACAACAGGTTGTTAGGTTCATGTCTTGATATATTTGTTTACAGCAGTCAGAAGTTAGAAGACCCCCTCACTGTGAGAAATAATTGAGACAGTCATCTTTTTCCGAAGCGAGCTAATGCGTTGGTGAGTAAAGTCAGGATTCTTTTTAATCAACGTCAAATCACAATTCCATGTAGGTTTTTGCAAGACGGAGGTCATAGTGTTTAGGCGGGTCAACATACACAGGACTTTCAACCAGCTGTTCGAGTCCCTTTTGAAACCGTTAGTCAAAATGGACTTTGTTTGGTTCACGTCTTAACTTTAATAACGGAACAAATACTTTTATGTCAGGCCAACCCATGATATTTTACTAGACCTAACCAAGCAATTTTGTTGAGTTTTTGTTGGAGATTAACCGTTTAAAACTAGTCCAGGAGGAAATACGTTTCCCCCTCGAATGCGTAATTGCGAATGAATTCCATGAGTTTTAAGAACATTTAATTTTCCACTTTTTCCACTTCACCCTCAATCCAATCCTCTGACCAAAACTTAAGAGGCAAAACAGATCAGACTTTGTAGAGACGTCTGCAACATCATGCTGTGAGAGAACAGAGTACAAACTAATGTGGAATCCAAGGCTACAGTAGTTTAGAAATTGATAGGGAGTCTTTGTTCTTTCTTGAGCTACTCAAGCCATATATCTGTCTCCACTGAGCTCCACTGGCCTTTCCCTCACTCAGAAAAACATCACTGAAGTTTGGATGGCTCACACTCCCTTCTTAAAAAGTACAAAACCAGTCCTATCTTACATCCCCGGCAGTGTAAAGCGTAATGTAGGTCTCCTCTGATCACCGCCGTTGACATGCCTTTTGAGAAACATTGACAGTTTCTTCCTAAAATAGCGTTATCTGATGCTCAAACATGCTCCTGTCACTGATGCTGTATCTAGTGCTGCATACCTCAACTCCCCCCCTCTCTTTTTCTGTCTCGCTCCTCATGCTGTAGCTGACTGTAGCTGAAGTGTGTGGTTCAGCTTATTCCTGCCCTGCTGTCAGTCAGCCACAGAGGAGGAGAGAAGCAGAGAGGGAGGGAGGGAAAGTGGGGGAGAGATCTTTAGATTACAAATAGATGCCGCAATAATGCATGTGTAAGACTTCCAAAAATAGCCAGGGCCTGTTTTTCACCTCATTGACAGTAATGACACTAAGTTCAGGGCTAGTTTTATTGAGCCTGCACTTTTTAAAAAGTATAGGGGGCAACGGGGGACGTTTTACAGGGAAGTAGAGCTTGGGAATTCGGGGAGTGAAGTGAATTTACACGGGGAGCAAAATACAAAAACGTTTTATTAATAGGTCTAATGGCATGGTTCGTCAAAAGTAGGCCCGTTCAAATCAATTGTAACCAAGTATATAGATAACTTTTTTTTTTTTAAACCCTTAGACATATTTCTGCCTCTCTTTCCCATTAGTAATGTTGTTAGTTAGTTAGTTAGCGAGCTCACCAAACAGCACATTTCACACTGTACGTAGTTGAAAAATGAATCGGTTTATGTGGAAAATGAAGGGATTATTTCCACCTATAATACGGCAAATACAGCTGGAGCAAATAACCTTTATATTTCCAATTTATTCTAGTAATTTCTAATAAATTCCTGTTAGCCCCATGGAAACCAACCTGCTGATTTGTTTATCATCATTACTTGAATTACCTAACATTTTGAGATACATGAGTTTTAACTTAGAATATGGTGTGTTTTGCATGTCGGATATGGAATTATAGTCAGCCAAACCACGTAGACTGGTTTGGAATTATCCTCTTATTAAGCTCAATAATTGATCATGGTGTATGTACCTTACTTTAACAACTATTTGTGGTTAGGGTTAGGTTTTACTTTGAGTAGTGGCTGTTGCTGTCACATTTAGGTGGCCAAGTGTGTCCAAAACACAACACCTGTCCTCACAGAATTGATCTGGCAACCTGTGCTACTGTAGATGTGGCACTGCATTCTTCAAGGAATATTTACAGTATATAGCTTCTGTTGAAACCTCAGTCATTTCATTAAATCTTCTGCTTATTTATAGATAAATCAAACTATTTTATCAAGTTTTGGAGGTCCGGATTGAACAGAGTCCGGCAAATCCTTATTTCAGTGTTTATGCTAAGCTACTCTAACCATGCCTGAACTTCAGCTCTTTAAAGCATGACATGGGACCTTTAAACATTCAAACATGAGAAAGGTTACACTGTTCTTATCTCACTCTCAGAAAGAAAGCGAACAAGAACATTTGCTTTTAAATATCAAACTACTCCTCAGTTACAACTCTCAAACTAGCAACCAGTCTGACGTCTATGATTTCTTTCCTAAATTGAAATTCAGGTGCATGCAAAATGTGTATAATTACGTCTAAATGGTATCAAATGCGTATAGAAAGTGTAATTGCAGATCATACATACGAGACTATGCAGACTGTGTTTGCATGTGCGTAACACCAGCACCTTATCAGCGGCTGTATAATTTCTCTGGGCTAACGTGCACGCGGCTGCCTCTCAGCTCAGACTCAGCTCAGTGTGTACAGCAGCTGGAGGCAGAATCACTGTGGCATTGATCTCCAAATCCCAGAATTAGGAGAATTTTGCTCTGGTGCTGCATGTCAAAACAATCCCTGCAAGGAAGCACAGCCAAGGCCACAACCTGGTACAAACTGTCAAAGCAACCCCTGTGTATTTTCATTAAGATGCGAACACCCTTTAGTTCTGCAGTGAATAATTGTCTCTGTTAGCCGGGGATGACAGCGAGGTGTTTTTAAAGGCATCATCTGAATCTGAGTCAGTGCATGAATCACATGATCTGCTGTTTGTACCCGGGACAACACTTTGGGAATTCTTTAATTAAGAGACATTCCATCCGGGCGCCTGGAAGCTCACCATTATGGCAGAGTGGGTTCATGTCTGGCCAAGGGACCTTTAATCTCTCCCCCTGCCTTTCAGGTCTATTGAACTATACAATTGAAGCCAGAATGCCCGAAAAATAAACAAAAAAGAATTGAAAAATGCATTCCACATTGAGACAGAGACAAGGTAGCGCTTAGACTAACGTGCATTTATATTAAAGCAGATGCAATAGGTTTACTGGGGGAATTAGTGACTTGACAGGTCTGTGTGTGTGTGTGTGTGTGTGTGTGTGTGTGTGTGTGTGTGTGTGTGTGTGTGTGTGTGTGTGTGTGTGTGTGTGTTTGTGTTTGTGGGTGCTGTGAGAGGTCTCTCACTTGCCTGTCTATTCCTTTACCCCTCTTTGTAGCGTTATCTGTGTCTATTTCAGACACCCTCTGTGTGTCAGTTTCTCTTCTGTCTCTTCCACTGTCCTTGTCTCAACAAACACACACACACACACACACACACACACACACACACACACACACACACACACACACACACACACACACACACCACACACACACACAAGAACACACATGCAGATGTACTGCACACGCACCACCCACACACTAATGCGGCTGCCGCTGCACACACCCTCCTCGCTGCATCAGCAAAGTGCCTGTTTCATACAGGATGGACTTATCTTGCTCGGATTATTCCACCGCAGAATTGGATCAGACGTCAAATTCAGAATTGAATAATTAGAAATGTTTATGCCAAGAACGTGTCAGTTTGGATTCCACATAAAACGTTTAAAAACTGACAAGTTTGCTGCTGTTTCAATAAATCTGAGTTGTTTTCACCGTTTCCTTGGAAAGTCTTTGAGGGGTTGGCATGCAGTCAGCGACCGCCTGATATTCATGAAGTTGTAAAATGCCATTTTCAACTGTCACTGGTGGTAACGCTTCATGAGCATGAACTGCTTTCTCTCTCTTTTCCAAGGTGCTTTGGAGCAAGGCTGTTCTAGTCCATGTATACACAAGGACTAGTGTTTCTGAAACAGAGAATGTGAGCTCTGCAAACATTTCTCTGGGCGGTAAAAGGGTTAAAACTTTGGTTCTATATCAGGCTCGGAAAGGCGTGGGCTATCTTTATCTTTCTTTGTTGTGGCGATCTTTGATTGTGACAGGTGGAATATCTTCATCTGTCTTCCAGATGTCCTCCTCTGCCTCTCTGGATGTTATCTCTGAACTATTATAAGCTTGTGGTAGATACTTCCTGTGTGTACTATATGTTTGGTTTTTCAGAGAACAAGTGGATGTGTTTTTCTTCTGAGGCAACATTCTGCTCATGAATTGAGTAGATGTTGGCAGTACATTGCCTAATTTTAACTTATGAAACAATATTTCTGCTTCCCTTGTCAGTTGGTTTCGAGATATTGAAGTTTGTCGTTTGTGATTTGGCAATCACGCCGCAATTCGAACAACTCCCAAGATTGATTTTGCCTCATTTCTATCTGCAAGGAGGTACAACAGTGTAGATTTGGAGCTGCGCAGCAGGTGCTTCACCATCATCTCTAATAAAAGCACTGGTTCTTTGCACATTGCAACTTGAGAGGGGAAATTCAGATGCTGTATATTTGAATCAAATTGTTTTTGTAATCGAGGAATATATAAATTCTCTTTATTTGTCTTCAGGAAGACAAATTATTCTTAAAAAAATATGGTTGGCTTTAGCGTTTATTTATAATATGTAGATTATGTTTTAACCAATTAACAATGGACTAGTTTTATTGGTGAAAAGACACCAGGTAGCGCAAAGAAAGAAAGATGTGGATATATGTACAAGGTGCAGCCATACTCTCACAGAATGCTGCGTCCCTGTTTATCCATATACCCTTTTTATTTGTTTTTGGAATAATGAATGTGAAATTATATTTTCTTTGCCATCAATTTGCTACAGCCAGTTCAGTCAAGCCGCTCATCCAACTATTCCTGAGGTGCAGGCGTTTCAGGATTGTGTAGAAAACCACACAGGCCTTTACGTTAATCAGTCAACTATACCGTATTTCTTATACTTTAACCACAACGGAAAAATGAACGCACATCCACTTGAACAGAAACTGATATCATATTGTTTTTCTTTCCTTGGTTTGCTTAGAGCTCAATCATTCCTAGTTTAGTTGTAAATGCGAAATGGTTACAAACATTACGCTTTATTTTTTAAAGGTTTTGAAATGTCAAGTTTTTGCCAAACAGCAGTTCTTGGCCGGGTTTGATAGCTTGCTTTAAGAAATGCATTCTATAACAATTGACCAAATAAGAAACTAACCTAATCTCGGTATCAGAGTATAAAAGTAATCTAATTATGCAATTTCTTAATTATAAAAAATATCACCAGACCTGCCTTTCATTTATTTCCGGCAAATATTTATTTGAGCAAACATGTAGGAAAACGTATTTGTAGGGAATTCATCAGCGTGAATGATGGGAAACAGAAAGGACCCCAAGGTGTATGCGATTCTTTATTCTGCACTTCTTTCAGAGTTGTCGTCCTTCCTCTCATTGGTCCAGGATGTTATTACCTTTATTATTGTCATTACCTCATTCACTGCCTGTGTCCATTAGTGTCATCCATGTATACACCATGTGTCAGCTGGGTAGCAGTGCACACATTTCAGCCTTAAACAAACTGTGTGCTGTTTTGCTTATATCCTCAGTATTTCTCATGTATAAAACATTTTTAAATATAAAAAAATAAAACAGGTGTGTCTATTGCTGTGTTTAACTGCAATTACAAGACTAAGACAAAATGCACAGCATTTTATCTTTTGTTTTTCATATTGTTCTGACTTTAAAAAATAAGCTGATCATTTGAATTAATCTTGTGTGAAGCGGTGAAACTGCTGTTTTCACCACAAGGCTCTTTTCACCAAATCACGGTGAGAAAAAAAATGAATTGCATATAATGTGAAAGTAGCTTTATTCCCCTTTTTGTGTACTTCATACAGGCATCATATTTGCTAAAAAGAAAAAAGTGTCAACTATGGTCTCCTAATAACTGACTGGAAAGGACACAACACCATTTGAAAATGAGGTAGTGTCTCTTTAGCGGCAGTAAATGAGCAGCCTGTCCAGGGAAAGTTGGAATTGGTTATAATAAATCTTTTGTTGCTCTTGTCTTTTTGATGTGAAGCATCACAGGCCGAGCGGCTGATAGAAGAGCACGCAGTGATCAGTTCACTGAGGTTACAGCACTGAGGGCTTCTGGGAATTCATTTTCAATTATAAAAACGGGTTCTTCTCACTGCCATTTAGTTCTGCCAACATGCAAAGTTGCCAAGTGCAGATTTCATCCTTAGCAAACTATTGTCAGTGTAGCACGTTTATTCGTGTGGGTATGGAAATGCCAACGGGACGTAAAAGCACAGCAGTCAAACCAAAGGCCAAGGTGCTGGTGAGACTTCATTTTGTTTCAGATCTCACATGTAATTAGGTATCATTTGACATCATGAATGGAGACATTTCTCTTTCAATACAATAGAGAGAAAACTAGAATTCCTTCAGGTGAGCAGTTTGCTCAAAGGTCTCAGTCAAAGCAGGTTTAAATGTTTGGTTGCGCAATTCTTAAATGGGCCTTATTTAGCTTTTATGGGTTTTTCTATCTTTCCTGTGGCTGGTTATATAGGTTTTAGTGCATGTAAATGGTCTGCAAAGGCAAACATCCCTTTGTTCCCTCCAGAAGGAGTTTCTCTCCCAAACACTCCCCCCTCCTGCCTGCAACTCCTCAATCCAACTCTTATGTTTACTTCTGTTACATTGACATCACTATGTAAGCCTCACGCTTCAATTGGACTAGCCTCCAACATAATGTAATCCAACACATTCTACGTGATAGGACATCTCTAAGTGGTTGACCAATCACAACAGAGCCAGCCAGCTAACCAATCAGAGCAGACTGGGCTCTGGTTTCAGACAGAGGGTGAAAAGAGGTGCTGCAGCACAGGCAGTATGATAAAAATAAAGAGCTTTTTGAACATTAAATACAAATATGAACCAGAAGATGATGCAAAGTTGGCCCCCCTTAGTGAACATAAGTATGCAGAATTCTTAAAACAAAAAAACGTTTCCCAACAGAGCTTATTCTTCAGGATTTCATGTTGGTTCCTTATGCTTCTATTCTTTTTATCAAACACTGCGTATTCTTATAAACAATGTACACATCATGAAGGAACAACCTCAACATATCAGCTATCATGATATATGAATACAGTTATACACTTCTTCTGAAGGTAACATACTAGCATGACTGACAACTTGAATTCAAGTACCAGGCAAGTTTCATCATAGCATTGCTTAGGTTTTTTTTCGTAAAACCTTGTTTTCATATCATTATGAAAAAAGCACTGAGCAAGACAAATCAAATGAGTTACTATTGCCAGAGGATTGTAATCTAACATAACCAAATAATGGCATAATCAAATGAAATCTACTATAATGGACCTCCTGGTAAAGAAAACATGCCGTATGTTGGCAATGGAGCGGATTCAACAATCAAAAAACGAAAGACCAGAAAAAAGCTCCAGTGAGTGCAGTGTGATGAAGAACAGTCTTGCAAGCCTTTGAGAAACAAATAATTGCTCGTCTTGAACAAATAAGCTGATAAAGATCTGACTTTCTTAGCTTGTGTCCATTTTGTGAAAAGTAAGGCAAAAATGACAGACATGATTAATTAGGCTGTGGCTTAGGCTGTCTCCCAGGTAATAATTACAGTCTGTACAATATTTACATTTCTACCTTTTAAATCAAAGTTGTAGGGAAATTGCAACACTTTTAAATAGCTCGTTGTTGTTGTGAATACATCTTAGTCAAAAGCTGTGAAGCCTTAGATTATATGTCTCGGGAGAGAAATACTATTCACAAAGTAACGTTTAAAATCTCAGAATGCATTTATAAGAGTCCAATGGGCTATGAAACACAAGCAGTCAGACAAGTTGAAAACAATCAGCTATATCAACCACAATTGATACAACAGAAACAAAAGCGGAACCAACATAAATACCACTTGGTATTTATTTTTGATACATATTTAGCTCACAACCAATAGGAAATGTGTGATCAAGTTATTATAAAATACACACTCGCAAAATAATGCAGTCTTGATGATTGTCTTGTATTTTGAATTTCTTTGACCGCTTTTGTGTGATCCATTCACTGTTAACGAAATGCCAGATTTTTCAACAGTTCTCTCATATTTAGGTATGTCGTATGCAGACATGTAGAGATGTGTGTCATCAGCGCATCACAAAACCGACACAGTAGGGATGCGCATCTCCATCACTGAGGCCGATGCGATGCACATCTCGATACGTTGCCACGATACGATACATTAACGATACATTTGAAACACCAGGCGATCCGATACGATTCGCCCCAGTTCGATACGATTTGATTCAACATTATGCGATACGGGGCGATACGATGCGATTCAACGATTCAACACGATGCAAAATAAAGATACTTCAATATGGTACGACAGAGGATTTTAGTTGTATTCCTTATATGCAGCAAATCATAAATTAACAAAAAAGTGCTTTACATATTTGGCACTGCACATCCCATCATGCTGTTTATCTTTTTACCTTTTTTACCTTAAAAAACTCTCCAGAGTACAGTACAATTGTATAACACCTCACAGTTAAACTATTTAAGGATGCGTTGCCCATGATTAACAATGTGCAAATAACAACTACCATAGTGCAATGCCCATACGGCTGCCAGCCTGATGTGCTTAACACTCATTCATAGGCTCACCAGTGAGCAGAACACAGTGGTTTCCATATGAACAATAAAACATACAAATAACCTTTCACAAACAGCTCTGTAATAACTGCTTACAGTAAGGAAGACATGTAAACTATGATTGGCCGTCACAGGCTGCTGTAAACTAAACATCACTCTCTCTGACAGAACACCTCACTGAGTGATTTAACTCATACAGTTGCAAGAAAAAGTATGTGAACCCTTTGGAATTACCTGGATTTCTGCATAAGTTGGTCTCTTTATGTGCGTCGCTAAGTTCCTCGTACTACTTGTGTACTTTAAAGCGGCACGGCATCGTTAACAATTTGCGAGAGATTTTTCAAGTTGTTCTTCTTTCTTGAAAAATCCGATGTGTTGCCAAACGTTTGATTTGTAGGTATTTTTCGGTGCGCTGTGTTTCTCTTTCTCCTCGATTTCCATGTTTGTTGATAACTGAGACTCTAGGCCTCCGTAGTGCGAAGCAAATATCAAAGATCGTCTCTGCTGAGCGTTGACAAGATGAGGGGATTTTATATGAATTAATGTTTTTTTTACCGATGCAAAGAAGCTACAATCGATGCATCGCAAGTTCAACCCAAACTGCAGCCGATGTGCACTCTTTCAACCGGTGCACTCGCATCTTGAACGTTTATGCCGGTGCACCGATGCAAATCGGTGAATCTTAACATCCCTACGACACAGTCGTTTCAAATAATTTAAGATATTTACAGTAAAAAAAGGTTGTACAAATGGGACCCAGCACAGTACCCAATTACATATTTGTTTTGTCTTTCAAAGCTGCAGTAGGGCTCCATATTCTCTCAAGGCCTCTTCATTGGCCTCTCAAAGGGGCAGTGGGATCTTTCTTCTGAAGAATCTTTAGCTCCTTGTGGAGGACAGATGTGATCAATGCTTCAATCCTCTTATCAGGAGAGTTGTGTCTTTTAGTCTGCTTTACAAGCCAGCAGTTAATGGCGTGTGTGAGGAAGGTGGGGGGGTTGATGGGTGAGATGAGAGGTGAGAAATGGTGGGGTGAGGGGTGGAGGATAAGAGAGGCGAGAGGCGAGATGGATGAAAACAGGAAAGGAGGTGAGAGGGTAGGGGGAGAGATGGATGAATGAGAGGTGAAAGGAGGGAAAGAATAGAAAGTGTTGTGGACGGGGGGCAGGAAGAGAGATGGAAAGAAAAAGATAAATGGAGGACAGGTGGAGCACCGAACGACTCGCACACGACTCCGAACCCTGAGAAAGAAAAAGAGGAGGAAGGAGAGACTGAGAGAATAGCTTTTCCTCACCGTGCTGCCCGCAAGCCCTTCATTAACTATTCATGACCAACTCTGCACATCCTTTCTATCTATCTATTTATCTATCTATCTATCTATCTATCTATCTATCTATCTATCTATCTATCACTATAGATATCTAAATATCCTATACATATCCTTCTCCCTCTTCCTCTATACCACCCTCATTTCTCCCTATGTGTGTTGTTGTGTAGCCCCATTTCTGATGAATCTGAAGGGTGTGTTTATTTATACGCAAATAGATCTCACTGCAGCCAGTAGAACAATGCACAACACCAGCCATGAGAGACAAGGTCATGTCAGTGTGTGTGTGTGTGTGTGTGTGTGTGTGTGTGTGTGTGTGTGTGTGTGTGTGTGTGGGTGTGGGTGTGTGTGTGAGTGTGTGTATCAGTATATACGATGTTTGTGTGTGTGTGTGTGTGTGTGTGTGTGTGTGTGTGTGTGTGTGTGTGTGTGTGTGTGTGTGTGTGTGTGTGTGTGTGTGTGTGTGTGTGTGTGGGTGTGTGTGTGTGTGTGGGTGTGGGTGTGTGTGTGAGTGTGTGTATCAGTATATACGATGTTTGTGTAACTACAAAAAACAGAAAGGGGGGGAAAGGCTATGATTGATTGACACTACCTCTTGCAAGCGCACACACACAACCACATCAAATGTTTATTTTTCTCAAATGAGAATGTGACAGGCACACATTTCCCAGAATTCTCTGTTCGCGACACACTTACACACACAGAGGGTTGCCCTGGGTTTGGTATTGCTGCTGTGCAGGTTAGCTGGGTGAAACTGCATGAGGGCCTGTTGTGACTGCTATCATTCAACAACCAGTGCTCATCTCTCTCTTTCTTTCTTCCCTTCCTCCCTCCTTTCCTCTCACACACTCTCTCTTTCTCTCGCAGTCTCTCCTACTCTTTCTCAATCTTTTTTTCCCCTTTCTTACTGCCTTACATCCTCTCTATCTACTGCTCCCTCCCTGGTTTCCATGGTGACAGCTGTGCGCTGCAGAAATCACACTGATCGGAGAATGAGATAGAAGGAGCTTCTCTCTTTTATACATGAACACACACACGCAGGCACTTACAAACACACACATTTGAACATTTGAACACATACAACAAATATAAAGCATAGTGTGTTTTGCAGATTCCTCCATTATGACACACATGGGGTTCTTCTCTATGCATTTATGAATGTAGTCTTTTCTAGCTGTCTCACATGACAGTGAGCTGACAGACACACACACACACACACACGCACGCACGCACGCACGCACGCACGCACGCACGCACGCACGCACACACACACACACACACACACACACACACACACACACACACACACACACACACACACACACACACACACACACACACACACATACGCGTTTAGCCCATGTGGGCAGGCATGTTGCTGATCGTGCCTTCTAGTGGTGCCATACCTGTCTGCGAACACACCTAATTGGCTTGGCTTCCATATCACTCTCTACTATTGGATCATGCTTAGCAAGAAATCAGATCAATTTTGTTGATGCCTGCTTTGCTGGACACAGAGAGAGAGAGAGAGAGAGAGAGAGAGAGAGAGAGAGAGAGGGAGGGAGGTAGGGAGGAAGAGGGAGGCCTGGGGAAAGGAAGGGAGGGAGCATCAGGTGACCTTGAAAGACGGACCTCTTGATGGACGGCTGATGGGAGCGCTGGTCACGTGTGATTGGTTAGTGGAGCGGGCCGGTCTCAGGCTATTGGCCAGACAATGCTGTCCATTTGTGGCAAACCCCCCCCCCCCCGTGCTCTCACTGAGGAATTCTCTCATCACCCAGTGTACAGAAGGCTTGGACCAGCAACTTACATTGCACACACACACATTCAATACACAGTTAGACAATCACACGGATCCATCAGCAGACAATTCAATGCTCACGTGCCCACCTGTGCGTCACATGGAACACACATTCATGCAGATTCGTGTACAGTGCTGTGGAAATCTCTGTGGAAATTGCAGCTGCAGAATTAGACTTGTTAGGGCCTGCTCGGTGCCTGTGGTGTGTGGGATGTGTGAATCTCTAATTGTGTTGGTGCACATGTATTTCACAGTCTCTCCCTCTCTCTTTGTGCATAACATAAATTGTTGTGCAGGCTTTGCTTTTTTTTTAAATTGTCTGCAGTGGTACGACTATTTCCTTATCAAACTGCACCTCAAAGACAACATTTAAAGTCCATTTAAAGTCTATTTCTGTTTCATCCACAATATTTCTTCTGTGCTTGTTAGCGAGCAGTGCTGCCAAAAAAAAGGCTGTTTTTGCGAGACCTTAGAAGAAGTTTTGAAAGGGCCCACAGGATTTATAAGCGGACTTGGATGTTCTCCAGTCTATTCACTAATAATTGTACAGGTAAGAAATAAAGTGGATGGTAAATAGGGTTTCACATTTGGATTTCACAGCCATTCAAAGGTCGACATCAGATAGTTACATAAAGTGCCATTTATTGTAGGAACATAGAGCAATGCGGACTAGTAACAGTCTTTAAAGCGTGGAGCTGATTCTTATATATTTGTGCAATTAAAATAAGTGAGTAAAATATGTTTATAACATAAATAGTGGTGCAGGAATGAGTCCTTAAACCCGCAATGAGTTTGCATTTGACCATTTCCAGTACCCTTGCATCGAATTCAAAGTTTGTACATGTTTTTGTTTAGAAGCCTGAAATAAGGTCGAGATTTTCACTTATTGTTCTACGACCTAAAATACGTCAGTAAAAACTAACTACTAAGTGCCATCAGGTTGTACATTAGCCGCCTTTAGCTTTGCTCTGGTGACGTGCAGCCATTCCACTGTGATGATGCTCGTTTGTAGCTATAAGCTATTTATTTCTGACAATTGTATTTACATTTCAAAAATCGTAGAAATGGTGTTAATATGTGAAGATTTATCCTGCTGAACCAAATGTGTAAGTATCATAGACATGTGTCAGCCAAAGATCTTATTTTCGAGGGAGCCCTTATGATGCTCACTTCCTATTGGCCTATCAAAAGACGTTGTCCCTGCACCGCTCTATTGTCTTTGAACCATTCTCAGAGTCACCTGTTCTGCCCCAGAGTGTGATCCTCATGCTCTCTTACATGTGTTCCTGGTCATTCATGCAGAGAACATGAAGGGCCGGGCAATGAGGCAAGATGGAAATATCAATGGAATGACTTATTCAAAACATCATGTGTCCAACATCCTAATATACCCTATAGGTGCTAATGTCTTTCTGGGATATGGAGTGAGTGCTTTTATGACTTTAATGCAGAATCCTTCAGTTAAAATTCCTCATCCTCAGCTTTTGTGATCTTGTTTTGGAACATCAAGCAGCAACAGTAGGGATTGCAACAGAGCTGTTTATATGTTTTACAGCTTTGAGCAAGGTCCAACTATTGAGAAAAAAACAATACATTTGTGAATTAAATATCACTAAATAAGATTAGAGAGGGATATACATGGTCAATCATATTTGAATTACGTTTGAAATGAATGCTCTTTGACATATGAGTCAAGGTTATTTGATGATGTAAAGTGGTCGGTAACATAACTATTAAAGGGGCCCTATTGTGCTCATTTTCAGGTTCATATTGGTATTGTGTGCCACTGTGACATGTTTACTTTAATGTTAAGAAAAAGCTCTTTATTTGTCAAATACTGCCTGTGCTGCAGCACCTCTTTTCACCCTCTGTCTGAAACCAGAGCCCAGTCTGCTCTGATTGGTTAGCTGACAGACTCTGTTGTGATTGGTCAACTGCTTAGTTATATCCCGCCCACAATTTGTTGGAGCGCTAACCAAAAGAAGCTTGAGTGATGTTACTGAACTAAACAAAGGAGTCCAATGGAGGCGTTTCAGGCAGTGTATGGGAGATAAACTCCATCTCTGAGGGAACATCCTTTATGCTTTGCAGACCATTGACATGCACACAAACCTACACACATTACAGGAAAGGGAGACCCCAAAGAAGCCCCTTTAAAATAAAGATATAATGCATTATTGCTAATTTGTATTATGATAAAATCCAATTGATTAAGTAACTCAAACATAATAATGTGGACACGTGTCTTTAAGTGTTATGTCATCTGTTAAAAATGAGCTCAAATTGTAATGGGAATTGTGGCAATTCAATCAATTTGCCACCGTCACACCCAGGAAATGTGGACGTCACATCCGTGAAGGGTAATTTCCTTGTGGCTTTCAGCTAACCTTCCCAAGCCGGCAACACGTCCATGTTGCCTGAGGAGAGCATCCCACAGAGGGATGCGCTCATTGGTAACCAGGCTCTCCACTCACAGCTGCTTCAGGCTGACTTTCCCCACTCAGTTCAACACTTACCTCCATAAAAGCCAGACCGCCTCACCTCACTCAGCAGCTGATGAGGCTCATCTGGATGGTTGTTAAGTGAAGCCTCATTGTTAGATTCCCTCTCCCAAAGAATGTCTGGAAGTGTTACTTTTCTTGAACAAATTAAAAAAGACATGTGCCTGTGGGGTAATATAATCACTTATTCCAATGAAAATCATTATTGTTTCAAGGATATACTTTTTCTAAAAAAAAAGCTTTATTTCGCAAGGTTATTTCTTGAAATAGATTTATCACTGACATTTTTTTAAATATCATATCCAACAGGCACATTTTAGGTGGAAAAAAGTATGTATTCCAAGTCTTGTATCGAGACTCCCCTTGAAAAGCCATTTTGGATGATCTACTTAGCTTCAGAATGCAGATGACATTAGAACATGTCAACGGCAGGTAAATAGAATTGAATTCTATTATATGATTATGATGTCACTGGTCATTGTGCTATATATATCTCTCATTTCCTTCCTGTTTGCCCGAAGAAGACCTGTTGGTCATAATGTCACTGATACAATTAAAGGGAGCAGTGATTCCACTGTGCAGGTACTCCTGGTTTTACAGTAGTTTAATAGGAGGACATATTTGAGCTTCCTTAAACTTGAACAGTAAACATCAGATTTTCTCTCTGGACTCGCCCTGTAGATGTTATATTGAACTATCGTACAGGATGAAATAAATTGTAAAGAAAACCAAACCTAATGGTTTTCTCTTGCTTTCTCTAAACTGTACTGTGGCTCTTAGAAATAAAATGTACACTTATATACTTTTCTAGCTACCTTTCATTTGGCATTTCTCCTATAGTGTTTAGATCTTGAGTCTCACGTGAGGTTATGCGTAGGCCTAAAATGATATTGTGGTGAGATGAAGAATGATTGTGTTTTTTTTTAAATATAGAAAAACCCACATCCTGTTATGCGTACACGTGTCGAAAAGAGTTATCATTTCAGTTTGTGGTCTGGAAACATTTACCCATAACGTTTAAAGGGGCTTTGGTTAAATGCAGGTGCAATGGAAACAGCTATTTAAGATAGCAAAAGTCGGAACCCATCAGCTGCTTTTCATTCATTATCCATTTCATTTAATAGCTAGAAAATAGCTTGTAAAATGTATTGTGAAACAATCCGGTCATAGATGTCCTTTTTCACCTCCTGCTAAATGTTTGCGTCATCAGTTGCTAATTAGACTGTACACTGAATGTTTGATCCTCACTATTATGAACTATGACTTTGCTTCCATCAGGATAGTACAAGAAGTCCGGGCATTTCTTTTGGAATGGTCAAAAATAATTTAAAGAAATGTAGAAATGATGGCAATGAGTGTGTGTGTTTGTCTGCGTTAAGATCACTCTAAAACTCACCTGTGATAATGGCAAACGAGTATAGGACAATGGAACATCAAAATTGCCATTACAGTGTGTGTGTGTGTGTGTGTGTGTGTGTGTGTGTGTGTGTGTGTGTGTGTGTGTGTGTGTGTGTGTGTGTGTGTGTGTGTGTTTGTGTGTCTCTGCGAGTAGAGTGCCTGTGTGTTCCCCACTGGCTGGCTTATGACCACCACCCTGTGTTCATACTCCGGTTACAACCAGGTCCAACCAAGGATGTTAGCTGCTAGGCATGCTAGCCAAATGCAGCCATTTTCAATCATTAATATGCTCTGTATTCCATGTAGACCCCTTTTAAATTACATTTTAACACTCTATCAAAGAGTACGCTGATTATCACAGAATAATTTGATATGTGTTCAAAGAGATTCTGAGGTTGTATTTCCTTTAAAGGGGGCAGCTAGCAGAGCTCTGGCCTCACACTGGGAGCAGCACGGGGGAAACGAGGCTGTGTGTGGCTCCTGCAGATGTGATTGAATTGACCACTTGAGGTAGTTTGGAGGGATTGATTCATGGATCGACGGAAGACTTGGCTGTTATTTAACACTGGATGTATGGACAAACTGGCTGTCTTCTCCTTTTCCTACTGTGTGTCCTAACCTCCTGCTTGTGTGTTTTGCCAAGCCTAAGAAAAATATTCCAATCTGTGGAGACCTACATTTCATTTCAACACCTCACTCCCTTTCTCCCACACATATTGCAAACAAACTCACTGGTTTTGGAGAAGTCACAGCTATCATTTCTGTCTGGTTTTTAACATTGGTCGTGCTTCACGTTTCCAGTACTGCCGCAAAGCAATGATACAAATATGTTAACTGTAGTATTATTGAGTAACCTTGTAGTGCTCCCCCTTGCTATTTTCCTCCTTCCTTTTGTTTGGTGGCATTTCTAGGTAATTTAATCTTGATTATTTCTAATGTATTTACTGACTGTGAAGCACTTTGTAACTTGCTTTTGAAAAGTGCAATACAAACCAAAGATTGTTATTCTCAGAGGTGTTTTGTCATTGTGAGTCTGAATGTCAAATCTGTATTGCTGGAATTGTCCTAAAGTTGCCCCTCCCACACATAAAGCTCATCTATTTTCCACACATGGTACATTGTTATTAGATTACAGTTCCCATGATATCCATATTATCTCTTGCAAAACATTCATAGCAAAATGCTGCATGAAAACAGCAAGGAGGCTGCTCATTTTCCTATTGAAAACTATTTGTCATGACAAGAGAAAAGGACTCAGTGCCGCATTTTTGCTAAAATAATAAATATTTCTGGTAACTCAGCCTTGTATTAAATGTGAGTTACAGTACACTACACAGTATATTTCCTGTTAGGAACGGTCTGAAGCGTTGCTTAGAGAAGGCTCAGCCTGGCCTACCGTATTGATTTAAAGAAGCATAAAGTATGTGGATGTATGTGTGTCTGCTGTAGCATTCACCTGGTGTGGCAGATTACAGGAGTATAAACCAGGAATATCAGGGTCATGTTGTACTCAAAACGAAGAAGAACTTGTGATGGTATGTCTGACCGGTGACATTTTTTATGGCTGTTTCCCCTGTAAGGTGCGGTGATAAGCAAGTGTAGTTAGTCGGAGATACTATATTGTAAGAACATGGTGTTATGGTGCACCATTTCAAACAGACTCTCCTGAAAGACTATGTTGTTCACATGAGAAATAGAGAGGTGAAGGAATGAGTCCTAAAACCCTGAAATAAGTCAGACTTTAACAATTTTGGGTTCGCCTGAATAAGGTCTGTGCTTAACACAAGTTAAAGAGATGTTCACATTTTGTTCTATGACATCAAATATGTCAGTAAACACCCCTAACGGGAATGTCCAAAAGTCATAAAAACAGTGGTTGCTAACAAGTGATGAAATGAAGCTATGAAATGTCATCAAGTCGACACAAGTCCGCCTTTAGCTTAGCGGTGCGCAACCATGCGCCCCAGATGTAGCTCGATTATAGCCTAACGATAGCTTTTTACTTCTGGGGATTGCATTTACTCTTCAAAATTCAAGTGGTGTTAATATGTGGAGATTATCCAGCTGAACAAAATGTGTTAAGTATCAAAGACATGCGTTTGCCACAGAGATTCTTTTCTGCAATATACCGAAATCCATTGGAGAAATCCCACTGCTTTTTGTCGAGGGAGCCGATGATTACTTCCACGTCGGCCTACGTCATCACTGCACCACTCTATGACAAGTATTGATGTCTAAAACTCTATTTGCACAGGACAGGTATTCCAGGGGACCTCATGTCGTTTTCAAATGTTCGTTCACGTCTGTGTTATGTTAGGCACACGGGATAGGCAAAGCGTTTTTTATCTCAATTTGACTGACATTATCCCCCTAATATGAATTCAAAGCTCTGCACTACATCTGCCTTTTTTACAATATCATATTAGGCTTATTTATGAATATATAATATATGCAAATACTTATTCGTCCAGTCTGAATGAGTCTCCATGCTGTGTAGCAAGATGAGCCTCCTGAATTTAAACTTCAATTAATGTCAATCTTTCCTTTATCATGACCAACTTCATATTTTATTAACAGGGAAGCAAGCAATACAAAAGAGAAAGAAAAACAACACGGATCTAAGATCATAATTTGGCCAATTCACATAGTATTAATATGACTATATGTTGTAGTGGATATGCAGTGGAATTGTTCTTGATTTTCACACGGGTAATATAACAGAAGTTCATGTATTATTACAAATGACCTGAGGTCTCCAGGTTCTACTAGTCCTGTGGGAATAGGGCTTAAGAAAATAAAAAGGTGAGACACCCTGACTGATTTACACACTGGCCAGTCTTGGTGTGAGAGTTGGTATGAAACAAGAGCAACATTAGCATTAGCCTTTCTTCTGGCTCTTCCTCTTTTGGTTGCGCAATGGATAACCATTTTCAACACCTAAAGTCTTTTTTTTCAACAGCCATTACATTATGGCTGTTGAAAATAATAACTTCAACTCAAACACTTGTCTATTGCGACTTTATTGTGCCACTATGTTCACCTGCTGGTCGGAGGCTTTGTCTGCTGTTTTAGAGCAAAGGGTTTTTATCAGAGCTTTCACACAGTAAACAGCTGCCTGCTGCCTCTCTCTCTCCTTACACATTGTTGCTTGTTTGGTTTCATCCGTCAACAGGAGAACAAGCCAAACCGAGTTTAGTTCAATCGAGACGCATTTCGACATTAGACCTCGTTATTATGCGAACTGTGGCATCTGGATGCTCAAAGAAGAAGATAAAGTACCAGTTTTTATAAAATACCAAAAATAACTTGCGATTTACTTAAAAATGGTTTGAAGGCATTAATAATCAGTTCTTGATAAAAAAGATGGATGGATGGATGAAAAGAGAGACAGAGAGAAAGAGAGAGCATCTAGTGATGTTGAGAAGATTTACTTTGGTGTGACGTGGAATTATACATCAAGAGTGTGTGTCGAGTCTGTGACAAGACTAAATCTCACGAAATGTGAGAACTGGATTTAAAGATGTGCTGCTTGTTCTGTTTTGAGTCTAGAAATTCTACTTAAATCCTCCTTACATAATGGCAAGCTGCTCTGATGCTACTCCACAGAGGTTCTCTTTTCACAACTCCATTCTCAGATCTTTCCCCTCATTAACTTACACTTGTGTAATTTAAGGATAAGGGCTGCTGTTCATGTACATCTCGGAACCAGAACAAGCGATGCCTAGATATGATGCTACTTTAGGGGCGGATTCATATCAGCCACACCAGACTTTGGCTACAATTGTTGTCCTTGGTCTTTTCACTAACCCTAACCCTTGCTTAATAAAAAAAGAAAATGTCACCAGCTAAAGATGAGACATTGTGTAACCTGGTTTACAAACTGTACTGTGAATAGACTGTTTATTTGATCTGCTTTCTTATAAGTTATTCTTCCCTCATAGTAGTGACATTGGCGGTGGTGGTTTATATGAGCAGTTTCATTTATTTATTTAGAACGAGGACTGATTAATTGGATTTTTGTTATGTGGATCAGAGGTTGACTAACTAGCTGTCTGGCTGTGTGTTTCTCCTCTACACATTTTTCTGTTGCCACATTTCTGGCACTGGAATGGGACTAAGTTGCATCTATCGAGGTCTGATTGGTTGGTTATATTTCCAACTGGAAAAAGAAACAGCCGTCAGTATCCCTATACCAGATCTATTGGCATCCCTGAAACAAATAGAGAGTTATATATAAGTTAGCAGCAGTAACTCAGTAGAAACACCCCTGTTTGTGGCTCAGCAGACTGAGATGCCATGTCCTCGGTTTGAGATTGAACCTTTGTACCATGTCCCTCAGACACATTTTTTTCTGTCAGTTGCTGCTGTCAAAAGTATATAAAGCAAAATGCCTAATATAACATCCTGAAACGTTCTCAAAACCAGACAATCTGGGAGTATTAAGCAGTTGAACCATTCATTATATTAAATTGTTGTGAAATCCTAAACAATGTTATTTGTTCCACACAAGTAAGACATAGTAATAATGAGATTTGAAGGGATTACCGCAGGGTGCAAATCCAATGACCCCACTTCTGACTGGATGTATCACTTCAGTCAATATTTTTTCCTCATGAGTTTATGGTCTCAATCACTGGTTTCAATGCTCCTACAATACGCCATAATGTTATTATTGTAAATTTGGACCCATTTAATAAAAGAAAAGACAATGTGGGTAGTGCTAGACAGGTCTCTACCACACTGTACTATATTTGGGTGTTTTCTGTGTTAACGTCTTAGAATTTGAACTCTTTTAAAGTGTGTTTTCATTAATGAAAGTTACATTTTGGTTGCCTAAAACTGTCCTGTTTAACAATCGAATTTTCTCCATAATTCCATAAAACAAGATGGTAATGGCCAAAATGACAAACTAGGCTTCAAAACAGTAGTCACAAACAAACCACTGGAAGACATTACAGTGAATACGACTAATTATTTACAGTTTTTCTCAATCGCTAAACCCACTATTTAGAATCAAAATTCCTTTCATCAAACCAACAGCACAGCCATCGAAACAGAAAACCATTTCTCTACAACAGTATACCATTTATCATTGATATCGCACAAAATGCAGATGCTAAGCAGTGTTTTGCAAAACAGATCACACAACTCTCTAACTGAAGTTACAATTCTCTACACAAACATCAAAAATCTTTTGTGTAACTCATGTCTACAGAACAAAATAATCTTCTCACAGTGGATAACACTTACTCCTCATAAACTTAGACCATAGCTACACTAATTGACACTTGATGTGCAAAATATGAACACTTGTTATCAGTCAATCACCCCATTGAAAAAGGTAACTGCATGGAATGTACTGCATACCTTACAGTAATGATGTTACATTGAAAACATTTACATGACAGAATTTGCATGACTGTACTTACAGTTTTTCTCAATTGCTAAACCCACTATTTAGAATCAAAATTCATTTCTTCAAAACAAGAACATAGCCATCTAAACAGAAACACACTTGCCATAACTCTGAATATCTTTTGCAAAATGCACTTACATGACCAAAACTGAAAATACTGGTCACAAAAAAGAATAAGTCGATCGAAACAGAACAAATTGTCCTCTAATGAGACAAATGTGTTTTCATAACTGAAACTCCGGTCACCATAATAACNCATTCTACCATAACAATATACATTTCTTGCAAAGTGCTCTAAGGCACTCAAAACTAAAAATACCCCTTCCAAAACCAGATACCTTCTCCAAAAACAAACATTTGTCAGCTCATGAGAAGACTATTTGAACAGTCATTACTAAGTGGCACACTAAATACTGACTACAATCATCAATACACAAACCTCAAGCTATCGATATTGGAAACTGAACGGAAAACTGACAAGTTGGGAGAAACAAACTTACATATAGGAAAAACAGTATGTTACTGTAACTACGTCATTGTCTCATTTTCAGAAGAGCACCGTAACAGAAACAAAAGATGAATAGCAATACACCGGAAAAAAATAACATGGGTAAATGATGTAAATCAGCAGTAAAGCAGAGAATGAGATCTATATAACTCTACTGATCTGCTCTTTGGCGTCTGTCTGGCCACATAGCCTCATCTACGTCACAGCGTATGTCTTCCCTTGCAAGGCAGCGTGGGAAATATCTCCTTGCGTGTCGACACCACCCTTGACAAACATCTTACTGAAGTGAGGGAGGTCTTTTATAGGATTCTCACTAATTACAATTACTATAGGAAAGTCATTGATATCACCTGTGAGCAATTCATTTACATGGAAGTGAAGTACTCAATTCACCCCAATACAAAAAAAAACATTTCTCAATGTGCAAAAAGGAAAAGACCACAATTACTGACTGTAAAAATGTTGTATCAGCTATAGCTAATCCTCCCCATATGAACATCTCAAAGAGCTATGCAAGTCATATCAACACTATTATAGCTTTACCGGCACCATTTAAAAAAATATTTTAAGTACAGTCATGCAAATTCTGTCNCAGTATGTTGTGGGAGACATTCATATACCTAGCAACAAGACCAGCACCTTGTTGAGGCTCTACATACAGATACAGTTTCTCCTGTGAGGTGTACATGGGAGGATGCAGCAGTGCTGTGAGGAGCTGTGATGCTATACAACAGCTACCTCACAGTTGATCAAGCGTGTGCAATCACTTAAACAGTGTGTGTGTGTGTGTGTGTGTGTGTGTGTGTGTGTGTGTGTGTGTGTGTGTGTGTGTGTGTGTGCGTGTGTGTGTGTGTGTGTGTGTGTGTGTGTTTGTGTGTGTGTAAATGATACTAGATGGTGCTGAGTTGTGTCTTTGCTTTAGTTTCTGTGTGCTTATGCTGCCTGCGCTGGCGTCAGTGATGCAGTCTGTTGTAGTTTTTAAGACAAGAAGAGAGAGGGAAACTCTCCTGAGACTGATGAAGCACACGCACGCACGCACGCACGCACGCACACACACACACACACACACGCACACGCACACACACACACACACACACACACACCTTAACACTACCACATTGCTCTAAAGTGAAACTCTATTGCAGAGAGTTTCTGAGGGAAGGTTTTTTTCTCTGTAAGCTTTCACTTTGGTTTTGCTTTTTAGGACTGAGACTGTACCAAAGTGCTTTTCCTGCGTGTGTGCACTTGTGTGTGTGTCTGTGTGTGTCATTGATTTTGTAAATTATTTTGCGATTTCCCATGTGAACCCTGGCCTGTTGCATCCGGTTTTGACCCTGACATTTACACCCTCATAATTGTCAACACCCCCTGCATTTAAACACACAATTCCCTGAACACTCAAGAACACGCACACTCAAACAATTAAATGAATAGATTAATTGAATGACCGTAGTTAATTTCAATAATGCAGGCTTTGATTTTCTTTATCCGCTGCCTCCCTCTAACCCCCCCCCCCC
>NW_011369947.1:11566601-11584567 GCF_000735185.1 Notothenia coriiceps
CTCTGTCCAGCCTCTGCTCCTAAGCTCCGGCTGATGCGAGGCCAGGCTCTGGTGGAAGGGGAAAAGCTGTACTTGAAGTGCGAGGCGTCGGGGAATCCCAGCCCTTCCTTCCGCTGGTACAAAGATGGACACGAGCTTCAGAAAGGCAGAGACCTCAAAATAAAGACCAACAAGTGAGTCTGGATATTTTGTACCTTAATATTCACACTCCATATACCACAAGACAAATGACTGCCTCTTTTACTGCGATGAGGCGTGGCATGCAGCTCTGTTTTCGTGACCCTGAGTAACTGCACGTTGCTTCCAAACTGTCTTCATTTGACTTTTACTGACTAGCTGTTTCTGTTTCGTTCATCAACACAGCAATATAATAAAAAGGTTTCACAGTTTGAAATGGGGTTTTATAAGGTGATCGTCCATAGTTGCCCTAATTGCAAACACCTAAAACAATATATACCAGTTTACGCTAGATTAAGAATATTTTCTGAATTGAATCCTCCTTTCAATGGTGGAAGAAGTACTTTGTTTATTTACTTAAATCAATGTTGAAATACTACAGTGTAAATGTGCTGAGTTAAAAGGAAATGTCCTGCATCCAAAGTTATTCTTAAGTAAGAGTTCAACATGATTAGCATCCAAAGTATAGTTTAAGTGCCAAAAGTAAAAGTACTCAGGACGTAGAATAGCCAATTACGCACCATATATCAACATCTTTGTATTATAATTATTGATGCATTAATGTGTTCATTACTACAATGTTGAACTCGGAAAAAGAGGTGTTCATTTGAATGTCTTTATATATGCAGCTAAACCTATAATAATATATGATTATGTATGAGTTGATTTATATTTTTTAATGAAAATAAGTAACTAGATATGTAAAATAAATGCAGTGGAGTAAAAAGTAAAGCATTTGCATACAACATTTGAGTAAAATGATAAAGTAGCATAATGTCAAAATACTGTAGTAAAGTACGAGTATCTCGATTTGTAAGTACAGTACTGTAAATGTACTTACATACTACATTACTTCCAACCACTGCTCTTTCCAAAGCCACCAAACTCCACTAAACACCTGTCATTTGACCTTTAAGAACGCAGGAGCTGCTGGTCTACTGCTGTCTAGATTGGTTAGTTTGTGTTTTGGGACTTTGGAGAATCCAAAACGAACCCTTTAAAAAACATCAAAGGTAAATATTCAAAATATAGCATAAACTGAAACTGGTATAGATTTATTTAGTTGTTACAATTGGTTTTGCTTTGCCCACTGCAGTACATGACTTCCTGCTGTCTGTTTCTCCTCACTGATGGCATCCATCTACTGTAGGAAACACACTGACTGTGGATAAGTACTTCATACAACCCCACTTCAAAACACTTGTCCCTTTAAAGGAGTGCAGTGTCATTTATTGTACTCAGTTTATTTTATCCTGCAGATTAGGTTAAGCCTGTCTCTGGTTTGAACTTCATAATTGTCCATTTGCTTTGATGGCCATTCCCAGTGGACATTTGTATGCAATGATCAGTCATTTATTGTTCTGGGCTGGAAACTAGAAATAATGTATCTTTTAGTCAGAGATGAGTCAACTGCTTGTTTGGAACAACAATAACCGACACTGTCTTTTGATCTGCTCTTTATCCCTCTCTGCCTCTCATCTTCTCTGAAGAAAAAACTCCAAACTGCAGATCAGTCGAGTCCGTGTGGAAGACTCCGGCAACTACACCTGTGTGGCTGAAAACTCACTAGGACAAGAAAACGCCACGAGTATAATCAGCGTGCAGATCTGTGAGCAATCTGTTGACTTTGAATTATTATACCTCACAAATATAAAGGTCCTATGCTTTGTTCGTATAGCCTCTAAGCTAGTACACTTTGATCAACCTCTGTTCTCCTCAAACAGTTATACGATGGCTGTTATTCTGTTAGTAGCCTCTTTCCACAGGGATTTTGACTTTCTGAAAAAAACGAATTTGATCTCAGTATATAATATTGTACAGTATCAGATATTAGATTATTTAAAGGCGCCCTATTATTCTTTTTGGGGGTTTCCCCTTTCTTGTAGAGTGTTACGTAGGTTTCTGTGCATGTAAATGGTCTGCTAAGGCTAACATCGCTGTGTTCCCTCCAGAGGAAGTTTCTCTCCCACACACTCCTCCCCCCTGCCTGAAACACCTCCATTGGACTCCTTTGTTTACTTCTGTAACATATCACATACATCAAATTATATGTGATAGGCTAAGGGGCGGGACGGACATCTCTAAGCTTTTGACCAATCAGAGCAGACTGGGCTCTGGTTTCAGACAGAGGGTGAAAAGAGGTGCTACAGGCAGTATGAGAAAAATAAAGAGCTTTTTGAGCATTAAAGCATGGAGACATGTCACAGTAGAGGCACACAATACAAATATGAACCTGATAATCAGCATCATATGTCCTCTTTAATAGGCTGTGGAAATAGAATAATCTCAAACGTTTTTAAAACAAGGCAAAATCTGAATATTGTAGCAAATTACTTTTACATATTTATTTAAGTTTACAAGGTAAATAAAAATATGGTAGTGTGTTTCGTGTATGAGAGCAGGTGTATCAGATGAACCTGGCTCTCTACACTCACAAACCAGCAGCTGTGAGCTGCTGTTAGCTGCTGCAGCGGCGCAGTAGTAGTTGTAGCAAAGTGACTGAAGCCTTCCCAGAAAGTAGACAGATTCGTCACACTAAGCTCTTTGAAATTCAGGAGTCCGATATGGCAAACTTTTCAGTGGTGTTATATTTAGCACTACTTACATTTTCAACACCTTGTGATTTCCCTCGTAGTGACCACCACCACCCCGTCTTCAGGTGTGAGTCATGCGAGGCGCTGCAACGACTCGGAGAAAGCGTACTGCGTCAACGGAGGCGACTGTTACATCATACATGGTATTAACCAGCTGTCCTGCAAGTAAGTCTGCTGTCAGTCCCCCTGTCCCCTCAGTCATCACTGTGTTGCCTCTCCCCCGTCTCTCCCTCTCCCTCTCTATCTCTGTCTCCGTCCCTCTGGTCTCGTTGTTCCCTCCCCACACACTGTACATGCAACCCACTCACTGAGCTGCGTGTATGGCTTGTTATCTACAGAACATTAAAAAAGGGTTTGTATAAAGCAGATGGCTTAAACAGACTTTAATATTAGACACGATGCCTGCATGCATTACATTTTGTTGAGTCTTGCTCCAAGTGGAATATTTTAGTTCGGAGTGAGAGGTGTTCTTGTGACAACCCGCGAAAATGCTTGTGTTAACAGAAAAAACGTAACAGAGAGAGGTGCGTTGAAGATGATTTTACAAATACAATCAGATTTAATTTGTAATATTCAATAAAAACACTTTTATACATTTCTATACAATTTTTGTGTTATGGTGAAAGTTGTGTTGTCCCTATATGAAAACAGTTGTTGGACCACAGGAAAAATAACTTATGCAATGCTGTAGCTGATGAGTATTCTAATAAACTATGCATTTAATAAACCAATAAAGTAATGAGCCCATACGATTAACATGAGATACAAATGACATCTACATTGGTCTATGCTGGGTAAGCAAACAGCTAGCTTGTGTGGCATGGCAGTTGATTTGATTTCTGTAGAAGAAAATCGTTTCTGCAGAGCACTGTATCCCTCAGAGGAAGTTCACAGGGATATGAAGTTATAAAGGACGTCCCGCTGACGTAGAATATCAGCTGCTGCCTCTGTGTCGGTCACTCTGTTGGCATGTCACCATGAAATGCTGAGGGTACTTCGTAAAGCAAAGAGGGGAGAAGATTTGAATACCTCAAAAGAGTTATTGGACTATAGTTTTATCAAGTGCCTATACTTACTTAACTTATTCATTTTCCCTCACAACTATCTGTTATTAGCCATTGTTAGCAGCTATGCTAGTTAGTTACTAAGCAACCATATTGACAGTATAGAGTGGCGAATTCCCTGCCCTTCCGGGGGAGCTCCATGGGACCTTATTTCGGAAAAATTATGTATTGAAGTCAATGGAGAGAGAAAGATTATCTTTCGATCCCGTTTGAGTTGTGCCACGAATTACACATATGATATTTGTCAATTTAAAAGATAATTTTGCTACTCAAAAAAATAAAAATGTGTCGTAAAACTGTGAAGTAACACATTTTTTGGTAACGCTCAATGAACTACATCTCTGGTCTCGCAGACTAGCACAACAATACACTATGGCCGTCACTACTGTCTTGAAAAAAAAGTGATTGACTACCCTCACTATCACCACAATGAAACACATGAAACATGCAAAGCTGGCTGCCTTCCTTTGATTCTCTCTGAACTGCCTGATCTTTTTAATGTTTAATGTCAACCATTTGTGCAGATAGCATGAAGTAAAACAGATCGCCGATGCTAATGTAGCGTTAGCGTTAGCATTTCTCCCCCGGGCTTAAATGGTGTATTATTGAATGATCACACCGGTGTGACAGTACTCTTCAAAGGGTTCACAAAATATGACTACTCTTACTGTTTAACATTTTGGGTTACTTGATGTTACTTCATGTTAAGGCTAATAACAATTACAAGGCTAAGACTGTAATGCTAACTAACGTGCTTGCTACTAGCTAGGTAGCTAACTTGATCCAGCCACTCCTGGTCCTTTCATCAGACGGGAAGCGAAAGAACGAGCAAGACCCATTGTTGGTATGATAACAACCTGGTACTAAGCACACAGGCATCTTGTTAAAGTTATCTTATCTTAGCTATCTCTTATTTGGTGGAGGAAAACAATTGTGACATCAGTTATGACATCACTTACACGACTCTGGGATTTATAGTCTTGCACATTTTTCATAGTATTATAGTTCAACAGTTTTACGACAAACTGTGACTTTTTTGACATGGAAATGATTTTTTAAGATTGACAAACATCATATGTGTAATTCATGGCACAATTCAAACGGGATCGAAAGATACGTTTTCTCTCTTCATTGACTTCGATACGTAATTTTTCCGAAATAAGGTCCCATGGACTGGAAGTAGATGGGCGTGACTTCGCTACTCTATTGAGAATTCCTTATAGCTAGCTGCCAAGATTGAGAGCTATCTGTAACGTATTACAATGCTTTATCCAGCAGGGGATTGTGGGTAAGTTAGGAAAATAGCAAAAGTCCTTGTCAGCGGTGAGTTTGTGCGAAAATGAATCCATAATTTACTGTTTACTGAAAAATTACTGCAACAGTCACACTGCATTTTAAAATGTGATACTTGCATAATTAATGCATTGTCCATCTGTTTTTAAGTATTTTTTGTGTGCATGTGAATGAATCAAACCCTCCCCCCTGAATGAACACATAATACTACTGTCTATACCAATATTGATATCAATGCGTCACACTTATCCTGCTGTTGGTAGGTTGCACTATGGAGCTGTAGCTGAAACTTGGTGTTGCCCCGTGCTGCGTTCACATGCAGTGTGAACGCAGGACTACCAAGACTAGCAAAACAACTTTGACTTTGTGACAAGAAACGCTATGTTGTTTGGCAGATAAGGCTGGGAAAACATTAGTCCTTCCTTTTTTAGCCTTTGCTCTGCAACTGTTTGTGTCGCCATGTTTTCCGTTGTCCCTGTGGGGAGGAAACAGGAAGTTAGGAAAACTAGGGATCACATACACAGCAAACTAGATCTGAAATGTAGTAATGGAAATGCCACAGCTATTTCTGCCTTGCTGCAGAACAGGAGCTGTTAACAGGGTTCACTGCTTGCTAAGTATCTAGTCCTCCTTTTGCTGTTTATTTGAAATAAACTGCTAACATAAAACGCAGCACTTCCTGTGAGTGGGAGGATTTTTCCCAGGAAAGGGCTACCAGACTGCTAGGTGTTTAGAACAGCCAGTGCAAAACATGTCCATGAACTCTGTATTAGATTAGTCACTGCTGTGATATATTCACTTATTTCCAAGATGAACAGACATTTATTTATATGAACATGCCGCCACTTACAGTTCAAACATGTTGGCCATGTGGTATAACCAGTGTTGGAAATTAAAGCGGCCACATTGTTCTTTTGGAGGTTTTACCTTTACTGTCGAGTGTTATATACTGTAGGCAGCACAAGATACAAGATGTGTGGCCACTTAAAAATTAAAAAAACTATTTTGTGCGTAAGGTTGTTGTTTTTAACGTGTAATAAGCCCAAATAAAATGTCTAGGTTTAATGAATGAGACAAAATGGCAATTCATTTAATTGAATCAAAATAAAATGCTGGTTGAGTGTAGGATTAGGATTTATTAGCATAAACTAGTCATATTTTCTTGGGGCATTTTCGCCCTTTGCACTCCTTCATTTCTGACACTGGATATAATGAGAGTAAACCTCTGGTTACATTGAAGATAACTGGAGTTTGTAGCATCTTACACTAATGTAATAGAGGAGGCAAATGACATCATATTAGCAATTATCTGGTAACTATGCACACAATAAGAGGCGCAGCATGCCATTGGCTGTGAGCACAATGTAACACAAACGCTATATGCAACCAAAGCTTTGCATTAACCTCAGCCGAGAAAAATGCTTTGTTTCCCACTTTGCGAAATGAACATCTTCTAAACTGGAGGGAGTTACCTTTAAGTTCCATCTTGCCATACATGCGGGGTCATTTTGTCGACATGTAACAAACACTTCCCCTGACAGTGTGGATAACAGATGGCGCGTATAGTCGTTAATGATCAAGAGTTTTGTTGTTCTGCTTCCTGTACAATTGTATGTATCTGCTAGAAATCTTTCCTTAGATCCTTTGGTGTCAGATCTACACTCTTTGTTCCTTCATTTCCATTTCCATTTCTCTCTCTCTCTCTCTCTCTCTCTCTCTACCTCTATATATATATATATATATATATGTATCTCCCTTGCTTCCTCCCCTCCCCTCTCTGCCTTTCTCTCTATCTCTCATCTGATATACCTCCCGGTCATTGCTGAAGGATAAATTAGGATTTTTTTTCATGGTGCTGACAAGCAGAAAACTTTGTTCGAGAGGGTGCATACACTCATTGCTACATACATATATAGCAATTTAGGGCTGCAAAATGGGTAGGATTACAGCCTTCTGTGCATCATGGTGCTACATACACTGCATATTTCAAGAAGCTTCAGCAGGGCTATCAAGGTGTAGCAGCTACCAGAGAGTTACAGTTCCTCCTCAGCTCTGTCATCCTTTGTTGGCCTGTCTGTAAGACCCAGTGGAAACAGGACGTAAATAAGACCGCTGTCTATAGACTGTCTGCCCGGCTTGTTCTCTTCAGAGAGATATGTAGACCCCCACTCACGCTCACACACTCACGATCCTGCTGCTGTTGCATCACTGCGAGGCTCCTGCATGCAGCAGATTGTTAATATCTCTGAAAGTTGAGGTGGTATTTGGAAGCTCCTTTTGTGCCGACCATGGAAACGTATAATCCCCTAAAGGGGGAACTGCAAAATGGAGTCTGTAGGTTAGTGGAGGACAGCCCATAAAGAAAGGCACCCTGGATAAAACAGAGTGGAGGTTGAAGTGAACATCAGGACATACAAACATGCCCCCTGGCGAGCTGCTGCTAGTGAAAACTCAGTGTGCTCTATGCTGCCTTCAGCCCACCTTATAGCTTTCTGTGTAGAGTCGCACATAGCTCTCCTTCATCTTAATTTTGTTGCGAGACTCCAGTCTAGAAGCAACATTAGATCGTGTATTCCCAGATATAGATTGATAGAGACTTATAGATTCCCCATTTGAATCAATTAAGTTAATTTAATCTATTGTAATCAACAAATGGCACAGTCTAGTATCGATGTCTGCGCCTAATGTCCACAGCTGTCTGTGTTTTTATTCCTCATATTTATGGAGACTTTGCATAACGAATCTATCAAACTGAATCCCCGGCTTTGCTTTCACTCTGAAACAAAAGGTGTTTCGGATTTTATTTTGCCTCTGTGCTTGTTCTCGGAGCAGTACAGTGTGGGGGGGTGAGGGGAGGAGAGCATGTGCAGATAAAGAAAGGGTGGGGGTAGGAAAGAAGGGAAATTATATACAGTAAAAGCTCTGCCGGCATAGGGCTGCCTCTGCTCCTCGTGTCTCCCCCCTCTCTCTTTCTCTCTGCTCTATTTATAACTCTATGGGAAATTGCTGAGTGGGCTCTTCCGAGGGTTTTTGCTGTAATTGATTCAAAATGCAAGTTGTCTCTTTAGTGGTGAGAAAGAGGAGAAAAGGATACCCGGTCAGTTACATGGGCAGTATCACACGCAGGCCCTTTGCCTTTTAAAACTGGATACTTTTGTTGACCAGACTCTAAATTACCGTAATAAATACAATACAGCTATTAGAGCCCGAGAGCTCTAATGACTGTTACGGAGCCACACCCATGATATCATAACACTGTGGTTCACCAACTGCTGTGATTCATCTCCAGTGTAAAGTGCACTGCAGTTGGAGGAGATTTTATATGTCATGTCTTCTTTTCATTTCACTGCAGTAAAAGCTGATCTATCAATTATAGCAATAGAGAGATTGGATCAATTACGCCTGGCCGGGTAAAAGCCATGATACTCTCATAATTCAAGACATTTTAGTATTTTAATCACTCCCAAAGATATATTTTTACTCTATTTTCTCAACATTGCATTGAAATGAGGGCCTCTTGTGGATTCATTTAACTCTATTATGGCTTATGTATCCTCGCAAATCCAGTCATCTGACTGTATCTATGTGTAACATGTGTGTAATAACACTGTAATTACAGTTTAATATCAGCCTGTCTTCCTACAAAAAACGACCAGATAAGTCGATTGTTCAGCAGCTTATTGCGACCCATAGTCACGTTTTAAAGTGTAGCACCTCTAGTGGTCGTGTAAGAAACAACATGCTCCCGTTGTTTGCAAATGCTCCGGAGGGTCGTTTATTCACAAATAACCCTCTCTGGAAAATCCTAAATTGTGGAATAGTTTGGCCATTAAAATGCTTTTTGATTAGATTTCTAGCGAGAAGTGTATATTGTACTTTTAGAATCTACGTCCAGTGGATGTGTAGGATCTATAGTTTGATAGATATTACGAAGATGATTTGAGGACGTAGATTCTAAAAGTACAATATACACTTCTCGCTAGAAATCTAATCNTAAGTTCACATTCCCCTGCAGCATTGACAAGTGGGATGTTCAGTAGTAGGCCGAATCTGTGAAGAGATTCAGATGCAGATGATTAGGTGCTCATTTTGGAATTTTAATTTTGTTCTGAGTATGTGTTCATGTACCACAAAACTTGGTGGTACAGCCAGAAGGGAACAGAAGTTCATATTTCCCTGCAGCATTGGACAAGTAGGATGTTAGGTGTTCATAGGCCTTGTTATAGAAAAGTGGCCTTTGATGTTGTTCAAACTTTAAATAAACATTAAATAAATAATTTTGTATTGAATTTGTCTTGCTTTTATATAGCATTATTGTTTGTGAGATTAAAATGATCTGTTTTACTTCAATTACCAATGGCACCATTTACCCCAGTGTATTGTCTCTAATGGCACAACTTACCCCGCACCGGGGGCAAGTTGTGCCACAAAACCACTTTTTTTTCTAAAGCTATATTTCTCAAACAGTTTATTTAAGATCCGAAGTGATTGTTCCCAGGGATGCACAACATCCTAAACTATATGTACATATTTTAGTTGGAGGCATTACTGTAATCCCCTTGCTTTAAAGGCACTTTAAGTAAAAATTGGCACTACTTACCCCACTCTCCCCAAACACTCCACTGGGCCCTCCATGGCCCAGTATAACTAGTTCACTGGGCTTCTGTGTAGGCCTCTCTGTCCACTTGGCCACTGGTTCTTAGTTCACTATGCCTTTCTGTCCCAGTATAACAAGTTCATTTGGCTTATGTCTGGGCCTCTATGTCCAAGTATTAACACTCCACTGGGCCTCCATGTGCCAGTATAACCAGTGCACTGTCTGTCCCACTTCACTCCTGAACATTTGTTAAAAGTTTTTAAACTGATTGGGGCTCTGCAGTTGCATCAGGGTTTATTGTCACAAACAGCAGGAGGGTTTCACACTCCTTACAGAGGGAAATAGTTCCTCCATCAACACAGAACTCACTGCTCCACCGTGAGCATTAGCATTAGCATTAGCCACACCCAGGAGAGACCTGTTGGTGACGCAGCGCGGGTGTGGTCGCAGCAGGTGTGTTTGATTTGAGTCACTTAGCGTGCTCTGCGGGTGGGGCATTAAACAAGGGATTAATTATTACAGGCAGACGCTCCTTTCTGCTTTTCATTTTGTTAATTAATAATGCCAAACATAAACATAATTGCCATCAAGGTGTGATACTTCATTTGATTGCGTTTTTGTTGATGTTTCCTGTTGTTTACTAGGTGATTTCACCGGAAGTGCCGTTCATGACCCAATTAGCATTTATTTATTTGTATTTAAGGAAACAAGATCATAATCACATCTCTGAGGTACAATAACATTATGTAGACACAAAAGTGTGTATATCAAAGAAAAAACCGGAAAGAAAATTAAAAGTGTTTCATGAAAGAATTGTCAAACAGGTTTCTTTTTTATTATACTTTCTTATTCCTAGGTTCTCTTATGCTATGTTCATTCATTTCCTTCATGTCCATGTGCTTTCTTTCCATTACTAAAATTAACAGTACAAATAAAAATAGTTCTTTATTGAGTGTGACCAAATGAAAGTCCATGAAAGATGTTTTGACTTAAGATACACGAAATAAATCAGACACAGGTGATCTAATTTATAGATAGGGATCAATATCAACCCCATACTTACTCTCACCCAGTGGCGTCGCCTGGCCTGGGCATTCGGGGCTAAAGCAAGGACAATTCTCCCTCAATAGAATATAATACATTAACCGTGCTTTACCTGAACCTCCTCATGACACTGGAGAGGACGGCAGGATTGTAATTTCCCGTGTTCAGTGAATGCAATTATTATATAAAAGATTATTTCCAAGGTACACCTTCATATGATCATTATAGATATAAAAATAAATAAGAGAATAAATAAAAAACAGTTATGAAACACTATATGACAGTAAAACAAGAATAGAGTTTAAAAGGGGAGTGATTTGTAAAATATCCATAAAGAAAAAGAAAATCTGTTTACAGTTCTGTTTTCATATTGGTGTTGAGAGATCATAGATTAATTTCATGTCAAACCTTTATTTATCAGGTGAATCCCTTGAGATCAATTGATCTCNGCCCTGGACTTTTGCCTTCAGACGTAGTTAATTACTAAGTTATTACCCTATCCGATAATGATCCAATGCAGAGGAAATCATGTCATATAATACATTATTTTATATATATTATATATTTATATAATCTTAAAGTAAAGTGGCCCTTAGAGAGCAACCGTAATGCTAATGTGGCCCGCGATGGAATTGAGTTTGACACCCCTGATGTACTGTATGGGCCATGGAGCAAATTAAGTTACCAGGCGTCGCATAGAAGTTACTAACGTTATTTAAGGTTAGAAGTACAGTTTCCAATGTTATACTTCAAGTAAACGTTTGACAATTTTGGGAAGTGTGCATATTTAATTTTCTGCGGAGAGTTAAATGGGAAAACAAATGTTGTCAATTTAGCAAAACATAATTTAAAGCTTATGCCAATGGGCCAAACCAAACTTTTTCTCATAGACTTAAGTCGGGAAAGAGACGTCTATTAATCAGCAGATTCACTCAATAGCCCTTATTTAAATCATTATGTTAAAAAAATTGTACATTTGTAACTCAGATCACCATGGATGTAGAAAATCTACTTTACGGTTAATGTTTTAGTGAGTGAGCTTAATGAGTGAACTTTACAGAAACAAGCTATCTGTTTTCAGTCTGTAGGCTAAGTGTATCTAACTAAGCTACCTGTTTCCAGTCTTTCACTAAGCGAAGTAGCTAGCTGTTTCCAGTCTTTCACTAAGCGAAGTAGCTAGCTGTTTCCAGTCTTTCACTAAGCGAAGTAGCTAGCTGTTTCCAGTCTTTAAGCTAACTAGCGAGCAGTTGTCACTATTTCTGCTAAATTAAGCTAAGTAGCTAGCTGTTTTTAGTCTATGCTAAACTAGGCTAACTATCTGCTGGCAGTAGCTTCCTTTTTAGCATACGAGTAGGCGAGTGATATCAATCTTCACATCTAACTCCTGGAGGGAAAAAAAGCAAATAAGCAAATCAATATATATTACTACCAATGCCCTCCATGGTGCCTCTTTGCCAGAAAAGAGACTATGGCCATATTGCAGTTGCACTTTACTGCCCTTTGTTACGCCCTTGTTTTTGAGATTTTCTTTCTATGGGGATCTCCTTATCAACCTTTCCTTCACTGTTTTTCTGTCTTGTCAATAATTGTAGCCTACTGTATGTGATGTTTGTATTTGTATTTGTCATTTATGTTATGTTGTATCTGGTTGTTTTTTGTGACTTGTCCTCTGTTTTGTGTCACCTCGCGTCCTCTTTCTCCACAGCTTGTAGAGAAGGTGAGAGTAAAAAAAAGATTATATCCCTGAGATTTTAAATCCTTATACCACATGCATACAACTATATTCATCAAATTTAACATTGTGAATTTCAATATTTAGGAAAAAGAGACAGTCGACTGGTGGAGTAAATTATACGCTTCAACTGGAGACCAGCAGAAATGTGGCCCGTACCTCAAAAAAGGATACGACATCCTCAAAGTAAGTCTGCTTATTTTCTTCTTCCCACACCATCTACTTTAAATGTTGAAAATGACTTCAATGTGTCTGTGTTTCCTCAGGTGTTTGACTGCGAGCTGGAGGACGTCCCAGAGTTCAAAGGGCTGACTGACTTCTGCTGCACCTTCAAACTGCTGCGGGGCAAAAATGAAAATGGGGATGATGACCCCAGTGTGGTTGGAGAGTTTAAGGTAGTTTGACAGAACACTAACACTTCATAACATCTATCAAATATTTAGCAAAACATTGTTTAATTGATTTCCTGTTGGACAGAAAAAAGAATATATAACTTGTGAATGGAGTTGAATCTCCTCCGCTCTGGACCAAGCCCAGTTCCTGAAGATGTAGTTCGATTGATTTTAAATGGGCTTGTATGAGGTGCTTGTCCATAGTTGGTGTAAAAGAAGATGTCCGTTTAAGCCACCAACAAAAAGTCCTCATAAAACTTCCCTTCGAACATCGAATCCATCCCTTTTTTTAAGTGTGTGTTCTTGTACCTGCAGGGTTCATTCAAGGTGTACCCTCTATCAGATGACCCTGGTGTTTCCCCCCCGCCCCGTCAGTTCAGAGAGTTGCCAGAGAGCGGACCTCAGGAGTGTCTGGTCCGGATTTACGTGATCCAGGCCATCGACCTACAGCCCAAAGACAATAATGGCAGGGTGAGAAAAAATCCTAAATACCAGGAATAAAGGAAGCATATTTTGTGGCCCAGTTGGAAACCTCTGCTTGAACTTGTGTCCTGTGTCCTGCTCAGTGTGATCCGTACATAAAGATTTCTCTGGGAAAGGACACGATTGACGACAGAGACCATTACTTACCCAACACCACCACCCCTGTGTTCGGAAGGTAAATTGACAGATTTAAACAAAGACTACAGATCATTTTATTTTTTTAAAGGGTAAACCCTCTCAAACAATCCCTTTGTTTTGTTCAGGATGTTTGAGACGACGTGTTTCCTGCCCCAGGATAAAGACCTGAAAATCTCCGTCTATGACTACGATATGCTGACCCGTGACGAGAAGGTCGGCGAGACCGTGATTGACCTGGAGAACCGCTTCCTGTCCCGATATAACTCCTATTGCGGCCTGCCACAAACATACTGCATGTAAGGAAACGCCTCACAGGGGGACATTTTAGAAAAATAACCTAAAAACCCTACAATTGGATCCTTACTTTATATCTGTTTGCGTCTCAGTTCTGGTATCAACAAGTGGCGGGACCAGATGAAGCCGTCTCTGATTCTGGAGAACCTGGCTCGGATGAAGGGCCTGTCCAAACCCAGGACCGAAGACAACGGCACATCACTCTCCTTCAATGGAAAAGAATACACGTTGGCTGAGTTTGGTAATGTCAATGGTCTTAAATATAATATAATAATAGTTCAAACTATTGCCAACATAACTAATATTGGTGATGACGATTTTGTTTCCAATGTCCCTCAAATTGTATTTTTTGTTATGTTATCAATCAATTATTAATAAAAAATAATTCTGGCACATTTATTAGTTTATCCATTTAACATGTTTTTTTTGTTGTGGGTTGCTTGACTGAATCTTTGTTTCCTTAAGTATAATAAAACATAAGCCTAATAAAGCTGTAATATTTATTTTTCACATCCAGAGAACACCAACGAGATCCACGAGCACTTGGGTCCCCCCCGAGAGCGCCTCTGTCTGCACGTGCTCAGAAAACAGGGACTGGTCCCCGAACACGTGGAGACCCGGACCCTCTACAGCACCTTCCAGCCCAACATCTCCCAGGTCAGAGGTCACAGCTAAAACCTACATGTGCACATTCACCCTGATGCAGCTATTTTGTAAAACTGTTAATGTGTTCATTCAGGGAAAGCTCCAGATGTGGGTGGATGTTTTCCCGAAAAGCATCGGACCCCCTGGACCTCCCTTTGACGTCACGCCGCGAAAGCCTAAGAAGTGAGGACTCTTTAACCTCTTTGGTGCTTCATCACTGGTCCCATTGAAATGCCACTGAGTTATTTATACTTACTGTGTTTGTATGTTCAGGTATTTCCTGCGTGCGGTCGTCTGGAACACCACAGACGTGACTTTAGACGAGGCCAGCATCACAGGAGAGCACATGAGTGACATCTATGTCAAAGGGTAGGACTGATAAATCATTCAAATAAACTTTATGGCAGGAACATTTTTTTTATATAAATTAAATATGACTTTGTTGAGTGCATTGGTGACAACTAGTTAAAGTGTTCTAATGCTGCTTTCATGCCTTCATTATTTTCACTATTTTTTAATGTTTTTCATTTTGTTGCATTATGAGTTTCCAACACTATTACAGAAAAAACACTTGATATAAAAATAATCATATACTGTACATATAATTATTGAAAGAATGATAACAAAACACTCTATTAGAAAGAAATCCACCAAACAGGGTCGGTTACATTACAAAAGAAAACTATACAATACTGGATTATTCAGAACTTGCTTCAGTGCTAAAACTGATTTTTATAGATTTTATTCGTAATTCTTTGAAAGCAAAGCTGTGAAGGAGGAATTACCAGGGATCTGCTGAACAGTAAATGTTCACTCAGTTTGTTTCCTCTGCAGCTGGATGGCAGGCATGGAGGATGAGAAGCAGAAGACGGACGTCCACTACCGCTCTCTGGACGGAGACGGAAACTTCAACTGGAGGTTCATTTTTGAGTTTGAGTATCTGCCGGCCGAACAACTCTGCCTCGTGTCCAAGAAGGTGAGGCTGATCTGGACTGACGATCAATTGACCTAGACTTATAAAAAAAAAGGGCAATTTTAGTCAAATATATTTTTCATTATTCACCAGGAGCGCTTCTGGAGTCTTGACAAAACCGAGTTCAGGATTCCCCCCAAGCTCATCGTTCAGATATGGGATAACGACAAATTCTCATTGGACGATTACCTGGGTGAGACACATTTTGAAGTTAAACAAAGAGAACTTTAGGTGTTTCGAGTCTTTCATTTACCTACAGACCACCTTTACAAAACCTGACCATCATAGTGTAACACTCTGTGATCCCAGGCACGCTGGAGGTGGATCTGCGTAACCTGGTGCCTCCTGCCAAGACTCCAAATAAATGCTCTCTGAAGATGATGGAGGACCCGCAAATGGGATCTCCAGTCAAGAAGGAGAACGAGAAGTGTCTGTTCTCCCAGCAGTCCGTCAGAGGCTGGTGGCCCTGCTCCATCGAACAGGACGGAGAGAAGGTCCTGGGTGTAAGTGGGAATTAAAAAGTACAACTGGATGTATTCATTTTTTGGAGGGAATAACAGGGGTCGGATGGGCAGCAAATGTGGCACAAGATAAAGACCTCTTGTAGGCAATTCTCATCAAGGACACTGTTGGCTTGCATGCTTAAGTTTTAGCCCCAAATGTTGCGCAACTCCTAAATCAAAAGTTTATATGTTGCCGCTCGATGAATAGATTTGAACATTCAGAAAGTCCCGGAGATCGTCATTGTCATTATGTCGGCTGTGCTTACAGGGCAAAGTGGAGATGACTCTGGAGATCGTAGGTGAAGCAGAAATAGATGAAAAACCTGCAGGAAAAGGCCGGGACGAACCCAACATGAACCCAAAACTGGACCCTCCCAAGTAAGACCCCACCCTGTGAAACAAACCCTTTTTTTACACTCGGCAGATTAAATCTAAATTAACTCATCTCATCATTTTTTTTAGATCAAACAAACGTATTCATTGTCATTCATTCTCCACTTAATTACCCATTTTTTTATCTTGCTTTTCTTTACCACCTCCTCTTGTTGGACTAATAATTATTATTTGATCTCATCAGACGCCCAGAAACGTCCTTCTTTTGGTTCACAAACCCATGTAAGACCATGAAGTTCATCGTGTGGCGAAGGTTCAGGTGCCTCTTCATCGGACTCATCATCCTCATCTTAGTGCTGCTCTTCCTCGGCATCCTGTTGTACTCCTTACCGGTAAGAATCCACGAGAGCATAAGGAGGGTCTTTATGATTTATTCTTGAGAGAAGCTGTTATTTAAAATTATTTTCAATTTTTCCAGAACTACATCGCAATGAAGTTGGTGAAACCTTCGCAATAACCCGACAAAGGAGAACTGGAAAACTGTCTAGAGGACGATCACGTTGCGGCCAAACCACTGTCAATATCTTTTTATTGCCTATAGTATTTTATAAAGGTCTAAATGGGGAAGGGGTGCTTGCACATTTGCACTGTTATCTTATCATGAACACTTAATGACTACACTGTGATGGACGTGACTAATAACTAATGTTTCCAAACACCGGGAAAACAGAAGCCCCTGTATCATTTAATGCAATACAACCGTCCTAATTTAACTTTAAAAATGTGTAAAAGGTTCACTTATAGGATTTTAGATTGTGTTGTAGGGTGTCACTACTCGTATGTTAATGGGGTGATCAAATAATAAATGAATATATAATAACTGTTAAAAAAAGGTAGGAGTTATTAGGACTGTTGTTTTTATTGCATTACTCTATACAAGGGTTTCTATTTTCTGCCTACTTAAATGCCAAAAACAATGTAAGACCTAAGTTACCAACAGCATAAAAGTGTCTGTATTTTGTACATTACATTCTCACTGGTCTTTTAAATTAAAGTTATTAAAAATGTCGTTCAAACAGTGTTGGTTTTTGTTGGATCAGTCGGTAGAAATGCATTTTTTATGTTGCAAGCGGCTGTAAACACCACTAGCAAGCAGGGTTTCAGAAACAAGACTCAACACAAAATCATATCACAGATAAGGTTTAAGGAAGAGTTTTTAAACAGTTAAAACTGTAAATGGCATTTAACATTCAAATATGTACAGCACATGTTGTACAGAGGTCCATGAAATACAAATTTTCAAAAAATTATCCAATTTCGTGGTTTGTGTAATGACACTAATATTTAGTGTTTACCACAAATCAGGTAAGCGATCCTTTTTAATGGCTTCTAAAAGTCGTATTCATAAAAAAATATGTATTTGTTATTAAATCATTGCTGGGTTTATTCTTCCCGTTTGCATTGCTGCTCCAGTAAAGCTTCCACCTCCCCTCTGCGTGCCAGGCTGTTAGCTTTTCCTTGGAAACGTCCATTTTTTCCTGCCCCCTTCCCTTGGAGCATCTCCAGCACCCTGGAGAGCACAAGAAATGAATATCTCACCCGCAAACAACTTTTTTTTTTTAAAACAATGGCTACATAATGCGGTGTCGTCTCTTACCGCGGGCCCATCTCGGCCACTCGCTCACTGGGTCCAGCCAGTAGGAA
>NW_011369947.1:11585723-11586269 GCF_000735185.1 Notothenia coriiceps
GCTAACGGATATAAGAAGCTCTTTCTACAATAATGTGGAGGGAGAGTTCTGTCCTGTCAGACTAAGAGGCTCAGTGAGGTAAAGGACTCTGTGTTTAGATATTTCACTTTAGTCTAAGTTATCTCAGTGGGTCTCAAACATTTTGATCACAATTTATGTAAACAAATATTTCCAAGGCACTCCCTTATAATTATTAGGATAAATAAAAACAGGTTTGAAATCATTCCAATGTATACTATAGGACAGTAAACCAAAAATATCGTTTAAAACTGGAGAGATTTAAAAATATGCATAAATAAATGTTAACTGATAAAATAAGATATAAATTAACCACAAAAATAAAACAAGTTAGCCAACATTTATTTGTTATTGGCTATGGTAGGTTATCGGTTATGTTCACATACTTATTTGATTATTAAAAGGCAAACCGATCTTTTTCATATGGGTGTTTAGAGTTGTATCCCCTAGATCAGTCTCTAGTAATTGGGCGCTCAAAGTGCACCAGATTGAAGCATTTTACTTTAAAATGTTAAAAACAATCTTCCC
>NW_011369947.1:11586288-11590359 GCF_000735185.1 Notothenia coriiceps
CCCCGGACCCCCCTAGAGGATGTGAATTCCACCCCCCAATTAAAACATGTTCAATGTTCATGCAATACTAAATAGTATACATTTGAAGCCTTTTTATATAAGCTGTCCACCATGTCAATATGTTTCTCTTTGTAGCTTTTGTAGAGGTTTTTCATTGCCAGCTAAAATCTTGCCTATAGGGCAGCAAATTGGTCAAAACCGGCCCTGGTGTCATCCCCACAGCACCCCCCATTTGAAACATGTTCCCACGGCTATGAAACCATATCTTAAACTCAAGTTAATCACAGAGTTTAAAGACTGTATTTTAGCACCACGAATCTCAAGTGTTGCACCTTTTCCACAGCAGGATCATCTATAGAGAGCAGCTGAACAGTGACGGGGGTATGGACTCTGATCTTCTCGTTGACGGCCTCTTCCAGGGCCTGCAGCTGGGCAGGCTTCACCGAGGGAGTGTCCAGCTCTATGGTGCTTCTCTGACGCCCCAGTTCCCTGTAAAAAACACAGAGAAAAAAGAGGTAGAACTACAAGCTTTTAACGTTACAAAGAAGTAATCTGTGCAGAGGTTATGTACCAGGACGTGGTCTTGTATCCAAACATGTTTTCTGCCAAAGCTGTGATCACATGTTGACCTGAGAGTAAGGAAGAAAACTAACTTAGAAAAGTGCAATAAAAATATATAATCAGTAATGCATTTTTATTTCAACCTGGCAAAGGGATTAACTCCAGTCTTGTGCTAGACAAAGACATTCTTAGAAAACAAACGCTTACAATCAATGAGTGGGTTTCATTTGAGTTTATCCACAAAGAATTATACAAAAGCACTACTTTTAATAAAAATGTTAACAGAGATGTGCTTCTGAATGTCTTGGAAATAAGTCATTCAGCGTGGGCAGCCTTTCGTTATTACCCACCATTATTACTTTGATGTTACTCACCTGAGTGTTGCTGCATGTGGTCAAACCTCCTCTCCCAGTCCACCTTCACCTGCACCTCCTGCCCCTCCTCCAGAGGAGAGCCCACAAAGTGCACGGCGTCGGCCCCCTGTCTCGTCACCCTCACCACCGGGACGTCTCCAATCAGACCGTGGTCATCTGGCTGAAGCAGGACAACACAAAGCATGGAAATTATCAAAAAGATATCATGTAAAATGGCTTTTTAGTGACTTTTATTGAACATTTATGATTTTGCAGTAAACACTGATAGAAGTACCTTGATGGAGACATTTAATTAGTATGATTTTATAGCTTACCTGTCCTCCTCCTTCAGGAAACAAGATGGTGTCTTGGAGTTTGATATTGAAGCCTTTAAGAGTTTCTTTCTTTCCATTGACTTCATGCTTGAGCTCAGCTGGGCAGCAGGACACTACAGAGGTAACAAACTAATAGAAAAGAAAAACGTATAGAATTCCATTTATTATTGTATAGTCTTTTTTATAAAACTAAATGGAGACTAAAAGCACCTGTGTGCATGTTAGGTATGAGACACTGGGTAATTTCTAAGGTAACGGAATGAAATTTGAAAACTCAATGCGTTTTGGTTAACAACATGACTGTAAGTGGCAAGCTAGAAATATACATAATGCAACTTTTCTTATAGGTTGTCACAGCATTATGTCAAATACCATACCTAATGTATGATTGTGTTGTGACAGTGCTAGTTCCTGAATCCACTGTAACGTTAGCTAGCCACCATATGCTAACCACTTCTGCAGAGCATGAATGTAAAAGGTGGTGTTTTGCAGACTGTAAATGAGTTACACGCTGATAAATTGTATTTCAAAAGTGCCATACCTCTTTCATATAGCAGTCTCGTTGACATTGAAAAGCCATGCTGGAGTGTTTTTGAGGAAAAACTCCACCTGAAACACGAGTAAGTTCAGTCAGCTACAGCTGTCAGCTCAGTAGGCCTACGGGTAGCAGCGTGGTCCAAACTCCATAAACCGCCTTTTACTGGCTTCGACTTTTACCTTTTTTTAATGACAATCTTTAATATATTCATCAAAATAGAGTAGACATATTTTTATAAATGTCGGGGTTGAAGACCTATTCATTTTCAGTACTCTCCCATTTTATTTCTAGGTGTTACCGGCAATGTGGGTACGTGTATTATAACAGCCTTAATAAAAAGACAATATATAAATTATGTTTCATGTGCTAGAATATGTGCATCATTACCTTTCACAAACAGTTTTTTAGAAGACTGAGATATGATAATAAGCATTTCAAATATGTTTGTTGAAATGAAATGCAACTTTAACATAACAATATAAACATAAGAAGGCATCTGTGTCAATGCTGAGGGTTCATTTGCAGGCTTTACCAAGAATGAAGAAATAATAAATGAAGCTGCTTTACTGTCATATTCTGGCAAACACACATTTTTCTCCAGTATTACGGCAGTGGCTCAGTAGGGGCTTGGACTGTGAGCCGTAGGGTCACCGGTTCAAGTCCCCGACCAGACCTAAATATGGAGTTTGGACTTCTACTTGGATAGGTCCCAGTTCACCTCCTGCCCTGCCGTGGTGCCCTTGAGCAAGGCACCGGACACCCCCCTTCCCCCCTAACTCCTGGTACTAGGATGGGTTAAAAGCAGAGAACACATTTCACTGTGTGCTGTGTGCTCTGCATGTGTGACCATTAAAGAAGGTTTCATCCCTCCCAATTCTAATTATATCTACTATTAACTTTAAATAAAGGCTATTACCCCATGCATCATATCATAATGAATTTTCAAACCATGGTTGATTCACTTGTTTTTATTCAAATTAACAACATGTCAGCAAACAGTGGACAATAATATTCCATTAAATAATCCCATAGAAAACATAAATTACATAAAAACAGTATTTTTGGAACAGTATATCAAATCATCCACAAACTTCAGCAAATAGCACTGTCTTCAGTGTCCTATCAAGTTACCGTGTCCTTCAACACAGGTGACGTTTACTCAGTCAGACTGTAGAGGAAGAGAGAAGAAAGTCAACATTAAAATGATTTTAAAAAAGAGGAATGCATTCACATTTATTTGTAGGAAAACCTTCCTAAACTACTTCACTTACATCAAGATCGTCCATATCTGGTGCTTCTCCTTTATTCTTGGAAGACATGTCTTTGATCATCTGAAAAGAAAAAGAGAAAACTCAAATCCTCACACAGGCACCTAAGAAAACTCTGAGAAAGACAATATAGAAAAGTTCATTGAATCAGAATTGAGTTGATCTACTGGACAAATGTCATTTACTCACATCCGCGTACACATCGAACTCTTCCTTTCCATCTTCTACTTCATTCTCCCAGTCCCTCCAGTTATCAAAGTCCACGGAAATCCAGCTGGGCTGCAAAAAAAGATGGAGAAACAACACACTTTAAAATGTTGCAGCTAACGTAGCAGCAGCTTGTTTCCAACTGTTCTTGGGGGGTGTCTGTAATTCATGCTGACTAACTCAGTATAGTGTAAATGTCTTAAGTCAAGGCAATGTTTCCTGTGTGTAAAAGCGTGTCGACCTCACGTTGTTTCACTTAATTCACTTGTTTTGTACATAGAACAGGAGAGGACTTTGATAATCAGTGAAAATGTTCAAATAAGAGGTCAAAAGAAACATCAGACATTGTTTTGATCTTACTCGTTATTAAAAATCCCCTTTTTCCCAATGTTTATCCCCCTTTTCCATTTAGAGTCAAAGAATAAAAGTGATGTTTCTCCATTTACTGATATAGTTGATAATCATCAATTATATACACACACACACACACACACACACACACACATGCACACACACACACACACATTCGGTCTATATGCTGTAAAATGTATTATCTCTTCGATTTACACACGGCATCTATTGCACGTCTGTCCATCCTGGCAGAGCGATCCCTCCTCAGTTGCTCTCCCTGAGGTTTCTCCCATTTTCCCCTTTAAACTGTGGGTTTTCTCTGGAAGTTTTTCCTTGTACGATGTGAGGTTCTAAGGACAGAGGGTGTCGTTTTTCTCATACTGATATTCTGAACAATCTGTGCTGTTGTATTTGCTGTAAAGTGTCTTTACTGTAGGCTATTTTTATTATATGTACAG
>NW_011369947.1:11590445-11592950 GCF_000735185.1 Notothenia coriiceps
ATTTGAACACACACACACACACACACACACACACACACACACACACACACACACACACACACACACACACACACACACTTACCCTAGCCTCATCCTTCTGGAGATGAGGCCATGAATAATCAGGCTTCAGCTTCCTTAGCAAGACATGGATGCTGCGGTCATAGACTCTTTCTCTGGAGTCCTGTTAATGTGTCGGAAAGATAAAATGACAGCTATATTTAACATTGCACTGATTGTTCAACAGAGAACATAAATCATGGCGAAAAATTGATTGCTTACATTAATTTGAACGTTTTCATAGAAGGGCAGCACGTTGTAGAAGACATCATCTGTGTCGTTTTTGCAGCTGTTGTAAAGACAGGACAGGGGAACAGGTTAGTACAGAAACATCACAATTTACCACATGTTAAATTCACAACTGATCAGAATATCATTCCCCTGTCTGAAAGAAACATGTTCACAAGAGAGAGACAGAAAGAGACCAATTCATATAACTAACAGAGAAACAATACACCTACATTTTTTCAAACTTACTATAAAGTCATTTTGTCTGGCTGGATATCCACCTGGACATCTTTGGGTTTATGAACCATGAAGGTGACGGTGACGTATTTCTTTCTGTCATACCAAATCGCACGTGCTGGCTGGCTGTAAAGAACAAAGACAAACTTTTATAGTTGTGACTCAAAAGAACAAAAATATTATAAGTAAAGGAAGCATTTGTTGGTCACGACTCAAAGAGAGACGACAGCACTTACCTCTCCTCTGGTCTCACAATTTTAATCTTGTTCATTGTTATTCTTGCGTAGGATTAAAACAGAAACTCCTTTTTTGTACTGCTTTGACTGCCTGAAAGTAAAAAGCATGTGGCTGGTTTGTCCTGTGTGCTCTGATGCAGTGGCCAGGCCCTGTAGCCTATATCTAAATATAGAGCAGTGAGTATCAGCTGCTGGGGGAGATGCCAGACCCTTCCCCTGCCCTTATTGGTCCGTGGAACTTTCCGGAAAACAGATGCCTTTTCTTGGTTCTCCAATTCTTCTGCCCCCCACCAACAACTGGGGGCTGGGAGGGTGAGGTGGGGGCAGGGAGACACAAAACAGAGACAACAAATGGAGCACCTGAAAAACTAAACAGCTTCTGGGATCATAGAAGTCAATACACACTAAAAAACTACTCAGACTATTCTTTTTATTTACTGCTATTATAATACAATAAAAAAACGAAGTCACTGTGGAGTAGAAGTTTAAACAACTTTGGAGGAAGTGTTATTATCTCATAGATCGTAGTAGACAATGGACCACTTCTCATAAATAGTGTGGGCCGGATCAGAGCTACTTTCATGTGTTTCTTGTCATGATTTTGATATGGTGTTAGGATTTTCTTTAAAAAAGGCTAGTCAGATTTAGTGGTTTAGAGTCTTTAGTGATAGCTTATAAACTTAAAAGCCAGAAGCAAATGTGGTTATGTAGCTTGGTTGAAAGCATTAAGAAAAAATAACAAGAAATAAAATAAATTTATCATCTTGATGTTTGGTGGCAGTTTTTAAATGGTATTATATTTGTAATATACAACTTTTTAAAGCTGAATTTATTTAAAAAAGGCCAAAACGAAAGCACAACAAAATACATGTCTCTATTATTTGTCAGATGTGCAAGTGTCTTGGTGGACTCCATCTGTCTTTGAGCTGTAATGATTGTTTTGTCAAATGAATCTCAAGGTCCGGTCTCAAGGTTAACATTTAGAAAAACATAAACATTTATTTTTTATTTTAATTCCACAGGAGCATGGTCGGGAGGGGAGCCCCGCCCTTCAGAAACAGAGCTGAGGAGAGAACGTCTTGAAGTTTTTCCTTGTACGATGTGAGGTTNTGGCAGTTTTTAAATGGTATTATATTTGTAATATACAACTTTTTAAAGCTGCATTTATTTAAAAAAGGCCAAAACTAAAGCACAACAAGATACATGTCTCTATTATTTGTCAGATGTGCAAGTGTCTGGATGGACTCCATCTGTCTTTGAGCTTTGTGGTATTGATTGTGTTGTCAAATGAATGTTCTCAAGGTTAACATTTAGAAAAACATAAAATGTTTATTTTATTTATTTTTTATTTTAATTCCACAGGAGCATGGTCGGGAGGGGAGCCCCGCCCTTCAGAAACAGAGCTGAGGAGAGAACGTGTCTTTTTTTAATTTATTTTTTATATACCGGTATGCCAAATTGCAACTGAAGTAATCTATCTACGGTCACTTTTTGCATTGAAAATGTGCTTTTTTATTAAATAAACTAAACGCTTATGTTATTATCCAATTAATGTGCATGTTTCAGTGTCCACTGCATTGCTTTGCACGTTCTCTCCTCAGCTCTGTTTCTGAAGGGCGGGGCTCCCCGACATACACACACAAATGCACACACTCACAGCCTGCCATACACCATGGAAACTACCAGAACTTGTCGCCCCCTGCCGGTGCGGCGGATCAACTGCAGCACCGGAAATGCAAGCCTCCGT
>NW_011369947.1:11592990-11604748 GCF_000735185.1 Notothenia coriiceps
CTATCTACGGTCACTTTTTGCATCGAAAATGTGCTTTTTTATTAAATAAACTAAACGCTTATGTTATTATCCAATTAATGTGCATGTTTCAGTGTCCACTCTGAAGGGCGGTGCTCCCCGACATACACACACAAATGCACACACTCACAGTCAGAGCCTGCCATACACCATGGAAACTACCAGAACTTGTCGCCCCCTGCCGGTGCGGCGGATCAACTTCAGCACCGGAAATGCAAGCCTCCGTTCTGTCTGTGGCGCGATAGACCCAACGCTGTGTACATAAAAACTTCTGCCTGGAAACAAATCAATAAAGAGTTTCCTTTCATCTTCATATCTTAAGTTTGGGATATTTTGCCAATCGACACTACAAACTCACGGGAAATATTGCTCATCAGGTGGAAAATGCCACGTAGACGACAGGTAAGAGGGATATTAGCATTATTAGCATTAGCTTAGCTAGCTCTCATTATTCGACCATTTAAAATAACAAAACAGCAAACGTTAGGTACACATTCAGTTCATCAAACAGATTTTAACCAACATGTTGATTTCCAACTGTATTTTTTGTCGTATTTGTCTTTTGTCAACATGTTCAGTTTACTTCAAAGGAAGATAAATGTAAAGAATATCCTACTTTTAAATATTGTTATCTCTAATTTGGCCCTTCATAGTGTTTATTTGTCAGACAGATTTGTATCTTTCACGGTCATCTTGTATATATTTTTACCTTTATACTTCTGTTTTGTTTTCCATTTTGAGATGTTTATATTTTTGCTTCAGTCCGGATGCTCCACCATATTCCAATCAATTATTCCCCCATTTTAAATGCCAAACCAACATACGTTTTGTTCACATTAAGTTAGTCAAACAGCTTTTACCAAACTCATTGCATTTCAACTATTAGTTGTCATGTTTTGCTTTTGTCAACATGTTTAGTTAACTTTAAAGGAAGATAACTGAAGGTACACTGTGATGGACGGCAACAAACAGCTAAACCATAGCTAAAACTTTACTTTGGGTATTTTCTTAATAAAACAATGCTTTATTTTGGTTAGATCACGGCCGAATTTACCATAAGACAACACTAACTCGTATTATATAAATAATATGTATATAGTCAGAGAAAGGGAAGCTCTAGTAAGCACTACATCCTAAAAATGCACGATTTGCTCAAGCAGTTTGGTGCCACAGTCTATTAGCCGTTGGAGAGATCTAAGCTAACATGACACGTAAAGCTAACAACAATGCTAGGTTTCTGGAGTGCTAACCAGGCTATGTTGTGTCGTGTAGCCACTACTATTGCCAGCAAATTGTACATTATTTGACTAGTTGTAATAAGAAAACGTGTCAAATGCTATTTGTAGTAGAATATAATAATTAGTCGGCCGCAAACGTTAGTAACAGCTGTTTAGCCTAAAACAAGCCCAGCTAGCAGCGAGCTAGCACCTGTTTGTGGGCCCCTTTTTAAAAGAAAGACAATATTTACACAAAATATAATCATTTGAGAAAGTGAGTTCAGTTAACTATGACATCTACGTTATTCAAAGTGGATGCTGTGCTGATTTATAAAGAGGTGGTGTGGAGCAGAAATGTAAAACATGTTAGCTGGATTTAACAAACTGGATTCTTACAAAAATGGGTCAAACCGTTAACAGCAATTTCTACACATGGATCCATTTTTCCTATATTTTAAAATAATATTTTGAATTAAGAAAGAACAAATGTTTTGTCCATGATGTTATACCATGTAAAGGATGCCTCTCATTTGACCCCCCCCCCTGATAGAGACATATGGTTGGAAGTGGGTCAGATGGAACTGAAGACTCTGACTCCTCCGCTGAAAGAGAACAGACCAATAGTTCAGAAAGCGACGGAAACCTTTCCAAGAGACAGCGCCTCACCAGAGCCTCTACTCGCCTTAGCCAAAGCTCTCAAGGTTGGCCAACATCCTTTTTAAATACATTTGAAACAGTGTACTTCATCATAGCTGTTTTCTTTACTTCTTGTTTTCACTCCTTTTGCTTTAGACACTCCAGACTTGAAGCGAGCTGCAGACCATGATGAATCTCCACCGTTGACGCCCACAGGAAATGCCCCCTCTTCTGAATCGGAGCTGGACATCTCCAGCCCCAACGCCTCACATGATGAGAGCCAGGCCAAAGATCAGGCCAGCCGAGACTCGGATAAAGACCTCTCCCATCGACCCAAGCGCCGCCGCTGTCACGAGACATACAACTTCAACATGAAATGCCCCACGCCAGGATGCAATTCACTCGGTAAAATCCCTGCCCTTTTAAAAAGTGTAAACAAGGTTATTCCGTGACATCATGTACTATCATAATGCCATTTTATTAATTGAAATATATTTCCTTTTCTCAATGTATCCAGGTCACCTCACAGGGAAACATGAGCGCCATTTTGCTGTGTCAGGTTGTCCTCTTTACCACAATCTCTCTGCTGATGAATGCAAGGTGAGATGATGATATGTTATTGCAGTTTCTTGTTTACTATCATAAGCTAAGATAGAGTTGGCCAACACTTGACTTGTTATAATGTGTATGTTGTATTTCTGTTAGCTACGGTTTCCTTGGCTGGCCAATTTTTTCTGTTTTCTTTTTTTTTTACTTGATAAAAAAACAGCATTGTAGTTCTGTGTTTTACATTAGATTTTTATGGTAGTTAGTCTTATGGTTAATAACAAACAGTTAACAGAGCATTAACTTCCAATACATTGATAAGGCTTTGCAAAACACAAGAAGCTATTTCACACAAGAGATTAATCTTACTCTTCATTACAGGTGAAAGCTATCAGCCGCGAGAAACAAGAGGATGAGCTGAAGGGGCAGGAAGAAAACAACTCACGCCATGCTACTCGCCACCAGGTAGCCTCTTTTTGCTATGATTAGCATTAATCACGTTTTCTTCTTCATGAAGCTTATGAATGTTCTTTCTGATTGTGTGCAGAGATAACACATTGAGTTGTTATTGTGCACATGTTGTATTGCCATGAAAGGTAATGTATTTCTATCTTTTCAGACACCAACATCCAAACAGAGCAAATACAAGGAGCAGGTGGCTGAGATGAGGAAGGGCCGAAACTCTGGCCTTCAGAAAGAGCAGAAAGAAAAACACATGGTACATCGCTGGCTCTCAAACATGCCGTTTCTCACTTTGACTCTCACTCCATGTGGCTCTTTCACACCTGCTGGGCTATTTATATGTTTGATATATATCATTTGATCTTTATTCATTTGAATGTCTGGTCCACAGGAGCACCGGCAGACACACAGCAACACCAGAGAGCCTCTGCTGGAGAACATCACCAGTGAATATGACCTGGAGCTCTTCAGAAAAGCCCAGGCCCGCGCATCTGAAGATCTGGTAAGGGGCTGTTTTATATTACCATTATTATACATTAAATAACTGTGTTCAGGTTTCCTGCTCGGTATGGGAAACTAGGGAATCTGATTTTTAGTTATTCTCAGGTCTGGATAAGCATGGGAAAACATTTGGTTTTCCAGACTGCTGTGGGTAAATGCAATTGTTCAGAGGCCTGGGTTTACAATTCCACAAATGAAGCCTGGTTCGCGAAGGATTTGAAATGGGCAAAGAAAGCTAATTACAAACCATATGCAAAATAACTCTAGTCTTGTAACAGTATCCCCTGAACTCAGATTCACAAATATGGTCTTTTTTTTTTTTTTAAAGAAGTCTGTAAATGTGTGACATTTTGAAATGGAAACTATGTGTGTATCACAACTGTTGATGCTAAGATCAGCAGTAACACCTTCTCCGTCCCTCCTGCAGGAGAAGCTGCGTATCCAGGGTCAGATCACGGAGGGCAGCAACATGATAAAGACCATCCTGTTCGGCCGCTACGAGCTGGACACCTGGTACCACTCCCCGTATCCCGAGGAGTACGCACGCCTCGGCCGCCTCTACGTGTGCGAATTCTGCCTCAAGTACATGAAGAGCCAGACCATTCTCAGGAGACACATGGTGAGGGTCAAAGAATGTTTCACTGCCACGGTGATTTCCACTGGATGTTTGATTCTGTCTTTAGGACATATGTCATATGTCTTAGCTCCAGCCGGAAGCTACGATCGTCTGGACAGGATCTCCTCTCTACCCCCCGCACCAGGTTGCGGACTTTCGGTGACAGAGCTTTCAGTGTAGCATCCCCCCCCCTCTGGAACTCTCTCCCCCCCCGAAACACTTTCAAAAAAGCCCTCAAAACGCACCTTTTCACCAAGGCTCTCCCCACGNAACCTGTCTGCCTCTTTTCCCCTACTCCCCCCCCCTACCCGACTTGTAAAGCGACCTTGGGTTTCGTGAAAGGCGCTATATAAATATTATGTATTATTATTATTAATAGATGACCGACTCATTTATAGTTCATATTAATACAAGTAAAAAAGGCTTGAAATTGATTGGTTCATTTAGAATTTGTATTTAATGTATGAAAACATCATTCTTTATTAACACTGGATTATGTCTTTTTTATATAATATCTGTGTTTATAATATCTTAGTCTTAGAAAATGATACTAATGTGTGTTTTTATTATTTGTCCTTTCAGGCTAAGTGTGTGTGGAAGCATCCTCCAGGAGACGAGGTCTACAGAAAAGGAGGAATATCTGTGTTTGAAGTCGATGGCAAAAAGAATAAGGTAGGACTTTAAAATGTTCATTCCCTCTGGTAGTATAGAAACTTGGAGACTGGTTACACGCACCCCTGAAAAGCAAGCACTTCAGACAGAATGATTTAATACTAATTAGTAGCTGTTTCCCCTCAGATCTACTGCCAGAACCTCTGTTTACTTGCCAAACTGTTCTTGGACCACAAAACGCTTTACTACGATGTGGAGCCGTTTCTCTTCTACGTCATGACCGAAGCCGACAACACCGGCTGCCATCTGGTGGGATACTTTTCCAAAGTAAGTGTGAAAATAAGATTTATTCTGTGTATACAAAATGTTTTATATATTGTTGTACACATTACCAACTGGAATGTTTTTGTATCACCAGGAGAAGAACTCATTCCTGAACTACAACGTCTCCTGTATCCTGACGATGCCGCAGTACATGAGGCAGGGCTTTGGAAAGATGCTCATCGACTTCAGTAAGCGTCCACTGATTTCATTCAATTGAACCAAAACCAATTCAACTAAAAGATGAAGGCATTTGAAGGTCCCATGTCATGGCCATTTCTACTGATCATGATTCCATTGTTGAGGTCTACTAGAATAGATTTATATCGTGCAATTTTCCAAACTCACATTGGTTTCTCATACAGCATCTCTGTATGCGTTCTGGGGCAGCACAGACAGGTCTTCTCTGTGTTAGAGTTTTACTCGCTACAGGGTGTACTTTGAGGCTTTGTGACTCTACAGACCGTTTACATGCAGAAAAAGCTTCATAACACACAAGGGGACGGGTAATAACCGGAAAAGCATGATATGGGACCTTTAAAGGAAAAAAGTACATCCTCTTAAATTACTTTTTGCTTAATTAATAGAATGTAGAATATTTCTAATCTAGCCTTTGAGTAATATTCATCCAGGGCTGTGTGTAAACTTGTTTGAGACTGTTTTGTTGTGATTTTATGGGATTTATGTGTTTAAAAAAGTTTTGTACGATGTTGACATTCGAAATTTAAATCAACATTCTACGTTTTTTTTTTCTTCTTTTTCTCACTTGTTTATTATGCTTAAAGCATAGTTGCAGATACACAAGTCATCACTTGCATACAGCCTTATTATTATGGTCTGTTTTCAAACTGCTAGTCTTCTTTACATAAATACAAACAGCTGCTCTTCATGACTCTCCTCTCCTCCTTCTTTCAGGCTACCTGCTGTCTAAAGTGGAGGAGAGGGTGGGCTCACCCGAGAGACCCCTGTCTGACCTGGGCCTCATCAGTTACCGTAGTTACTGGAAGGAAGTGTTGCTCAGATACATGTACAACTTCCAGGGCAAAGAGATCTCCATCAAAGGTGAGTGAAAACACAGAAGTCAAACTATACCACTTTACTGCTGTGAGGATAATGAACTCTCTGTCTGTAGGTTGTGAAAGATGTATAACCACAGGAAGAGATGGTATTTGTAAACAAAGTACACACATGATTTTCACCGTTGTAATATTTATTGATGCAGAGATCAGTCAGGAGACGGCAGTGAATCCGGTGGACATTGTGAGCACGCTGCAGTCTCTCCAGATGCTGAAGTATTGGAAGGGAAAGCACTTGGTGTTGAAGCGACAGGTAAGATGGCGGCCCGTTGACCCTTTTATATTTTAGTTTATTATCTCTCGTTAAGGAGCCCTATAATGCTTTTTGGGGTTGTCCCTTTCCTGTAGGTTTTTGTGCATGTTAATGATCTGTAAAGGCTTAAATCCACAAAAATAAATTCAAAATGTTAAAAACCTGTATCATGATGGGACAACTCTCATATCTGGCTGAAAAGTTCAATCTTAAAATCAACATTTTCTTCCAGTCAAACAAATATTTTAAAAGGAAAGACAGGAGTCTAACCTTTATCTGTTTTGGAAATATTCAGTAAATATTGTACCCTAAATTACAAGACATTGCTATTAAAGTGATCACAAATATTTGATATCATCTAATGTTTCCCCCTATTCAATTCAGTTTCATTTCATTTGAATCCGTATATATTTGACAGCCCAGTTGTTCCTTTCCCCTCCCTCTCAGGACCTGATAGATGAGTGGAGAGCGAAGGAGATCAAGCGAGGCAACAGCAACAAAACCATCGACCCCAGCTCTCTGAAGTGGACCCCCCCCAAAGGGACATGAGCACTAAAGACCCTCAGGCTACAGAATGAACTCACCTCCAGCCTCACCAGCCACAAGTAGCCTCGACCTCCAAACTGTCAATAAAGACCATTGGTCATCCTTTCACGTTACTTTTTTTTTTTTTTACTTTTTAACTTTTAGATTTGAAGCACCCTACGTTCCAAATTCAATCATCAACTAACTACAAAAGAGAATGTCCTTTCCTGTTTCTTTTTACAACTGCGTACATCTACTAAGCTTTGAATGTTAATGATAAATGAACCGGTGTGATGTGTTTTTGCTTTTCTCATGCAAAAAAAATGTATTTACCAGCGTTTACAGGCTGTTATTTTTTTATTTAATTCAGGAAATGTGCATTTAAAGATGGTTTCTGTTTGGGATTAATACAATGAGTGTCGGCATGAATTGAAAACGTCAGCGGAGTGTGAGATGTATGGTGACACTTCTTTGGTTGGCGTAAAATTGTATAGATCATTATAACGTACACTTATTTCTTTTTAAAGCTCCATCAATACAAGATGTGGACCCATTCCTCCGATGAACCTGCCAAATAATGGAAAACATGAATTATACATATTTTTAATTTGCTCAGAATAAAAAGAAAATGGCGCCACTGCAAGAATGCACATAGAAATCAAACACATCAGGTTTTTATACGATCATACCTTGCTTGCGTGGTTTCTCTGAGACATCGAAGGCTGTGGTTGTTGCAGGAAATATTCTTTTTGAAGACTCTGTAATCAAACATCTTCATTTCAGTGGGACAGTATTTGCCTTGTACTTTGAATCATAGCTGTTACATGTGTATTAGCAATTTGATATTTTTAATATCAATAAAGCTGCTTTGATATTTTGAAATGAGCTACACTTTGCTTCGTTGGAGTTTTCTTTGCTCACCGCCACTGGAAACGCTTCTCCCCATCAGACCCACAAACGCCTCTCCTTTGTTTCCTGTCAGTGTGAGGAAGAGACTCACTTTACAATGACCCATTTCATGATAGAGATGCTGTCACAACAAACAACCTGAAAGTGACATCAAGCTACTTACGTCGATTTACTTTAAACGGCTTCTTTGGATCTGAGGAATAGTTAGAGAAAAAAAAAAAGGTTAATGTTTTTTATAATCATTTATCATGTTTTCATATTTTCAAGCATACACGATGTGCAGATAGTGTGCTCTAAATACCTCACCTTAATTTGTATGAATTAATTTGCATACTATATTGTATATAGAATACTATATTTATTTATCTTTTTTAGTAGTAGACTGTTCTATTATAGAGTACACTAACTTGCTTTGTATATTATTTATGTATATTTTATATTATGCATTCTTTAGATTCTCAATGCTGTTCAGATGTATATATTTACTGTTAATATATATTTGTATTCTATTTATATCTTAATTTATTCTATGTATGCTTTTTTAACACGCTGCTGTGACAGAACAATTTCCTAATGTTGGATCATTAAATCAGTTCATTACATTACATTTAGCTGACACTTTTATCCAAAGCTACTTACAATAAGTACATTCGACCAAGAAGAAACAAACTTGGAGAAAACAGAATCATATAAGTACATCAGGTTTCATAGAGCCAAAACATTTCAAGTGCTACTCAACTGGCTTTAGATAAGCCAGTCCTTTATTAGTACATAAGTGCTTTGTTAGTAATTCTATCGCTCGAAGTGGAGTCGAAAGTATATCTTAATTCATCTAATTTCCACAGAAATTCACTCTATACAGAAAATAAAATATGTAATATGCGTTTAAATAAGAGATGAGTAGAGAGGCCACCTGAGCGTTTCCCCATGAGTCCGTGGAAGCGCAGACCTTTGGATCTTTTCATCAGACTGATCAGACTTTCCTCCAGAGACTCATCCTACCAGAAACAATTATTATTGCAGAAAAATAATTAAAGAGCGGACTGGATACATATTTTTGGTTTGTAAAAAATCCCTAAATTATCATTAACCACAGAGCATTTAATCAGACACTTAAAAAAACTCCAGCAATAAAAAATAATATTTTTTATAATCTCTATTTTCCCCAAAGAATGTAATAACGGACGCTCACCTGCCAGTCTGGAGATAATTCTCTCTCCTCTCCCTCCCTGGAGGACAGCGCCTGATAGGTCTGCAGCAGAGCACAAAAAGTCACAACAACCAGCCATAGCTTCCAGTTTTCCATTTCTCAGTCAGGAAGAAATGTTTTTGGTCCCGTAAATCTTCAATCAAAACAGCAGTTGTTCTTCTTTAGCTGAAAAGACAGATACAGTGTAATTCTGATCGCCCTATCTGTATTCAGGGTGCATTTATACCTCTACCCCATGCTGTTAGACCCCTCCCCTCCAACCATTTTGATGCACATTGCATGTAGACATTTCTGGGTTTGCTTGATTACATCATAATGTCTCTTTAGAATTCAAGTTTTGCAGCCATTTAACCTTCAATATCTGGTGAATAAAAATGTTTTTCAAATGTATTTTCTCCGTTGTTTCACAGTTGGTATAAGATGTCTTCCAAAGATTTACAAGCTGTTTAAAATTATCAGAATACTCCACAATAATATTAAAGTTTTAATATTTGCTTTTGAGATTGTCATCTTTCATTTCCATTTTTATTGGACATCTGTTCTGCTATTGGTCTATTTTTATCCTTATGATGTGCACATGCTTCTTTGATATCACTGATGAGGGCAGGACATGCAGCGCTTTGACCGACGCTCTGCAAATATCACGAACTGCTTTGAAGAGAGAGCTTTATTGGACAGCAAATTTACCTGGCAGCGAGTTCTGGAAGTATCCAATTGCACAACAACGCAGATGTGACCTCTGACCTGACATATTTATTGAATTATAAAGATTTAGGATGGAAATGCTGAAGGTTGACGAATAGTATAAGGGCCATGCAACAAATACTTTGTTCCGTATTTCAAGAATAAAAGAAAAAAAGGTGTAACTGTCACTAGGCATTGCATTAGTCAGAAAGGGGGACGTTTTAGATTGATTGAGAATTAAATTAAAATGTTTTGAAAAGTTTAAACACTTTTAAAGAATACATTTGAAATGTCGAGAATAAATATTGAACTTTTAAAGGGGCCTTATTATGTTAAATGTCAGGTTCATATCAGTATTTAGTGCCTCCACTGTGACATGTCTCCATGTTTTAATGTTCAAAAAGCTCTTTATTTTTCTCATATTCAAAGTTAAACAGTATTTTGACTTTATTCTTGGCTGTTCAACTTTATATTTTTAAATGCTAAACTTAACAAATAAACATTCCTCCTCTTGTTTTCTCTCCTTTAGGCCTTATACTGTTCCATAGAAGAGTGATTGTAACACTAAAGGTCAGAAGTCAAGCAGAAGAAGATGGAACAAGGTCTCATTATGTAAAAATGAACGGTTGACCTTTGAAATGCAATGAAGTTAGTGTGAAATGTCCTGCACATAATAATCTGATATACATCAATACTTGTAGTTTTTAATCCTCATTCTATCAGTAGGTTCATTCATTTTCCATCTCCTGCGATGATTACGCTGTTACCAAACCTTGATCTTTACTAACTTAGCCATACAAATGCTCTTCTCCAATGAAAGGTGAGCTCTTTTTCCAACAGTGGCCATAGACATTTCTGGAGAGGCAATTACTTGACAATGTGCTGTAAGGACACCCACTTGAAACAAAGCTGACACACACAACAAATGCTTTGATCCACGCACAGGTGCTTCTAAGAGCAACAAAAAGCCCGGGACAATTAGCCCTGAAAGGCAATTACACCTGAAAAGCCCCTCGTGTTCACATGGTGTAACCCACAGCTAACATGGAGAGCTGAATCAAAGAAATCAGAGGCAGGGCATTTGCATTTGAAATGGTTGAGTCACAAAGAGCTCCTGTAATGACAGAACACCGTGTTTCCATCAGAGGCTGTTTTGCAGGACCGTTTGGGGTCTGCAATGCTCACTGAGTCTGAAACATTTCACCTTCAAATGTGTGACCCCTTTAGTGTTGTTTTTAAGACATTAAATGAGATTTCTGCGGATGCAAAACAAGTTTAATTATGTCCAGGGGTCGTCTTTAGAAAGCTTCAAATAACCTTAACATGTATGTCAAATATGTTACCTTAATTGCTCTGGATCGCCTACTTGCAGTTGCATCCTGGGATATGTAATGTGCCGACCTTGTTTCTGTAAGGACTGAGTAGGGAGACCAGGGACAGTTGTAACAAGGGTCGGTTGTAACACCTTCAATATCTCCAATCACAAACAAGCTAGAGTGATGAAACTCACTCTGCACATGCGCAGTTAGATGGTAAGATCGCTGAGAAAAAAAGGAGCCACGTTTGAATTTCTCGCGTAAGATATCAGCAAAAGTGTGTTTCTGAGGTAAAATATTAACTACAATTATATGATGTATTTTTTGGAACTGTCTTAAGTTAAAATGTCTAGGAATCCAAACTAGTATTATTAGAATCACTGTTTTGTAAGCTAAAAATGTAATATAACTAGCTAACTATGCTAGCAATCAGGCAGGTTCACAGGGGGTGAAAGCAAGACTGGTGGTCCTGGGACGGTTGGTACGGGACGGTTGTAACATGGCACATTTACAATGATGGCTCATTTGCTTGAATGATCAATTGTTCATTCAAGCATACAGTTGTATTGTTGATTGGTGTGCATTGTCCCACTTACAAATAAACAGAATAAAATACTGTACAGTAGGCCTAAAGTGTGTGTGTGTGTGTGTGTGTGTGTGTGTGTGTGTGTGTGTGTGTGTGTGTGTGTGTGTGTGTGTGTGTGTGTGTGTGTGTGTGTGTTTACAGTATGCCAAATGTCAGAAAGAGGAAGACAGACAGGGGAGTGCCACTTGCTCTGCTGCAGAGGGCCTCAAATGAAGTTGAGAAGGGCAAATCATTCAGGTCAGTGGCAAAGTCCCTGGATATATGCCATGT
>NW_011369947.1:11604767-11641517 GCF_000735185.1 Notothenia coriiceps
ACAATGTCTCAGTTCTGTCGGCTTAGACTGACTTCTCTAAAGTCTACGTCTACTAATCCACGATGTAAAAACCTTAATATAAAACAGAACGCCCTCATACACAAGTACAGTCACCTGAGTACAAGATTGCGGTTTAACCGGTGTGGTTGTTTGACCACCATGTCGGTCTTCCCTGTGTCTTCGGAGTATAAAGCGGGACGTCGTCAATCCTGTTCATCCTACAATCCACAAGTAAGTCCGGAAGGCAATATCTTTTCACCGGAAACTCAACAAGTTTTCGAAATTTAATGCTTGTAATTTATGTTGATTAAAACGTAACTAACAGAACGAAATATGCATCCGTGAATAACAAACACTCTGAATTTTACAGAGCATAAGTGAAGTTTAATAGTTTACCGTGGTTAAATGGGGTCAGCATAACAGAGATTTGATCGCGTGTTGATGGGCGGGCCGTGGCCCCCCGTTCAACACGCGTGTTTTGCGTGAAAAAAAAGATTTCGATAAAAGAGTTGTCAAAATAAATTCTACGGTTCTCACTAAACAAGAGGTCCTACGTCGTTGAGGATTATGAATATACATGTATAAAATCAACCTCCGGTAATGACATTAGGGGGAAGACGAATTCCGTGAAATTCATCGTTTAACCGTCGATGAATGGTGGTTTATCGTATATATGCGTATACATTATAATATATATAAAACGTTAAAAGTTTTTACTTGCAACTTTGACCCGATAACTGTACACGTCTTTTACTGGGCTCCATCAAAAAAGAATATATATAAGTATGGCGATGATAATGATACGGCAAATAACACAAAGATGGGATTGGTGAAGAGGTAAATAACAAAAGACGGTTCAAAAGAAATAAAGAAACGATGATTTCAATATATCCTCCGTCCTACTTAAGTGTCCTCGTCCGATTGAAGGGTAGTCGATACGAAGTCCGGAGGGCGGCGAAGATGATTAACACAAGTAGAAACACACATACTTAATCATTGGAGAAAAAAATTACTTAAATCATCTTATTTTCGTTATATTTCTTTAATTTTCTTTGACATGGTCGTCCAGTATTGTGAATATAATTATATATGCTTCCAAAAGTATGACTTTCCATATTATGTAGAAGAGTCCGGTACTTGTATACTTAATTTCTTTAGTTTCTTGTCACAGAGTAAATTAGTGTAAAAATAAAATGGAGCTGACCAAATTTCGAGTGCAAGGGTAAACTCTACTTACTACTCAAATACACCTCACTTTGGTTTACTTTAGCGTCAACTTACACTCGACTACTGTCGTTTGTCCTCTTATACCGGTCCTTCACTCCTAATCCTCGTTTGTTGATTTTTTGACTCGTCTCTGTCCGTCGTTGTACACTCCGTCTCCTCTACAACAGAACGGTACTTCTAGAGATCGTTTCTTCGACGAAGGGAGGTTCTGTCCTTCACTTACGAGATGGAGGCTCCGTCCCGCCCGTCGCCAGCGTACGAATCTCACTGTCCCGAACAGGTGAGTCTGACCGCGAGTGTCGAGGTACTCGGGCGGGCGGAAGCGTCGCTAGACGTCGTCTCCGAGCCCACGACGAGGTCGACACGCCCTGGCAGCCCGAGGGTTCCTGGAGGCCCGACACCCTGCGGGACTCCTCGACGACGACGGCGGCTGTCCCGAAGGTCGGGTCGGAGGTCCGCCTCCCTTCCGGGGGCGCCGGTCTGTGTCGGTCACCCGTTGACGGGAACGACGTCGAGGAGAAACCTCCCCTCCTGGTGAAGTCCCACCCGACGACATGTGGGTCGACCTTGTCCCTCCCTCCCCCCTCCTTTTTCCCTCTTTACATCTCTCTTTCTGAACTAATATTCGCAGGAAAAAACTACAACAGTAAAACGACGACACGTTTAGGAACACAGTCATGAAATGCTATGGTCAGTGGAGACACCTTTGTAACCATAGTGACGGAAAAAATTAAATGTAAACTCACAACATACAAAAATTTTTTACCTGGAACGCAGAGAAGTTATGTTTACGACTACTGACTACTACTACTACTACTGCTACTAGCACTCCCTTTTCATTGCGTTTGAACCTTTAAAAGAAAATTTTCGTTGTAGGTATTGAAGTAGGACAAACGTTGAAAGTTTAAGTAAATAGATTATATCAGTATAAGGTTATCGAACATTCGAGAGGAACGAGATAACGCGCATAGACACAATAAACACGACGAGACGGACCTCCTCCGGACACTGGGCAGTCTACCGAGTAACTTCATGAGCGTGACATCGATACATGTGTACCTGTTTCTTTTCGGAACTTACGGAACTTAGGAATATTAAAGTAGTTACTTTGTCTTATCAACACGACCGACAATGAGAGTAGTTTAGTGAGTCCTTAGTCTCGGGGGGTGTACTAAGTTCACACTTACTGACTGAAACACATTTCTCTACAGCAGTTCGATTTCTAAGTAACTATTATCGCTAACTTAGAGAAATGTACACACTACTACAAGAAATTTGACGTCCGACTTCAGAGTTCACTTTGTCAAGTTTGTAAATAGTACGAAGGAACGTGAAGGCAAAAAAAGAAAAAAAAAAAAAAACAAAAAAAAAAAAAAAAAAAAAAAAGAAAAAGAAAAAAAAAAAGGAAAGAAGTGCACGTACAGTTTACGTTACTTGGCACTTGTCGCTGCTGTTCGACGTATTGACTAGTGTTACGTGTGCAAATTTTACTTAGGTATAAATTAGAACTTAAGTTTCGTTATTATCAAACTATAAAATTATCTGTGTGTCTATCTTTGATAGCATTTTATTATGTTATTAACACTTTGGATGTTGTACATTTTTGACTTACACGCTCTCGCAGTGGCGAAATTGTTTAGAAGTATTTATGTAAAAAAATCATATTTCAACAATACTACTATTTTATTTTATTTTATATCTTTTATTTTGTTCAATAAATGAAATTTTACATAACATTCTTTTGCTGTGTTAAGAATTTAATTTTATCTTCAGACGTTCAAGGAAAGTCTAATGTCTCTCCTCGAATTATTTAAAAAAAAAATTTTAACTTAGTTTTTTTAACTTCAACTAAGAGTAAATTATTAATCTACTTTCAAATTATATTAAACCGATTTTCAAGCTTAATTTATGTGTAGAGACCATGAATGTTCAGTCGCTACTCAAACCAAGGAGGGTGGTTTCGACCGTGGCGTCCACTATGTTCGAGTAAACTCACCGCTGTTTTGAGGACGAGACAGTTGTTCGTACATATGGTGACTCTCTTCCGAGGACTACGAGTCGACTAATTTGTGCTCTGGGTATATGTCAAAAATTAGTTGTTCGAAAAGATGCCCCTTCTATATACCAATGTATAGACCTTCTAATTTTACTAAACTACAAGTAAAAGGTAGTGAAAAGATTGTGACCGTTCTTGGTAATGTCAAATGCTGCAGGGGAATGTGAACTTATACTCCCTTCTGGCTGTACCACCAAGTTTTTGTGGTGTGGGTAGTTTCTTGAGCACATCACCTCTAGGGATGACTCCTTCATCATTCTCTCTAAATGTGAAGATGGGGTTTCCATCAACAGACCTCTTACAACTTTGCTTCAGAAGCTTTGCACTGATCTCGTAACCTTCAACATTCTCCACCAATCCAACATAGTTATAGGATTTGGATTTTTTACTGCAAACTTCACAATGACAAAGTCACCAGCAGACAGATCCTTGTCACCATCATCATCATCATCATCACTGGACATCTGAACTCATAATGAGTGGCATTGCTAAGTGGAATCGGAAAGTCACTCTCTTCTGAGCTACTGGAGAGCACTTTCTTTTTGGGCTTGGTTGGTTTTGACCCTTTCAGAGCCCCCTTCTTATTTCCACTCCTTTTCTTCTATCCCGTTCCTTTTCTCTGCTGTGTGTCTACTCCAGGCCATCTTCTGCCTCATCATTGGTGGTGGAGCTTTCTTCTGAGCTACTGTACACAGCTGTTTTCTTCTTGGTTTTGGTTTGATTTGCAGCTTTCAGAGCCCTTTTCTTCTCTCTTTCATTCTTTTTCTTTTCTGTTCAGCCTTTTTATCTTCTTTTTCTTTGTGAGCCTTCTCCAACTCCATCTTCTCAGGTGTGTCGGTCACGATTCTTGTTTTCGCTTTCTTTCTTACAATTTTTTTTTTCTTTATGTGGCTTTTGGCAAGGGAAGAAGACGTATGGTCTTCCCCTGTTGCACCTCTTTCACTGCTCTTTCCAACTCCTCAGTTGAAACCCTGTCTGTCTTCCTTTTGTATTTGCGTGGCATGATGGATTTTGGTCTAAAATTAAGAATGTCATAGTTTTAGTGATCAAATGTAAGAATACAATGAACAATAACAATAAAATACAATAAAGTAATATATAGTAAATAATCATAAGTTGGGTTAACCCAGGCCCTTTGGCACAAATCATCCCAAGCCCACCATTTTGAAAAAAATGCATCCCCCAGCTGTTTTGAGCTAGCATCATGCTAACTGTATAGACTCANCAGATGATTATTAAGTTACCTGTCCATCACTTTAGAGAGGTTATCAAAGAACTCCCCCACGTTGTGCTTATTAAAGGCAGTAGCTCTTCCAAGAGAGGTTGCTTCAGGAACGCGGCATGCCAAATGGTAGCGTGCTTTAAAGGCGTTGAACCAATCAGGTCCTAGAAAAGGTTAAAAGTTTATCAGCACATTGCAGTTTACATTCAGATAAGTTGAAGCTATCCGCTCCAAATAACTATCCAATAGCCTATACTTGATCTAACCTGCTTTTTCGTCTCTGGTCCAGCTGGCAGGCATGTCAATGCTATTTCAAATAAAAAAACCTTGATCATAGACATTTTACTTTGGAGGGCAAAAAATTGTTTTTTGAACTTAAATGTGCTTTCCTCTCAAGCCATGTGTCTCCCTTCTTTGCAGGATGATTGAAATGGATGCCTCTTCAAAAATATGTGGTCACATGACCAACTTCTTCTATGGATTTCTAGAGGGTGGCAATACTTGCCCCTTGGCACAAATTACCCCACTCTCCCCTACTGGGACAGAGATGCCAAGACAGAGGCCCAATAACTGAGGACTGAGGCCCACTGACTGGACTGGTTATATTCTGCTGTGAGGAAGAAGACTGAATGACATTCAAACTGGTGAGTAAAACGAACTCATTACATTTAAACAGTTAACAATAACAACCATATGCTAACATATGCTAAGCTGCACAATCTCTGCCTTGCTTGGGGTTTTATTCTGTTGTTGAGTGTATTAGAAGTGGCTTGGTAATTATGTGTGTGCCCTATGAGCTTGCTTGTTGTTGCACGCGCCGTGGTGTCCATTGGTGTTTTTAATTATCATGCCGTTTTGCTTATTTCCTGGGTTTTGTCTTTCTGTCTGGTTGGTTGTAGTGTGGCCTAAAAGGATGGTCGTTATATTTACAAATTAAAAGCCAGTTCTATGGAAAGGCTGCAAAGTGGCATCTATACAAATTGAGTTTATTGTTGGTTTGGAGAATATGGATCTTGTTGCTGATGTTGCTCTACTTGTTGTGTACAATTGTACATATATTGCAGCTTACTTTGTGGCCTAAAGATGTTTAGTTTAATAGTACTATCATGTACCATCATACCTCCATTCCTTAAAAATGTTTACACTGTGACGTTTCTGTGACTTTTTTTAAAGATTTAATTTTTGTACCTTGAATTTTCTTCAGTAAAATGTCTTTAGGGTACCTGTGCTTTTACTTGACTACTGGTAGCACTCTCTCGACCTCTGCTGAAATGCAACTTTATGTCATAGATCATCACCATGCAGGGATATAGTAGCCTACATGACTTCTAAAGTACACAGTATATGTGCATCATATATTTGTTGTCTTTGAAGTAATGGTACTGCTTTCATAATAGTGCATGCCACCATATTCACCATATCATCACTGCTTTTATTATATAACTTTTACTTGAATTAGTTTTGTAATGGTCTAAATAATTGTATTGTGTTTCTCACCTAAGAGAAGAAACAAGCAAATTCAGATACATGACAACAGATGGCAGTCAAGGACTTCTCCTCTGCTATAATCTCCTGTTGACAGAGCTGAGTGTTATCAGATGAGTCAGGATGCTTCATGGTGGTGAGTTTAGAGTGGAGGCTTGATATCATCACCTCTTAGTCTGACAGAGCGTCTTCAAGGCCGACCTGCTATCTCCACACCATCTGGACCCATCTTAACACTGACAAATGAGTCCATTCATGCAGACAGAGTGGGCTTCAATGGAGGTGGTCAGTCCTTTAGAGAAAAGTGACGTAAAACTATAGAAATTAACAAAATTGAGTTTGAGACAGTCCATATTTTCTTGTAAAAGTTACATTTTCCCATAAATAAAATTAACTCTAAAAGGAAGAATTTTTTCTTTCCCATGATCTTCAAGATATAAAACAATCCTAATCCTAAAACTGAATATTTGGACTGGTTTTTCTTCTTATATAAAAATACTGGACCAAAAACGTTTTCTTTATCTTATTTTTGGAAGAAATTACAATTCTCTCCCATTTTTCCCTTTAAACTGTGGGGTTTTTCTCTGGAAGTTTTTCCTTGTCCGATGTGAGGGTCTAAGGACAGAGGGTGTGATATTGTCATACTGATATTCTGTACAAACTGTGAAGTCCACTGAGACAAATGTAACATTTGTGATATTGGGCTATATAAATAAACATTGATTGATTGATTTTGTAACATGTTGAAATATGTAGGATATTTAAATCCTCAGTCACAAACGTATACAAATAGAATAACACAATAAAGAATAGTTTCTCCCTCTCATTCACAATACTGAAACCTTTTCTGTGTGTTTGATGTTGTTGAACGTTTCTGTAATCACATGTCGTCCTATTTCTTCTTTGGAAAATACTATCTTTGAGGGAAAATGTATATATATTTATCAATACATAAAACAATGTATGACATTTAACTGCAATAGTAAATCCTAAATCATCCACTGTAAAAGTATTTGTGAATTACTTTTGACTAGTGCCTTTATTCTTTTACCAATAAGTATTTATGTGATTATAGCTCTAGCTAGTAATACACATGTCCTCCAGCAGGTGGCAGTGTTGTCTAACAGATCAAATCAAAGCACCAAAACCTGCAGTGCAAACAAAATGCTGCCCTCCCCATATATATTAAAGAGGACTTTAATATCTTCATGATGATTTTGTTGTCTGTATTCTTGGGTGACATACCCCTTAAAAAATAAAAATGAAAGAATGGGCAAATTCTGCTTTGGTCAGGAGCAATGTGACTCATATTAGGATTTGTCTTTGATTTTTATGGTTAATTTGTGTCCTCTTTGTGAGTTTTTAAACTTGAATCATTGAAGTGTCAGCAAGCTTACAGTTTTCTAACCACCTCAAACAGAAATGAACTTGTTTGTGCTGCACAAAATATGACATTTTTACTGCGTTAAATTAATGAAAGAGGAAAAACTTGTTGCTGTAAAATGCTAGTTTTGCATAAATCAAGAATATGTGATGACATCTGCTCAAACCATTTTGTAGATGACCACTAAAAAGACTTTGTTTAAGAGGAAAAGTTTCCAAATTGCCATGACAATACAATGAATGATGCTACTCTGCTATATTTTAGATCCAAACCCCAGTTTCTTGACAATCCATGGCAAGAAACTAAAAGTAGAAATGATGATACCTTGCTTTTCAAGATATATCACTTTCATAAATCTTAATACAGATCCTTATTTGTCAGTCACACCTTTTATTGAGTTGACACAAATAGTTTTCACGAGTAAACACTTGGTTCAGGCGTTGTATGACAGAGACTGGCTCCATACAATAGGCGGTACAAACGTTCAAGCAACCTTCCCCGAGTTGTTTTTCCCGTTTGGTGCCCTGTGGCACTTTGCTGTGGTTTCTCTACATTTTGACTCTTGAAGCCTCTCTGAGAGTGAAATATGACTGTCTGCATGTGCATGCTCAGACTGGGGGCTCTAGGCTGCCTCTGTGGTGGTTCTGTCTCTGAGAGAGAGACTGAGTGCTGGGATATATGCTGCACCAGGCCAACCAGAGAAAGCATAGGATGTGTGTTTGTGTGTTTGCTTTGCCACCAGACAACACACTAGAGAGAGAGAGAGATAGATAGATGGATGGATGGATAGGTAGGTAGGTAGATGGATAGATAGATGGATAGGTAGATTGATAGATGGATAGATAGATGGATAGATAGATGGATAGGTAGATGGATAGATAGGTAGATGGATGGATAGGTAGGTAGGTAGATGGATAGATAGATGGATAGGTAGATTGATAGATGGATAGATAGATGGATGATCCATCTATCTATCCATCTATCAATCTACCTATCCATCTATCTATCCATCTACCTACCTACCTATCCATCCATCTACCTATCTATCCATCTACCTATCNGCACAGATGCAGAACCGGGACGCAGATCTAGCTGTGTGGCCTGTCCCACCATCCGAACCACAAGAACACAATGATACCCGTTAAAGGTTGGACAAAATGGGATGAATTGGAGCTTAATGTGAAATGTATGCAAACCACAAGCCCATAATTGAACGCATCTTCTCTGATTCAATTGTAATTTTCTCTACTGTTAAACACATATCATGGAGAGCAGTTCCTCGTGAATAAACCATCCCAGGCCAACTGTTTGCCTGCTCGGATACCACTGAAATTTGCAGATTGATTTAAGGAGCAATTATGCACTTGGCTTTTGAACCTCTGAGGCTTTGGGAATGAATTGGCGATTGGCTCGGGGACAAGGTAAGCACATCTGACCAAACGAGGCCTCGCCATAGGCGGAGAGTGTCGAGGAAGCCACAAGAGCCCGGCAAACAAGAGCACAGCTAAACGGGGCCAATTGTGTGCCTCTGGGGACGCGTGGGTTCTGACTATAGGAGCCGACAGAGAAGCACTGCCAAGAGGCTGAGAAAAGAAAACAAACAATCACACCGAGACAGAGGGGTTACACATGGTGATGACACTGAAAGGAAAACTTTACTTGATTTGCTTTGTAACAGACATTTTAGGTTCATACCACTCTTGCACTATTTTTTCTGTTTGTCTGTGTTATTGTGTTGCACTGTTGGTGAAGCCTAAGATTTTAATCGACATAACTACACTGTAGCTATGTACGTATTAGGGCTGAACGATTACTCGGTTTTATGTATTTTTCTTCTCCTGTGTCAGTCATCCACACCAATCAGAAGTGCTGTGCTCCACATGTACCAGCCATTGTTAACCAATCAGAAGTGGCCCATGATAGAAGGTGATAGACAGATTGATCCAATCACTTGCCAAGTATTTTTGAAAGTGCCTGCCCTTTCCAAATGGCTTCCAATGGATCTTTCCTAGATGGTTTGGTGAAACAAACCATCTGAGTCAGGTTAGTAATACTCCATCACATGTTTCTATTACAGGGTGAATCTTAAACTGAAGCTTGACTTTAAAGCAACCCAACGGAAGTTTCATGTAAGTTTAGTTCTTTCACTCGTAGCTCGGGCTGCGGGGGTGCTAGAGACGGGAGCACGTTGATGCGACCTTCCTAGCCGGAGATATGGCCGCATTTTACAATAAACTTCCGTTGGGTCGCTTAAAAACAAATATCGCAAATCGAATCGCAATATCTGTCAGAAAAATCGCAATTCGATTATTTCCCCAAATCCCGCAGCCCTAGTACGTATGACAAATAAAAGCCTTGAACCTTGAGCCTCTCATATGAAGCTACAACCAGCTGGCCCGATTAGCTTAGCATAAACAGCTAGCCTGAGAGTGATAATGATAAACCATTACTTGAAGCCAATTGAAGAAAACCAAGTAATAAACTCATTTGAAAACAGAATTAGTGTTCCACATGAAGTAAACATATGGAGGTCAGATGATGAAACAATCAAGTTTTTTGCTGTTGGAAAAAAATTCCTCCTGCATGATCGTGCAGAACCAGCCAGGACAGGAGTGACTAAATAACGATCGCATGACCCGCTAACACAACCTGAAATGTTACTTTTTTTTATAGCGTGGAACCAATATACAAAACAGCAAAAAGGTCGAGACACAAACGATGAAGGAGTTTTATTGACAACGATGCCAGAACAGTAACAAGGCTTTGCTTAGCATCCCCGTGGCAGAGAAGTGAAATACCTTTAAAGTCATAAATCAGCTGCTCTTACTGAGGCCTCTCAAGGCAAATCCTTGTATTCGCTACCTGACATCATCTCCAACAGAGCGTGACAACTGTGATAAGACTTCCACACAACCTGCTGACAAGTGTGTGGGGGGGGGGGCTTTATGATCTAATAGTGATGACATCCTCCTTACAGTGTGCCTTTGAGCTCCACAAATCAGAATCAGAATACCTTTACTTTTACTTGTTAAGGCAAAAGTAAAGCGCAAAAAAAAAGCAGTTTAAGGAGCAAGGATATAATATGAAAAATAAATTAACTAGACAAATTACAAAATACACATCCAGTGCCAGTCACAGTTTAAAAATAATAAGTGTAGCGTGTATAAAGAGTGTGATAGTATTACAAGTGGAAGTATATATTGCACAGTTATTTACAGATGTATTACAGAAGTTGAATAATGTAACTAAGTGACAGCAGCTATATAATAATAATTATGAAGCGGAAGATATATTGCACGTATATGGGATATAAGCAGGGGTTGGAAAAAAGCGCTGCATTTGGAACACGCTATATGTATCTGTTCCTGTATGAGTCTATATTTCTGTTGCTGCAGTATTTTGGTCTTTTATAGGATATTTAAATTCATCCAGAATCCTTTATATTGTGGATTATTATGTAATTTCTACTGATATTTGCTGCTTATTGCTATTATTTTATGATGTTTATACTTTATTCCACTTTTTAAATATTGTAAAGCCTGAACAAACTGCAGCTATAACACCAACATTTCCTAATTTGAAGACTTTTCTTTTTGCCGCTGCTTTTAATGGAGCTATTCCTATCTTAAACTGCACTGTAAACTTGTATTCATGTGTTTTTTCTTTTAATGTTTATTTTATTATCTTTGCTTTTTAATGACTGTTTTGAAATGCCATTTTCTTAATGTCTTTCTTGTAAAATAAACTTGCCTTGCCTTCTTGAATGTAAATANTACTGATTATATCACAGCTAAGGGGGTTGTCGCGAACCACGCCCCTTAGCTGTGATATAATGAGCATATACCACGGCCTGTCGTGAGCTATTGCTTAAATATATATAATATATATATTTATATATTTATATTAATCATTTTCGGGCATTCGGTTTTCGGCCAAGAATTTCCCATTCGGTGCACCCCTAGTTGCAACTCGACTCAGAGTTCAACACCAAAATACTTTTACCCAAGAAAAAACATGTCACATAGTCACTTTAACGATCCAAGTCGATCCAATTAGTTTGACCCAATCCGACACCATCCAATCACGTTGCAGAGGGAACCATAAATAACTTAAAGTTGACCTATCATGCTATATTTTAATAATATAGTGTCGGACCATACCTATATAAGGCATATTTATACTTTTTATTTTTCAAAATACCAAACAGATCATGCATTTTAGCCATTCCTCATTTTGCTCAATGTAACACTGTCTTTGCATGGGCTGATTCTGTGAGAACAGCACCATCTACAGGCCTGGCATATGTACTACAGCGTCTCCAGCACTTTCGAACGGCAATGTCCGTGGCTGTCTCCTCCTGATTGGTGGAGTTGGCCCAATAGCCGTAGCGCCACTTCTGTGACGTCATAGAAGTGTTCAAATCTGGATCAGTCTGTATCAGATCCGTTGCAGCCCCTTTTTAAGAGATTTGGGTATGGAGGAAAATAGAGAGGGTTGTGTTTTCTGACACTTGGTGAGTTCCCTGGAACACCGGGGACACATATTCATGTATAAAAGACGTACAAAAGTGCATTTTGCATGATAGGTCACCTTTAACTAAGCAAACATTGGAGACAAAGATACCAAAGCTGATTTTGTTTGCATTCAAAAAACGATGCAGTGGTCAACAAAAATCAAATCCCAGTATGTAAATGTGAAAAAAAATGTAATGAGGGTCTGACTTGTTTGGAACTTGACTTTAGGCTTGCAAAACATTGCCTTATACAAGCTGCAAAATGTACTTTTTTTTGTCCACTGTTCTGTTTCTTGGCTAAGTGATGCAAATGTAGTATTTCTTCCCCTGCTGTTGCCTGTATTTGCTGTGTACTTACTTCTGTATCAGTGCAGAGGGATTAGCGCTAAGACAGACAGGATGAGGCCCACACAGAACTGATCAAACATCCTATCTGACTCGCACCGTTGAACCAATGGACCATAGTCTCAGTTCCGTTTGACTGACAGAGAAAACACTGTGATTTCTCGCAGGCAAGCAAATAAAACGATGAAAGGAAAATAAAAGCCTCCACCGAGACATCAAAAAAAAATTCCACTGACTTTGATATGAGCCTTTGGTTATACTTCAACCGTACCTGCTTGTTCTTATGTGGCTGCCATCTCATCTGTGTACTTTCAAAGCAAACATAAGACATATTTAACAGTGAGAGGGGCTTTTTTAGGTGGGTATTTTTCAAAGATAAGACAGAAGATATATCGTTCAGTATCCAAAGACACTTTTTATGTCATCCGAAATGAGTACGTGGGTTGGATGAGTCTTATTTGTCTATTTTTAAATTAGATTTACTTTATTGATCCCAATTTGATTTGGGAACAGGGCATTGCACATAATGTGGAAATGAAAAAGAGTAGAAATAAACAAACCTAAAATAGAAACTTCTCAATATAAAAAATAAAACCAAACTAAAATATATAAATAGTGACAGTGAAAGATAAAAATCTGTAGATTAAATGAACAAATATACACTTTGAAGTGCCAATTACTGCAAACTAAATTTAAAAGAAGGATAATATTTAAATAAATTAAAAAGAAATGGTCGAAAAAACACACACAAGATAATATAAGTGTTAAAAATAATAAGCAGGCTGCCACCTAGCATGGCGCAATCTTGCATAACCTTTATCTAATTCAGATCAAAAACACAAGATCAGTTGCCGATAAAATAACCTGAAAATGAAAAGAAAAGCGTACTTTCCCTTTTCAGGCTCCGGTGAGCTCACTTGAAGCTGTGCACGTGTGTTTTGTTCATGTACGTTAGCATTTGTGTTTGTGTCACCGTATGACATACTATTTGTGTCTGCATGGCTAGTATCACTGCAGGCCAGTTTGATATTTCAAGTCATTACCAGCGTCAGAAAGGGAAGAGATTACAGGGTACTGCAGCAATAACACACACTATTAGCCCGACAAGGTGTTATTATGCCTCTGGTGTCAGGTGAGATGTCAGAGCAGCTAGCCTGTGTCATGCTTACAATCGCTGGATCAGCAGGCTTACGCCGTAACAAGTGAGTAATGCAAACACATTCACTAGGAGGCAACAGTGTCAATTATTTCTCTGCTTTGTATTGTGTTAATCCACGGCTTTGCTGAACAAGTTTTTGGTTTAAATAATTCTTAACTAAAAGCACATGGAAGTTGATACAGCGTGACATTTTCCAAACATCTGGTTGTGCAACTTGTCATCACATTGCAACATATAATCCTCGTTTTGTTTGGAAACAAACTGTTACACTGCAGTTTTTTCTCTTTCACTTTCAGATTTGAAACATTTTTTCCGGGAACCTTTTCTACAGTAAGTGTGTTAAAAGCATTAAGAAAAAGCTCCCGGCCGCAAATGTGGATGAGCACATAAATTTCGACTGCCTCTTTTTTTCCTCCGTCTTTCTTGTTGCGTCTAAATTTTCCATGCCTGGCCTCCCTACTGCTGAGAGTGCTGTTCCTCGAAGCCGCAGTGTATTTTGAAGCGAGGTCGGGAGAGCGCCAGAGCTCCAAAACCAGGCACAAGTCTCCCACTGTTCCACTGGTTGGCTTGCTCTTGGCACCGGCTCCTGACCAGAGAGGTCTAGCTAGCCACAGCCACTGTGTGTGTATGTGTGTGAACATATATAGCCCTCCCCCCTCCTAACTTCTAAGCCTATATAGAAATAGCTTCGGTTGACTCATTTATGGGCTCTCCCACATAGAAACAGTACCTAGGTGTGAGTCAGAGAGCACAGTTTCTGTTGGAGGATTTTCAGTTTTTGTTATAAAACCCCAATCCTTAATATCCTCATATCGTGAGGTTCCCAAAGTACACGGAAACATCTGAAACGTCGACTTTAATTATATGTCTCATGTCCGAAGATGTCACATAACTGTATTAGGTAAGTTGAATGCAAACATATTAAATATGTCAGGTTCAACTTAATATTATTGTTTTCATCACACCTAATACCGTTTTGTGACATCTGTTGAGATGATACATTTAATTAAAGTCAACGTTTCAGTTTTTTCAGTTTAGTAACGTCTGCATGAAACTGAAGTAGAGGTTAGATGAAATTTAAGTTTTACAAATATGTACACATAAGCAATTCAGGGGAGCTCCTTTAAATTGCTTCCATTCCTTGGCTGACAGCAGTGAGGTCATCTCCAATAGAAAACGAGGCAAAGATGGTGTTTTTGACAAGGATCGAATGTCCTACTTTCCCTGCTTCTGCCATTACAGACAATCATAGGAAATGTCTTTACAGGATAGTCTGTCTTCAACCCTAACCTGTTCTGAAAGACCTACAGCATGTGAAGTGATAAAAGGGTGTTGGGGGATGGGTCGGACCACACATCACATCCTCACACTCGATGAACACATATGGATCTGACATTAATCCTGAAGGTTCCTCTGAGCATGTCAATGGAAAGCCATCCATCTGTCTTCGTCCTCAGACGGAATATCCACCCGGGGTCTGGAAGTCTAGGACGCAACACGCAAAACCGCAGCGAATATAAATAAATGGCTGTATTTCTCTCTGTGCTTTTGTCTGGTCAGGACACTCCGTGCAGACTCTGCCAAGTTGAGCATCTACATTTGGGTTTGGCTGTTCCCCTCTCCCGACAGCCCGGCCTGGGCCAAACCACAGGAAAAGGAAGCGAAAAGGTCCTCTCTGAAGGGCCTATAAAATATTGTCTCGGGGTAAAAATGGCCAACGTAAATGGCAACATTCAGTCTTTCCACTGCTAACAAAGGGCCTTTGAAGATGAAAACTTGGGGTAGTCGCTGTTGTTTTTGCTACCTTTTCTTTGCCCAAACCCCTCGTGTTTTACTGGTTCTCATAGTCCATTTGAGTTTCTAGTAAGTGCTTTGTGTTTCCTGGCAAAGATATAGTGCATGATATGGTGTAATAACCTCTGAGAACAGCACTTTAACTGTTTATTGGCACTGCTAGAGCACAGTTATGGCTTCAGATTACCTCGAAAACCCATCTACTACAAAGTTTATAAGTGCTATCAATGCAGATACAGCATATTCCTAAAAGCTGTAAACTGCAAACGGCTTAGTTTTCCAATGTGTTTGTATTAGTGACCTACTCATTTACAGTTGTAGTGATATATGTCAAGTTGAGCTGGAACTTTCCTGGTTCAAATCCACAAAGCTATAGCTGGAAGACCTTGGGGAAAAATAAACGCCTTTTTTAATGCTGCTGAAGTGAGTTGAGCCAGTCACCCAAAACTCCTCGAATAAATATGCTCAGTTTCATCAAGTGTATTTAATATGCAGGCTTTGCTGTTCAACATTTATGCTGAGATGGCCTTGCGAACTACGAAAAAAGAGGGTATAATATCTATCTTCAAAACATGATTATTATTATATTTGTATCAGGTGGTTGTGTCAGTATTGGCTACGAACTTTCTGATGCTAGACTTCATTAAGTTACTGCAAAGATATTCTCTGTTTGTTGTATGGGTTTACCAAATGAAATATATCTTTTAATACTTGTTAATGCGCTTTTGCATCCTTTGAGCCAGCCAGCTCTTTAGCCTACCCCTGTTTCCAGTTTGATGCTAAGCTAATCTAAACAGCTTCTGGCTGTAGCATCATATTTTATGTACAAACAAGAGTGATATCAATCAATCTTACACTCAGCAAGAAAGCAGTCATCAAACTACTTCTTTAATATTCCTGCTGAACCGCACTACCAGCATTGTAAACATTCAGCACAGGCAGAATCTCCTGAATACAATCCAAACATTTTGAACTGTTGGAAGCCACTTCAGTTTTTAAGTGTCAGTAATTCGAACCCCTTAATTTGGTTCCATAACTGCAAATGGCCGAGTTACAACCTAACCAATGTACAGTATACCTGCCGTGTAAACCCTTAGCTGTGAAATTGAACTGATATGTGGTGGTAGTGGTCGGGACCTCTTCCATCTCTCCACTGTGGATGTTTTACCCTCCTGACAAACACACAAACACAGATATATATAATACAAACCAATGTCACAAAGACTTAAAGTCAAACGGTAAAGCAAACTAGTGGCCTCCTACACACACATACAAACCAAACACACAAACATGCACCACACACATCCTCCCATCTTCCCACCCACTGTCTCAGTGAGTGTGTGACAGAACATACATTTTGAGAACTGCATTTATCTCCTTGTAAACATAAAACCAAATTAAGAGTCCCTCACAATACCCACGCACACATCTCGTAGGTGCATGAATGCATGGCTAAAAGCACTGGTGCATGCGGTGTATGCACGAACGAGGTGTGTGTGAGGGCTCAGTGTGCAAACGTGATGTGTGTGTGTGTGTGTGTGTGTGTGTGTGTGTAGGGCCATCTGGTCACCCCTGCCCTGCCATGGTCCCTGTGAAGTGCTGTCAGCGTGACCGTTGTGGTATCCCGTGGCGACTAGAGGCTTGCTGCACAGCACTTCCAGCCCGAGTAGCCGACCTCAGAAAAGGAAATTTGGGTCGCTCAAATGGAGGGGTTGCTCCCGAGCTATTTACAGAGCCCTCTACCGGTCCAGCGCCACCCACGATATTCCATATGAGAACCAGTGTGTGTGTGTGGTGCCTGTGGTGTGGTGTGTGTGTGAGTGTTGGGGGTTGAGGGGTAAGTGTGTGTATGTGAATGCGAGCGCTTTAATGAGGAAATGCAGGCTTTTATTTTGTATGTCTGCAGGCATTAATCCGTGTGTTCTGGCATTTAAGTGCATGTTTATTCAGTAAAACTCGTTATAGCCTATTAACAGTGATACTCTTTGATTATGATCTGCAGCCAATAAAGTAATTAGCATGGCACCTTTACCTGCACTGACTCACCTGTCAAACGCCGTAGATGAAATACGTCCTACATAATAAGAACACATCACCGAACACAGTATTCCACAAATCACTGACAGATATTGTAAATATATTCTAAAGAGTGCGTACCAGAGCCGAGATCCTTTCTAACCTTGCCCGTATAAACATCTGGGCGTCATGGTTGCCGATCATGGAAATACGATGAGGATACGGAGAATAGCGGAGCCTCAGATTAATGAGAAACCTGCCTGTAGGAAACTTTGGTTCAAGTGAGATCATGGGCATTTCTCTTTCGATGCCCATCAATTGGGTTTAGTGGTTTTCTCGTTGAGCCCTGTAGACGTGTGGAATAATGCTGAAGCAGGGCTGCGGATTCATTCGCCAATATTTAGAGGATCCGTTTTATATTCAAAGTATTTTATCGCGCCTGCTGAAATTGAACATGACCTGTGGTGTTGAGTAACTAAGTACATTTACTCAAGTACTGTATTTAAGTTCAATTTGAGGTACTTTACTTGAATATTTCCATTTTATGTGACTTTGTACTTCTACTCCACTACAATTCCGAGGTAAATATTGAGTGTTGACACTACATTTATGTACATTTAGTTACTTTACAGATATAAATGAATGATAAACAATATAATCAACACTTAAATAAGACTTTAATTTATGGCTTGGTAGCTTGGGAATTTAGTCCAGGTATAAATAAAGTAATTCAAATTCACCTTTACCAGCTTGATATACAAATCAATAATTAAAATCAAAACACATGGCATATATGATTGTGAAATGGGCCAATCTGCATAATGAGTACTTTACATATATATTCTGATGCCAATGCTTTTGTACTTTTACTTGAATAACATTTTGAATACAGGACTTTTACAATAACAGAGTATTCCTTCACTGTTGTATTTGGACTTTTACTTAAGCATAAGATCTGAGTACTTCTTCCACCTCTGAACATCACCTAACGTATTAAGAATCAGACCATATGAAGAAGCTTATAGCCGTATCACAAGCTGTGGTTTTATGTACAGAAGCTCAAAGGAGTACCTCGCCTACGTGCTCTTGATGTATCTGAGAGAAGGTAAGCAAGTAAACAACCTCTTAAACGCCTACAGGCCGAGAACGCTCCACCGCCACCCAAGGGGAGACCTCCTGCATTTCTCAAAGTCTCCCTACGCTGTGAATATTAGGTTAAGGTTATTTTAGGCCGACCCGCTCCAGAAGCAAATTACAGTGCAAGAAAGGGGGTAAAAAACCAAGTGGGTTGTCTACCATGTAATTTTCCTGTTTCTCTTTCAAAGCATGAGGTATTCCTCGAGGAAGCCCTGTTAAATTTACAAGCCATGACCCCACATCAGAGGGTAGAAGGCTCCTCTGACAAGAAGTATTGTATGGAGCTTTATGGCTTTATTTCTAGCACTTCATAAAGCTTCATGGCTGCATTCAATATCGTCTGTCTGTTTGTTTAGAGCAGATAATCAGAAGTTCTTTGAGTTTGACTCGGCATTCAAAAGAAGCCAACGCGATAAATCTGTCACCTCCGGCTCTTCTGTCAATGCTCTGTCAAGTGTTTATGCTTATGCACAGCAAACTTGGTTGGTATAAGATTCCTGCATAAGACCCTCTGGCTGATCCAAAGGAACCTCACCCTGAATAATGGTATTTCCTGCCTGAACAAGAGAGCCGCCTTCAGAAGAATGAGAATGATCACTGCTTTACCCCTCAAGTGTACCTCAAGACGTCTCAGCCATAATTATGCCAGTCTGAGAGACTCGCAGGTACCCTGGCATTACTTCTAATGCTCACACACACATACTTACTTCTTATTTATCATAAGTTACTCTCTTCTTGTTTTCTCATGCCTCAAGTTCGTAAACTCTTCAGAAAACCATTTAGCTTTGAGACTTTGATCTTTGCCAAGACTGCCTTACTGGCTATAATTATGCGCTACACATCCCATGCTAAATTGCAACCAGGGAATTCATGACACTTGAAAGCAAGAGTGGCAACACATAATGTTGTTAAAACACATATATATATAATCCAACCCTCCATAGGAGCATCCTCATCGACGTGCTGCACTACGAGGTTGTATATCCTTCCTTTTCCAGTTTCCAAGAGGCCCCTGCAGTGGTGTGGGGGGGGGGGATGTGCTCTGCAGTGCGGCTTGCTGGTTAATTATGGGTCGCTAGCTGCAGCTCGGCTGGCCTGGGCGGGTGTTGGAGCCAGTGGGTCTGGCACAGGGAGGTCTGGCCACAGACCCCGGCGGTGACGGCATGAAGTCTGGGACGAGTCAGAACACCAGCCCGGGGTTTGGAGCATTCCTCGCATTCCCTCCTCCCATGGCTGCCTGCCCGGGTGTGTGAGAGGCAGAGCGCAAGGGAAGGAAATGTGTGGAAGATGCAATATATGTGCATGTTCATAAAGGCATGTACAGATGTTTTACATCCGGCTGAACGGATGGTGCATCCTCGCTCCAAAACAAGGCAGCTTCGACCTTTCAGGAGCCGTGATATCTGAGCTGAGAGCGAGGAGCACAGCTAAGTCCTTGGTGCTGGTGCTGTCAGTGAATTGACAGATTTCTTTGGCACATTTGTATAAGCAGCTCTTGAATGATTTTTGACATGCAGAACCCGTCTAATGTCTAGGAGACTTGTTTAAAACAGAGAGGTGCTCAGTTTCACGTGTTTTCCGAGTTAAGAGACAGCTCTAGAACGCTGAAGCCACAAATTGTGTCTAAAATATATTTGATTTACTACCCCTATACAGTATACAAGAGTAGGAACGCTTTGAAACCTGAACTTTGCTCAATGAACGGACAGAGAAGCACCATTATATCTTGAAACTTGCCTTCGTATAGTTCCTTAATAACCCCTTTTTTCCCAAATGTTCCTCTCATGGAGGTTTACTTTATGTGTTATGTTTATTAAGGATCCCCATTAGCTTTTTAAAGCTACTCTTCCTGGGGTCCGGACTTTAATCACCTAACAGATTGGCAGCAGGACGACACATTGTGTGTATAAGATACAGAAGAAAAATGTAGTCATATAAAAGTAAACGTAAAAAAAACATTCAGCTTGTACACTTTTAATGAAAACACATGGTATTTGAAACAGTAGTTGCTCAACCTTGTTATTTCTGACAAATGCTAATCAAATGTCTACTTATATTCAAAAGGAAATAAGTTTCTCAATCATTTTGAAAAGTTTTGTCAAACTTATGTGGAAATTCCTGCTTAGCTATAAACATTTTTCGTTTTTGCATAATCAGCTGACATGTTGAGCAATATTGGTGAACTCAATTTACTGCCACTGTACCAATTGTCTCTATTTTCCTTGTAATTGCCATAAACAACCACACGGCTCCTTCTAGGAAACGTCTTGAAATAACTCCCGAATACATTTTAAAGTTCATTTTGTAGTTAATTGTGGGAATGACCCACTTCTTGCAGATCTCTATTGGACAAAACCATTATTATATTCATAATGGTGTTACATAATTCACAGTTAAGTGATGAGGTGTAGCCCTGCCTGGTCAGAGGCGACTAAAACATTTATAAAGCACTTTTGTGTGTTTAGAGGAAGCGAGACCTGCTGTAGACACAGACAGGTGAGTGGGCTGCAGAGACGACGAGGAAGTCTCCACACTCTGAAAACACAGATCAAAGCTTCTGCACGTCAACAGGCTGCTGTGTGTACATAGCTCAGGCTCTTCTTCACAGATCCCTGTATCTCTGTCTCTTCCGTCGCGTCAAAGGACCCAGCCACGTCGGCCCACCTGTGTGTGTTGTAATAAAGGTGTCAGATGTACTACAGTGCCAACATACTGACATGTAGTTTCTCATGGCAGTCGAGGAAGTTTCACAACTAAGGGCCTTATTTTTAGCTCTCTTGATGTTCAGTTGTAAAGGAAGGAACCTCCTCAAATGTTGTCTTCATGTATCTTAGTCAGACCACCGCAGCTTCACCCAAAGGTAAAGAGTTAGTTTGCTCAAAAATAGCTCCAAAGTCGGGGAGAGGGCCACCAAAAAAGCCCTATTTCTTTCCCCACACGACCTTTATTTTGACAAGGCTGGGAGAATAGGGTATTTATATATGGGGCTGTGTGCTGTGGTTTCTCCACAATTACAGAGTGGCAGTGCTTAGACTGGGAGGCGTGCTGGAGGTTTATGGAGGGGGACATGAGGGGACCAGCCCTCCTCAGTGTCTCACTATCTGACGTATAGACTCCAAAGGCGCACATTTCAAAAGGACGCAAAGTCAAGCACATCTAATAAAGAAATACACTGCCCAGTCATCAGGGAAATTGTGACATTATTTCATGCTTTTTAAAAGTATGAACAGCATCTTTCCAGTTAGAGCCAATCCTCCGCTGCCCTAAACCTTTACATTGCAATGAGGTTCAATTTCAGTGTTTAGAAGGTGGTCAGTAATGTTTTGAGAGGTTCTGGCGTGGGCCGGAGCCTCTCTTTGTAGATCCACTGTATTATGGTTGCGATATAAACAAGGGATCTTCTACCAAACGTCTTGCGCAACCGCTGCGAGCCACGTAGAGGAGGACAGTGGGAGTTTGTGTTTGTTTCGTGGATGCTGTGTTGAATCTGGCGTCGGCCTCTGCAGGGGTGAGTAGAGAGGAGAGGAGGGGGGAGGAGGGTTTGCGGTTTCTGCTGGGGAGCCTGGAAGTCAGTCAGGGCGGTGGCTGAACCACCTTCCCTCCACAAGCCGACATCCACCCCGCTCCCCAAGAGCACATGTGAACGCACATTTTCATAGAAGCACATATCAACCTTATAGGATTCCTCTCATCACTTTCATCAAGTACTGTACTTAAGTACAACTTTAAGGGACTTGTACTTTGCTTGAGTATTTCATTTCATTTTTGCTACTTGTACTTCTACACCACTACCATTCATTGTGTACCTTTTTAGTTACTTTGCAGATTTTGATTAATGATGTGAAATATAAACACCCCTTAAATCAGACTTTAGTTCCACCTGGAGTAAATTCACAAGCTACCCTGCAGTATACAAAGTTATTAAAGTTAGCTGCACCTTTACCAGCTTTGAAAAAACACATTAAGGCATCAATAATTATAATCAAAACGTATCATATATATTATTCTGAAATGGGCCAATCATCTTTTACTTGAGTACTCCTACACTCTGTTAGTTCTACCGTTACTTAAGTACAATATCTAAGTACTTCTCCCACCTCTGCCTCTTTTATATACTCCAGCTTCTCTGTACAGTAAACTGAGGAAGACATCCTGCCAGGCGAACAACAGGAAAGACAAGACTGCCTTGTTTGCCAGAAGAGCACGTAATGCAACAGCTAAAGACCGCCGCCACAGGAGAGTAGAATTAATGAAACACCTCCAGTCTTCAAACTCTCTTGATGACTTTTATTTTCATGTTTCCTCACTACTGAACTCTATATTGTTTCAAACTTGCTCCAGCCTGTCTGTATGTCAAGGCTGACTTTGAAATGTAATACATCACCACCGGGGGTGTGAAGGTTCTCAACAACAGGCTTGTTGTGTCTCTCCGCTACAATGACAGACACCTGAGAAATGGAAAACAAACAAGCAGAGCTGGTGCTGATAGACGTACCTACAGTATCCTCAATGCACTCACATACATTTCATAGCTTGGCACAGCGGGCACTACATGTGTCAGCTTCAAGATGATGGCACTTTCATCCCTTTTTCTTTTTATAATAATAATAATGCCAACCTGATCTTCCCGATCTCCTTGTTCTTGTTTCCAAGGCTTGCTCTTGTTTCTGCCTACGCCTGGATTTAGTCACCATGGCGGCAAAACAAATCCTCGTATCAAATGTATTACATCAATCACAATACCTCCATTTTGCTCCCACATTAAAGGATATCATGGTTTATGAGTGGAGACAACGGTGCATTAAAGGTGTATGGAAGGCATTGTGGGTTTGTTTGCATTTGTGGTTGGTAGTCTTAGGGCCTATTGTGATGTAAACAGTGCGGTTTCACAGCATAACGGAGAATAAATGGGAGAATTTAGTGATGTCACAGGTACGGTGAAAAGTTAATATGCCTGTGAATGACTAACAGTAATATGAGTCGACTGTAATCGTACCCACACGTCTGCCTAACTGTTTTCAAGGAATATTATTGTTGGATCAGTGTCGCATTGTTAAGCAGCCATTACAATAGCTTATTCACAATACAATACAATACAGTTAAACATTAGTTATAGTATGTCCACTTTCATTTTAAACACAGCCTTGTTATTACAATGACAATACGACTAGATAAAAGTCTGGCATATTCAAATACATTTTTTATTAGCAACACAATTTGTACCCGGTATGTTAATTGAAGCCTTCAGATTGTTAAATTGTTATTCAATGATATTGTAAGGATCATAACTACTGGTGCATTTATATTAATGTGACATTTTAATGTTGAAAGGGAGGAAAGTACAGGTAATTTTATTGTTGTAGGGAAGGGCTGGGTAATGACAACGATCTGGTGTTATGATCCGTATTATGACTCGGGGGTTATAATTAAATATATTGCAATACTATATTCAAAGTGGTATATTGGAAAACAGTCTTAGTATAAAGAACACACTCATATGCATAGCATTTGTTTAACAGAACAGTTGGATCAAAGCTAGTGCCTTGGGAAAATCCTTATATGTATTTCCCTAATGAGAAATATGTACTTTTTATAAACTTTTTCTTTTAGTAACAATACAGAAGTGTATCGAAATGTCCTTTGCTTCTATTGTAGAGAGTTTTAATCCACATGTATTGGAATATTGAATGCGAGTCAAATCATAATCTGCAAAGTGACAATATCAAATACCATACCTTTTATATTAGTAAAATAAACCGTAGTGATTCTCTGTGTAAAACACCTCAAAAATGCTACTTAAGTATTTGAGGCAATGTTTGTTTTTATAGGCTGATCCCTCACATGCAGTACAGCTATTTTACAGCTCATATCAATATCTTCATCGGCAGCCTCTACCCCCTAGGTTTGTCACCGGACACATAAACAGGGAGGTTTTATTTTCTCCAGTTCTTCCTCTTCTCTCGGCACTCAGAGGCAGATCAAATAGAAACTGCTCCTGTCACCTGTCAGAGGAATGTGCCAGCGCTCGCGTCCATCAGCAGCTCCTCTCAAACAGGCATAGCTGTGGCTCACTGTAGGCCCCGAAAAGGCCCCTGGGCAGCAGCACCTTACCTGCTGGATCTGCTGGGGACATGCATGTTCACGTGCATGTGTGTTGGGTGTGCAGATCACCACGCAGGTTTGCACTCACGCATGTTTACTATCATGGACGCAGCCAGCGGTTCATCACGTGTGCCGACATGTCCTTCCCTGCTCGGCGGCCTATGTGATGTCTGCGGTTTAGACAGGGCGTTCCAGCGTGTTCACCACCAACCGGGGAGAAAGAAGGGGATTTGGCATGTGTCAACAGGCATACCTGTAACCTGGGAGATGTGCCCTGCAGGCACCTAGTGATTTTCTCATGATTGTGTTGGCCAGACGCAGACGACAGGGCTTGCAAAAGTAGACTCCTCAGCAGGACTGAGGTGGCTTAGCGTGGCGTCAGACACACACACCACTGCATTCCATTGAGATGCTCTTTAAGCAAAGGGGGGGTGTTACACTAAGTGTGTGTGTGTGCGCTTACATCCCTGTTTGTGTGAGTCTATCACAATTACTGTTTGTGTTTGTGGCCACTGAGGGCTAGTGTCACGGCAGCGCTCAGGGAACAGAACACAGGTCCAACCCTGAGAACCTGAGGAACCTGAGTAGACGTTATGGGACTAACGGAGTCTAAAGGCTTAGGCCAGGCCCGACACAAACACTTACCTACTGTGTCTGCTGTCTCCGTCACTGTGTACTGGAAAACAAGAGCTTTGGTGGAGACAGTGGATATGAGGGGTACCCCTGGGATGATACCTAGGCCCGGGCTTTTTGTTACATATCTCGTGTTTGTTTTCGGTTTTGGTCATGTTGAAACGGCACTGCATCACTCCCAATATTCCTCTTGTGTTCTCTCCTCTCCCATGTCCTCTTACAGTCATTTCTCTGAAGTAGTTCCCAACACCAAGCGGCAATAAATGTGAGGAAAAGTGTGTGAGGGGGCATTCATCTTTTTTAACAAAAGAAGGGCCTTGTAATAAAAGAATTTTCTCGCGTGTGAGTATCCGGGGGTCTTTGAGTGACAGCTGGCATTGCATGACAAACAAAGCAAGTGATTGCCATCAGCTGTCATGAGGCAGAAGATGAAACGCTTTCTCAAGACGGGTGAAGAGAGTAACTCTTACTGTTGCACTTGTAGTGCCGCCACACCTAAAGACTCTCCCGTTTGATCTCGGTTGACACTCATGTCTTTGTCAGGTACGACGACAACAACAGAGAGGTTGTTAGCACATTTTCTTTGTATTTCAATGTGTGCCTGTGCTGGCATGAGTTATTATTTGTGTACTGTAGGTGTATACATGTGTGTTCGGGAAAGGGGGAAAATGTATCAATGTTAGCTTCGATCTGTTTACTTATCTTCTTACAATATACAACTATTCGCAACTTCCAAAGGTGAATAAAAAAATACCTCTTACCTTTAAAAAATGTTTAAGGTTTGCCTGCCTTTGAGTCATTTAAATTACTCATCAGATAATATTACTTTTTCAAATATAAAACTTCTATAATCTTAAATACTCTGCTTTTAAGCCATATTTTTGCCAGACCGTCTTTTTTTTTATTAACCAAATGAGCAACCCTGCATACTTTAACATTTAAATTGGATATCTTTTGAATTCATTTTGGATCGATCCGAGAGATACCAAAAGATGTACTGCTATATCTGGTCAGTTAGCATTAGGTAACACCCTCACATATTTAAATTTGCTTCATTATAGCGTTCATTATTATTAGTCAATTTATTGAACATGTCAGAAACAAAAACATACAACAATAATATATATATCTTTTTTTCCTTTTTTTTTTCTCACTCAAATTAATAATTATAACAAAGTACCCAAAAACAAAAATAAAAAAACAAAAACAAAAAAAAACAATAATAATTCTCAAATAGTCTCTGTCATGTTCAACAAGGGCAAGAAGAAGCTTTAAAAAACTTTTCTGGTCCTACCCCCTCTAGCATATATTTTTCTTATAAATAAAATATTAGGTCATCTTCATCAGCGACATGTTTGTCTTGTTAATTTGTTTGCTTTTTGTTTTTTACAAAACAATCAGAAAGAAATTACTTTTACAATTACAAGAAATAACAACAAATGGGATTTTACAGGTCCTGTTCATAACCATTAATGATTTGGCTCCTAAATAATACTTTCAGTTTAGTTCATCATGTAGCCCTCTATCTCTTGCCATTAATTTACATTAGCATCTGCACTCTCCATGCATATTGGCTCAGGGAAAAGCCTAACTAAGGCAAGCTGATATAATCATTAAGATAAGCTGACTGCAGACCCCGAGGTGACTCTTCATGGTCGAGTTGTGTAATAGTAATAGCAGGGTTCCTCCACGAACAGGGATTGTGGAGCAGGGGAATCTCTAATTGCTCCAATTATCAAGGGAAACCTGCATTCCTGCAGGTGGTAGAGTGAGCAGCCGGTGTTATGACAGTAACCATGCTATTAGCTGCTCATTAGATTACAACACTACAAATAAGTGGAGCTCAATTTCACCCCGACCTTCGCATGACAAAAAAAAAGGATGTAGCAAAGCATCATTTATATAGCACTTCTTTTGACATGCAGTTGCAAAGTGCTTTACACACACATTTATTCATGAATAAAGTAGACATATGAACAAAAATATATGACAGGTATCAGGTTCAAGAAAAAGGCTTGCCTATACAGATATTTTTATTACAGCCACCTGAAACAGTCCACAAATGGTACTATAATACTTTTGTTTGCATTTTGAGTGTGGAAAAACTTTAGGATTGGAGTTGTCGTGGAGATAAATGAGGATCAAAAATATCAGATATATAACAAGTCAATGCTTCACATGTAATCAACAGGGTCTTGCAGTTTATTCTGACTCTAACGTAATACTACGTAAACAGTTTATGGCAGCCCTGCTGAGGCATGCATAGAAGAGGTTTGAATTGAGTTGAATGGTGCATTGGATAAGTTACTACCTTTGTCAAACAAGGATAGAGGCTCCTTAAACGTCCAATAAGAGAGGCGTTGTTTTGGGTGGGGTGATTTATTAGTTCTCCTGTCAACGACACCACTAGTAGAGAACATTGTGTCTCGCTGGATCACGACCAACATAATCAAAAACTCAAATAGATGAACCGTGTCCTATTAAGTTCAGATAGCGCTCAAAGCCATGTTCCTTTTAACAGTTATGTCTTTGTTGTACCGCCGACTTGTTGCTCAATATGAACTCAATTTTTTTATTTGCAACACGAAATGAATATGTAGTTTGTGTTTTTGATCACATGGATTTAAATATTCCTCAATTTGTATATTTATTTCTTATAACAACAATCACACCACATGCACCTATAGGTTCAAGAGGTGCCGCAGCACTGGAAGTGTCAAGGCTAATGTCGCGGCTTAGCCTCGGCCATATCATGTCGCACTGTGAGGTGTAGCTGATGCATTATTTATCTCCTGGCTCACTTAAGGTAGGATTTAAGGCTCTGGTGTAGCTGGCAGCACACATTAAGGAAATAGAGACAAAGCGTGTCCATATCGCTCTGACACTTACTTACTACCGCTGTCCTGTCTTTCCTATGCCTATACACTTGAAATAAGTGTTGTAAATTAGCAGCACACGAGTCTACGGGTGATCGCTGCACAGTCAAAACCAGATATTAGTCACTTGTCCAAGTAGCGGGCTTCAGTGGAGGCCGCAGGGGGACACGCTCTCTTGGGTTGAAGACGTTACAAAGTAGTGTTAGGCCAGAGGTCTTAGAGGAACTAATGGACGGAGTTGAGGGGTTTCAGAGTCGCCGTGAATTATTAAACACGATCAAGTTTCCCGTGTTCTTCTTGTACACAAACGCTCGGCCACATGGGAGCAGGACTCTGGTGGTTCCTCTTGCACGGTGGAAAGAAAACCAACACCTTTAATCCCTACAAGGTGTAGAAGAGCGGAGGATCACACTGCTGAGACCCGAGTGTGTTTGGGATGTTTTGTTCCCACACGTGCAAAGACATGCGTGTACCGTATACAGGTGGTTCAATGGAGTGGTTGTGGCATAGGGATGGTTCAACAGCAACTATCTATTATGCATATATCTGTCTTTATCCATTACTTTTTTTAGTTTGTGTTAAGATCTCTATAGCGTACAATGGACCAAGGTCTGTACGGTTAGAAAATAAGCTTTGAAAGATGACACATTTGAATATTTATTTAATATTTTGGGCTTCTTCCCTAGGTTATGTATAGTGAATGTGATTTCCTCTCCTAACCTGAAGAGGCTCTTTATGCTTTATGCTTAGTTGAGTGTATTTGAGAGAAGGTCCAATGCAACTTTAATAAACACATGTGAAAAAAGCAAATGCTATTTTTCATCTGTAGTCCCTGGTAAAGGTGCTTTTTAAAAGACCTCATAAAAACATGCCAATTTAAAACATGGCAGTTTTATTGAAAAGAGGAAACAGTTGTGTACTTTAATGTTGACTTGTTGACATTGTAAACAAGCAGCAGGGTACAGTACAGGAGTAGTGAGAGTTGAGCGCTGACAATATGTTAATCATCCTTTGTTGTAATCGATACTGACAGATACGTGTTTAGTCGTCTGATGTGAATGGTGAGTTATAGCGTTCTCTCAAACCTCTGACAGACGAGCCTAACTTGCTGAAGGCATTTTTCCGCTGAGGAATAGTAAAATCTCCTTTTATAGACCCTGCAGTGCCATAAACAGTATTTGTTCTTCAGTTAATATTGGGTACAAGTTGATGACGTTGCATACCAAGCCCGCTTTTGCATGTTTTATAAGGTCATCCCAATTTAGAATAGAATATCTCTAGAGAGTGCATTTGTTTCTTGTCTTATTTCGTGCTTGTTTTGGAAAATAAACTTGATCTTTTCCGTGCATTTCCATTGAAAAGCTGTGGTTTATTCAAGCTGTTTAATTAATGAAACTTTAGCCACTTGAGGCAGCATTACAAAGTTGCAAACACAACAATGACATATTATGGCCTTCTTCCGTTAAGATAAACCTTTTTATATCATGATGTAGCAATATATATATATCGATGTAGGGAGGCTGTGGCTCACTGGGTAGTGTGCTGGACTTTGAATCAGGGGATAGCAAGTTCGAGTCCCACTGCAGTCAGCATGTCGTTGTGTCCCTGGGCAAGACACTTCACCCTGAATTGCTCCTGTGGGGATTGCCCACAGTACTCAATGTATGTGAGTCGCTTTGGATAAAAGAGACTTACAAGTATCATGTAATAGCATGTTTTCTACTTAATCAATAAAGAAATAGTCTATATCAAATAACGACATGTCGAAACCTGTTTTGTTTACTCCTATGTGAACTAAATACGTAATACATAAATAGATAAGCGTGGGCCTAGCCTACGTTATGAACATTTCAAATATAAGTAAACATGAAACACATATGTTGTTGATGTATTGAGGCAACACAAAGTTGTCAATAAATAGATATCTGCCTATAGCTAACGAATAAACGATCCAAAGCAAACATAAAACTTAAAAAGAAACCAACCATTTGCATTCGGTAGTTGGTTTTTGCAATTGCGATACGAAGGACATTAAAAAATATATATATTTATAGACATATTTATATTCTTCTGATAATATTGCGAATTGCTCAGCCCTACGGTTTCACTTTATACACTTGAATTAGCTCGCTTGTTACCATTGTTAAGGTTCATTATAGCAGCTTCAGTCATCAAGGAACTTTGGTTTAGGCGACATATATGATATATTGCAAAGTGCTTTATTATATAATCAAACACATCACTGACCATTCTTGGGTAAAAGGGTAAAGGCAGCAGATTTACCGTCGTCCACTTTGAATTATTGAACCGTCTTTACAGTGTCTCCGATCTCCAGGAGGTGTGATGGCCTCCCGAGCTCCTGTTACCTCCCCATCACTAATTACATCTACGTCTTCTTCCCAGAGCCACTAATGAAGTGTTATTTATTAGGATAATAACAGATGACCTAAAAAACGTTGTGTAAATAACACTCTGTTCTTAGCTAATCGCCTTCTAAATGGACTTGTTCATCGATATGGGGGTTAACTCCTTAAATGTTACGACCTTTTAATCGGCATCATTCTGATTTTAATTATTGAATTAATTTGCAGGGAACACTATGTAATATTATAACGTAGGGTTAGATACTTAGCACTTAGCATTGATTTTGTAATATCGGCACCTGTGATGGTACCTTTACCATGACCTCAATTCCTATCTGTTCGTTTGGCTTTCATGATCAAAGATACGAACCGCCTGATGAACTGAAAAGGAAATCAAAGCAGCTTCAATAGATAGAGCATACTCCAAACCAATTACGACATTTTGATGAATTCAGAAGTGTCAATGCAGACTTTTCTGACCATGAGAAGCACTTTGTCTTTGTTAGCTCATGGTGTAAAGAAGGCGCTGGTTTGGGAATATTGGCTCCAGGGTGCAATGGAAAATCCCATCCTGTCCTATGTGTTTCCCTGGCAGTGAGGTCATGTAGTCTACCTCACCACAGGCCTGAGGACAGACTCATTTTAATTCACCGGGTGCGATCACTGGGTGGCAGTGTTGAGCCAGAAAGCTGGAGGAGGGAAGAGAGGAAGAATCGGTCTTAATGCACATACAGTACTGTGTGTCTGGATTAACATGTTAATCATAAACACGCAGGATATACACGCCGGGAGGTTCAGTGCAGATTTGGTTATATCCTGACCACCTGTCATTTACAGGTGTAAAGACAGTCAGTATACAGGCTCCCCCAAACACTTCTCCTCACTGAGTGACCCCATTGTTCCCCTGTTGCTCTGTGAGTGACTGTGAGCATTGTGCGTTGCCTCTGAATGCGAGGGTCCTACCTGTCACCAGCTATAGCCCAGAGGACAAGCCCCTGTCTCTACTTTGTTATCGCAGTGACAGGGGGACAAGGAGAGACTTCCAAGAGAACCTTGTTTGGGCGATCACATGATGATGAAGTGACCTGGTCTGGATTCACAAGTGTCGATGGCGGCTGTCAGCGCTTGTTTGATGGGTGGCTGTCCCTCAAATGGGCCGGTAAATTGATTGTTAGAAATGAAAGACACTATAAACCCTTCCTGTGCGTCTACTTTTTGGGGATTATTCTGGAAAAACTGTGTTTTTAATTTAATTTGGATGGACCATAAAATCATATGCAGTGGGACGGGCAAATTACTTTGAAGTGTGGAGTTACTGTAAACAAATTACATGGCAATTTCAGAATAAAAGAATCCATTAAATTACAATAAATGAGTGAAGGACTTTGCTTTTGTTATGCAATCTAACATTTTCAATCTAAATACGGAAATCAAACTACATTAAAATAAATCATCATAAAAAACTAAATAAATATGAGAGAAGCTACCATTAACAAACCTGGCAGCCTCTGGGTTAATTGACTATAATCCATTTTCAAAAGTTAATAGTACAGGTTATGTTGGAAACACTTTTACAAATTTTAGGATTTTACTGACTTTGATTTTAAACCACATTTTAAAGGCATTATCAAAAATGAATAAAATAATCCATGACAAAGTCTCTATAATCTAACGCATCTTTGAAAAAAGTTATCCGGGCTGTTTTCAGTATTTTATTTCTTGTAATCTTATTTTCATCCTGATCACATGCAATCCATTCCTACCCCACCAGGATTGTGAGAGTGTAGTGTTTTCCTTTATGTTCACAATATTATGTTCCACATGTCCACGTCTTCGCCTCCTTAAGTCCTGACCCTTTGCACACTTTTGTAAACCTCTCTGTCTCCGTCGTTCTGGAGTGGAGACATGCCCAGCACTCCTTAATGGCCCTTTGTTCAACCTGCAGGCCCACAGGTCAGGGGTCAACTGCACCTGAGGCCGATTCCCACTAACAAAAGCTCTGTGTTTACTGGCACCAGGCCACCACTTCCCTGTCTCCTGCATTGGGGGGGGCACACATAGGTCAACAAGATGGGGTGGTAACGGCAAGATGATATGAAAAAACTGGGTGTTTTAACTGTATTTGTGTCCAAATGTCAATGCATTTGTGCAACATTTAAAATCATGACATAGTAAAATGATTTATAGCTGTGTTTTAGTACTTTATAATTATAGTAGGTCAGTTCTCCTGGATTTAATGTTTATGGGATGAAGAAGAAGAACAAATCTGGAGCTTGAGATGTTTCCACGTTAAAAAAATCACAGCCTGAGCTCACAGGAAGTTTGTTATTTCTTGCATGAAAATAAAAGTCTACTTTCTCATCGGATATAAACAAAAAGGAAGCGGACTGTGTGGGCTCAACCAGGGTGGTATGTTGCAGTAGAGAAAACAAAGCCATGTCCAAAACCTCACCATAACCTCAACCGACCAAACCAAATCTAATCCAACTTCAACCCAATACATCTAAATCAAAACTTAAAAAGGTGGTGTGGCATTTCAATTCTCTTAAAAACAATGTTTTCACCATTTTTTTTTTCACCAAGTAAATATGCTACACTAAGCATAAATAAGTCTGTGAAACGATCGCACAACAATCTAATTAACATCTGCAATTGATAGACGAAGAACATGTTTCTACGACGGGATTGGTTAGTATCAATACTTCGCATTGCGTCCAACACAAATGTCATGCACTGCTCTCTAACCCCGAGCATGGAAATGAAACGGGAAGGACGGCCATTCGCAGCCCGTCTGGCACCTAGTCAAGGACGGCAGATGGGAACCTTTAAGCTGCCACACATCCGCCCTCAGACGGAGCAGAAGGCGGCCCACTGACCAGATTGGACCCCGAGACTGAATAGAAGAAACAGTTGGGAGCTGCGAGAGGACTGGGTGGTGTTTGGGATGGGGGGGGGGAGGGGTTGTTGAAGTTTCTACCTGTCAGGACATGAGCAGAGCAGGTGAACCCCCGTCCCCAAGGACCTGCTCCCCTTTGCTTACACACACACACACACACACACACACACACACACACACACACACACACACACACACACACACACACACACACACACACACACACACACACACACACACACACACACACACACACACACAGACACACACACACACACACACACACGGCCAACCCCCTCCACCTGTCACTCGGATTGGGAACCAGCAGGGTGCCGCCCTCAATCCATCCCACCCTCTTTCACCGACTCCATCTCAGTTACACCCCCTTTTTCCATCCCATCCTGTCAAATTAGCTCGAGGCTACTGGTACTGTACCTCTTTCTTTGCCCCCCCCCTCCTTTTAACTTCTCTGCATTAAGCTGGCGCCTGTTTTTAAGGTGTATTCAGTGAAGTTGTATAAATGTTATTTACTTTGATCACTTAGTCAGGAGAACAGCTGCTTTTTTTGACACTTTTGTATCAGTTAATATTCATTTTAAGGTTTGAAAAAGGTAAACTAAATGCTGTTGTTATTTAAAAACATCAGGCTAATGACATTTTCTGCATTTGTGGTACAAAATGTGCATCCTCAGTATGTTTTGCATCCTGCTTTTTCAGCGACAGTGGTTTGTAGCAAATAGGAAAACTGCTCAGTTAGTGTCAGCAGCAACATCTGCCACTTTTAAGACAAATAAAAGAAGCAAAAACAACATTAACATAAAATTAGAACTGAAAAACAAAAAAAAACAACACCGCAGTTCTGCCCACACTCTTTGACTAACCAGGGATCTCTCGGGACCTGTGGCACATAAACACCACAACTGCTAAGCTCCAAACTGAAATATGGCTTTCATTTATTATTTAATACTTTATGCCATAATAGCCAAAGCTAAAACTGTTGGAAATTAAGCCCTGCCAACAAGTGATATGTGTTTTTTTTTAGGAAAAACGTTGTAGTGGAGGGATGATGTTTCCCAGTTCACACTCGGTTAACAGTGTATCTGTTAGCCAATAAAAGCCCAGAACTTGTCGGCTGATTGTTTCTGAGATGCTTTTCCGCCCATGTGTCCCGCCTCTTTATCTCTCCACTGTTTACCTGCATGCAACCAGCGCCTGCTGAAATGTGTTTGTTCAATAGTTATCACGCTATAAACACAAACCAGAACCCGTCAGATTCCAAAATCTTCTAAATCCCTTCCATCATCATTCAATGCATCAGTGCAATCGTAAAATAGCCTTTAACTTCTCTCAAATTGTAATTACTTTCTTTAGTAAATAACGATCTGTTTGAATGTTTACTTTGCTGCCAGGCGGATTACGGGTGTTTGCACAGAAGCTGATCAAACTTGAGTCACAGATGGGACTGTTCTTGTTAAATCCTGAGTGTTTTGATTTGGAAATAAAGCTGATACCTTCTTTGAATTCATAGTAATTATCGACAGTGCATTCAACCACAGTGTGAACGGCACATATTGAGTATTAGAAAGTCATGCTGGTTTACATTTCCACCCATGCTTTGTAAATGTAAGTAAATGTAAGTAAATTTTTCACGTCTTCCTGGTGACTTCCAGTTTACTCTCTCACTGGAGTTGACTGTGGTTATACTGGGAAGCAATTGGTGTGAATTTTAAACCTGCCAGTGTGCAGCAGTTATACGAAATGGCAAACATGCTTGGGTGAGTTTCACTAAATAAATACTGGTTGAGATCATAAATAATGTTTGGTCTATATATGACAACCAGCGGCTGAGTCACCCTGCTCGGCACGGTCTGACTCACCTCGACTGCACCGCTGAGACCTGTTGTGATGAGTAGTCTGCCAACTGCACGCAAACGCCCTCTATAAACACTCAGGTTGTTTTACTAACAAATTGTGTACAAATTGTATCATAAGACATAATGGAGGTATTTGAAATGGGACACCTAGCTATCGGAAGCTTTAAGATAAGGGCCCAGACCCCCAAATCTAGGATTGGAGGAAGTTTGTGCATTACACTGAAACATTTGCACCTAACACTAAGCATATCCAACCATAAATGGTCCCAAAACATACATTTCATTAAACCAGGAAAGATATAACAACATATATAACTAAGGGAAGATACTGTAAATGCATTTCAGAGTCCCCAGCCATGTTGAAGCTTACCTTGCAAATGTAGTTTACAGAATGTGAACTTATTTATTTTTTATCAAACATTTTTATAAGAATGTCTTTGTCTTTTTTATTTGGTGTTGTGGCTCAAAAGCTTAAAGGCCTCTGCAGTGTTCACGCATGTTAACATAATGCCTGTGCAGCTACCTGAGGGGCTGGCTGTTTTACACAGCCTTTTAAAGCTTTCTGTGGGATTAAAAAGAGGTTAGGCACACACACACCACACTGCTATTTCCCTTAGGCGGGAGAGGAACCTTTCCACTCTGTGCTCACGCTGCACACTAGTCACGCAAGCCCCGTCAGAGAATCCTGCATCCATCCATACACACGCACGCACACACACACAGTCACAGGTAAGCAACCAGACCAAACCCAAAGAAAAGTGAGTCAGAGGGGCCGCTCAGGATGGTTAATTCCCCTATTGTGTCAGGCTTTACGTTTGTGGTTTATGTGGTTATTTATGCACCCTTTGTGGCTCTGGTTATGTTGCATTTGTGAAGATATCTGTTATTTTAAGGCTCCTATAACTTGTGAAAACATTGTGGCATGAATGGGGAAGTCTGAATTTGCAATGCAGAATTCAATATTGGCACGATAGCCAGTGGACACGGATGCTGCATAACAACCGCATAGTAACAACAACCCTTCACTACTGGCATTCTGCTTTGTTTATGTTAATGGGGTGTGTGATAACGCTGCATACTTTTGGTGAGAGTGTCAGAGATATAAAGCAGGGGCCTATTGACGCAGGATGCATGCTTCAGAACAGGCTGCAGGGCTTTGCTGAATGACTGAAAGGAGAGACCTTTAAAACAAAAGCTCCTGAAACACACACACACACACACACACACACAAGAACACACACACACACATGTACAAGAACACACACACACACACACACATGTACAAGAACACACACATGTACAATAACACACACATACTCGCAATCCAAAATGAATAGGAGAGAAATCTCTGCAAATCCTTCCCCTGCCCATCTCTTCATCTCGTGATGACGTTTTTTTNGCACACACACACACACACACACACACACACACAAGAACACACACACACACATGTACAAAAACACACACACACACACACACACACACACACACACACACACACACACAAGAACACACACACACACATGTACAAGAACACACACACACACACACACACACACACACACACACACACACACACGTGTACAAGAACACACACACACACACACACACACACACATGTACAAGAACACACACATACTCGCAATCCAAAATGAATAGGAGAGAAAT
>NW_011369947.1:11642238-11650817 GCF_000735185.1 Notothenia coriiceps
GGGGTGTAGATGACCCCGAGCCATAAGCGACAACAAATGTGATTCAGTGTCCTCAGCTGTTTAGTCCAGTGGTTCTCAACTGGTGGGTTGCGACCCAAAAGTGGGTCGCTGACCCGTTTCGAGTGGGTCGCAGATGTGTGAGTGAAAAAAAAAAATTTAGAAAAAAAAAGAAAATTACCTTTTTTTTAAAAAATTTTTTAGGGGGGGTAGATTTTAAATTTTATTTTGAAGGCCCGATTTTCTAACGCTGTGCATGCAGTAGGCGTTGGACTGAAAGTACCGGAGACCATAAACGGTTTTGAAAACTTCTGTTACGTAGTGATCATCTTCTCAATAAAACATCTTTGCTGATGTTTTTTCGAGTCTTTGCGGTAGAACTATTCTTTATACATCCATGGGTACAACTTCAGATAAAAATGAACACATTATGAAATATGACCCCCGGTTTGATGATTGACAGGTCACAGAACAATGGGAGCTCTCTACCCTTACCCACAATTTAAAGTAAGTCACACAGACTATCTCCTCTTTACTCTTCAAGATGTTAAGATGCAAGCTGTCAGAACAAAGTGAAAAACAAACAATGATATAAAATATTATTAATATGTCGGGTAGTAATAGATTTATTTATTTTCTTCTCAGAGTGTACCGGAATGCATAGTTTGTTAGTATTTCTAAAAATCTCCAGGTGGAGAATCCCCCCAGACCCCCCTGCTGGTGTTGGGTTTTCAGCATGTGGGCCTTTTTATATAGTTCAGCTTTGATTCCATCATCTCATTAAACCTTTTTTAAAAGCATACTTTACTTCTGTGAAGGGATATATGCACTGTAATTCACTTGTATTAATATTGTATGCTGAAAAGCGTATATATTACAGCACGTTTTTTTGTTGAATAGATTTGAGTGCTTCAAAATGTTGGGTCGCGATGTATTGACCAAGTAAAAAGTGGGTCCCGAGGACTGACCAGTTGAGAACCACTGTCCTAGACTATCAAAAAGAGGGTTTAACAAGGGTTAAATATAACATCATTTTACATATTAGACACCTTGTACAAAATTGGCATTGAACCATTGTGTAACAGTGACCTTGACCCGAATACCTGCATACATTCTCCTAATAATAATAATAACCTTATATTAAAGAAAATCCATGATTTTGTTATTCTGTCAGGAATTGATAAACACACAACATCATATGACAGCTTCTCTTATGAATCCAGTTTTAACCTTTTGATGTTAAATCTGTGTTTACATCACTATGAAGGCATTCCTTGTTGAATGGGGGTCTATCGTTGCCCCCCCCGCCAACCTGAGGTGAAACATAACCTCCTCTTGGGCTCACTGGATGGCAGATCACAGGCCCTTGAGATCAAAAAGAGACAATTATCCTCAATTGAAGGCTGACAGGAAGAACAAACGCTTCATAAGTGGTGCAGGGGTCTTTCTTCTTCTGTGGGTGGGGGGATTAATCCACTGACAGGGGGCCGAAGGAATGACCAGGTCAGCCTCGTAGCCAGGTGAAGGACCCCACAACCCGAATCTGAATTACAGGACGATGGCTGAGTGATCATAGGGTCTGCATGTGGAAAACCCTCTTTCATGAGGTCCAGTTTGCTCTTCTACAGTGTGGCCCAGAACTAAAAATACAGCGTTTGACCTTCTTGTTGCTTTGAAGCCCGAGTCTCACGGACAATGTCTTTGTGTTGGGTGGGATGATGGCTCCAGCAGCCTTTGCTGTGGTATAAGCCACGAACGCGGACTCCAAATGTGGGTTTAAAAATAGCGAGGCCTCTGGATGTGTGGCTTGCTCTCGCTGTTTCTCTTGGCAGATTGAGGTTAAAACATGTTGGCCGTAATCCACTTCATATGCGAAGCTACATGACACGACTCCATATCTTGTTGCAGCCAGCCAGTTATTCTCATAGTCAATCACATCTGAGAACACATTGATGAGGGAGCGATATTGACACAGGGATATCAATCGTTAAGCTGCTGTCCCTGATGCAACAAACAAAAGATTTTCCTCTGCAACGTTGCCAGATCTTAGCTTTTTATCCACATATTGGTTACAAATGAGCCTCATTTGGAGCGATAACCAGAGAAATGCACATATGGCTTTTAGTGCGAGACCCGCGTTTGGCCTCTCTGTCTGCCATTAAAAAACATTTAATCTGATAGAATCATTTGTCTTTGCGTCTGAGGCTCTGCAAGTCCAAGGGCAGCTTCCCTTCATGTAATTGGTCGAGAGGATCATTGACATCACAAAGGGTCAGAGGTCAGTCTGGGATAACCTTGCAGGTTCTTTGGTGCCAAGTTGTGTTTGAGAGTTGCCAGGTGTGAAAAGCTTCCCTTGTTGTTCTTGTGCTGATGAACATCTGTGCCGGACAGAGAGCCAGTGCAGGGAGACTGATTCATTCTGAGGCTGGGGGCGTAGTTTCGAGGAACTCATGGCCTGGAGAAGGGGAATGGGAATTAAACATTTCTGTGCTAGCATGCATCAAAGGTTTGTTTCATATTGTTTTAAAACATTCCTGACTATCGTCCTTCATAGAGAACAACTGAAATGTGTAAAGACACCTTTTAAGAAGCAATTTGTGAGCGTTTGACTCGATCGAGCGATTGTTTGGGGGGCACCAACTAAACATGAATACGGTCAAATTGCATTGTGGGTAATGTAGTTTAAGAAGAATACTTTGATAAAAAAAGACATAGGCCGTTTCTCAATCTTGAGGATACTGGCTTCCAAGCCAATATTTCAAGGATGCTACGTCATCGAGTGCGGCCGAAGTACTGTTCCAATGTCCAGCATACTTGGAATTCCACCGAGGCCGCGTCCTTGGTTTGGGGGAAATTTCGAGGCTGCACATGGGTAGACTTCGCGTCCTTCAAATCCCCACAATGCTTTGCGCACGGACCCATTTCAAAAACCCTTGCGGAGAATGGCTGAACTGACGCAGCACATATTTAAATGTAAGTATGTAGTGGCGTAGAACATGTGTTGGTAAATATGTTACTTTGTTACATTTGTTATCACCAAAAATGTGTTCCGTGAAAGTAAAGCAAGTTCATAATTAGATGTGAGGTATTTTTATTTTGGTACAGTTTATGTTGAAACCGTTAGAGAGAGTGGCACACTTGTTAACCTGTTCCATTCTTCTTTGTTTTCCGAAGCCGTGGCTTGGAAGCATACTTTCTTCGTTTCTGAAGGAAGTGACTTGGAAGTACGCGACTACCAAGCCAGCATCCTCGAGATTGAGAAACGGCCAGTCGCTCGCTTGTGCTGCATCGATTCTAATATTGGCCTTTTTTTGCACATGTCTTTTGTATACAGTCTTTAGTAATGTGAAAATCTGCTGCTATACCTATCTGGTACCTTGATAACAAAGCTTTTACAAGGCCACATGATATATTCAACATTAAGCTGTCCATACTCCTTCCAAAAAGAACCACATGACTTTGCAGGAATTGTGACACCATTTCCAAAGGCGTTGATTTAATGAAAGGTGAATTTAATAGCTGATTTTAAATACAAATCTATCCAGGTTAATAGAGAGCAACCTTTGTGATATTAAAATCTCTGACTTTGGCTACTGTACCTTTTTAAACCATTAATTTGCTTCAGTACACCCCTCTGGCAGCTTGGTGTGAATATTCAGTATTTGTGAAAACTAGTTTGTGTGATGTTTTAATTCAGGGATGCATGAAGTTCCACTTTGTAAACATTTCCGTTATAAGTAGGCGAAGTTTGAACCAACAAAGACCTGCTGCAACTGTTGCATCCTGGGTCTAAAAACACTGGAAGCATTTAGCCTCCTCTCGATATAAATAGACAGAATTTACTCACATCTAGTTTACTCTACAATGGCCTACCTCTGCGCCTGACCCCTAACATAAACACAACATGCTCCTTTCTCCCGTGGCCCAGAGGGGTGCAGGTGGTCCACATGGACACCTCTGTACGGGCTCTGAACCCGGGGTCAAAGGTCAGACCCCTCAAATGATGCCCTTCCTTGCTGCCCATAATTGCCCTGTTTATTTTTAGTCCACACTGGGCCGTGTTGGGCTATTAAAAGAAACACGAACATGAGGCCGTGTGCTAATTACTGAAGGGCCAGCAGACCCTCACTTTCCCTCAATTGCTACCATATGCCAGCCCACTCAGAGAGGAGAGCTCATCCGTCACCTTCACTGTCTCTCTGAGGCTCGGCTGTTTGTGTAGCGTTGCAGGATGGCACTCTGCTGCAAGTGTGTGTTATTGGAAGTAGAGAAATGTGCTTTGTGGATAAATGTTGATTAAAGAGCTATGTCCACCTAGATATTTCGGTAATACTGGCATGGAAATCACCTTTTTGTCTGTTATTTTTAAATGAGTTTTGTTTCAATCACTGCCTTTTAGTTCATGTGTCGACAAAAAAATCAAATTTTGTGATTATTTTGACTGATATTGCAAATGCAATATGAGAGGTCATTACTTTTTTAAAGCTTATTTTCATTGAAAATTAAATATAATTTATATATTTTTAAACATTTTTTTGTAACATATCCGTTTAAATATTTCTCTGAATTTTTCTTATGTGAAATCGTTTTTAAAATATTTTTATTTTTGCACCACTATACACCAAAGCATATTCCTTGTATGTGTAAACCTACCTGGCAATGCACCTGATTCTGATTCGGATCAATGATCATGGTTTGATATTTTTTTTAGAAGATCTGAACCAAATAAGGATTCTTTATGAAGTCTGTAGATGACAGTTTGTAGGCCGGGACTTCTCTCCAGCTCCACAATAACACATTCAGATATTTTCACATATTTTGAATTGACCAAATACTGCACTTTTCTGCAATGTGGATATTGCACTTGTTGCTTCCTCAGGACAAACAAAACAATCGAAAGATAATTACCACAGAGCCATTGCTGGCAAGTATCAGTGAATCTGGTTCGTGCATTTAAGGAAGCACTAAGTAATTGAGTCGATTTAAACCTATTTGTGGTCAAAGCGAGGTTGAAATAAAGCAGCAGAGGCGACCATGTTGCTGGAGTTGTGAAGTTTACAAAGGTCTGATTGCTGTTGAATTAGCAGATGGGTCTGGACAAAGAGAGCACCAGCTTCTGTTTAGTCTTAGAGACATTGGATATGACCATTAGAGATCTGTTATTGAAGTGAAATCAGAGGAAAACGGTTCGATTCTTTATTGAATACAACCTTAATCTCTGATTGAAAACCAAGCCTGTTAATATGAGATTTTGGATGTTAATTTGATGACATTATTTCTAATTTCCCCAGCATTCATGTGTTGATAAAGGCCCTTTTTAACTTTCTAGAAATCCCAACAAACCAGCCCTTTCATTTCAAAATGTTCTGATTTGCAGCTACTTGTTTTCCCGCCGCTCTCTCGTCCCTCAATGCCAGCTTATGTTGCCGGCAACACGTGTGTCAGCGGTGAAGCCGGCGCTGTCATGGAGGTGTCTGGGTAATGTCAGAGAGCGCAGGCCCACCCGTCTCGCGCTGCCCTGATGGATTGGGTTTCCGCCGCACCTAGATGCACACAAACCTGCAACTTCCTGCAGAAATGAATCACTGCGTTTGGGGGAAATAGATATTCGCAGGAGAGCAATGCGTTATACTACTTAGACCTGTTAGGCACGCTATGATGTGATGCTGCGTTTCCTGAGCAAATCAATTACCCTCTGAAATGTCAAAGACAGACCTGGGTATGGTCAGTCTCTAAAAGAGAAGGCTTAACACGAGGAAGACTTGAATCTGGCAAGAATAAGAAACATTGATTATGACTGTTAATTATTTTCCCTGTGGAGATTATATTGGTAGTTATTATAGTGTATTTATTAGTTTTTTTAAATGTATTTTAGGGTCTTGGGACTTGATGCCAAGCGGATATCTAAATCTTTGGTTGTGGTATTGTAGCATATTGGATCTGAATACTTAGATTTCACTGATATTTGATTCATCGTTCATTACAGTAGTGAGTATTTGAATTGAGTATGTGCTGGACGACAGGTCAACGTGAAAGCTTGTACTGCTTTTTCATTTTTATATATTTAAATTACCCTGTTGAAGTGTGGGGCAACACGTATATGAGTGACTTAAAACCTTTTATTATTTTACAGAAAAAGGCTATGGGAATAATTCACAATGCACACACAAGAACACACAAATACACCGTTTATTGATTCAGGGCAGTTAATAGTTCAAGATGTAATTGAATTAAAGACTCTTAGTTGTGTACAAAGCAAAAAACAGAGGATTAACATAAAATATACAAAAATGGTTTGTCCAAAACGTTGAGGAAATGCTACATGGGACATTTAATTTTAGGCATCAGTTTGCACAAACTACTTTTAAAACGGACGTGTATTTCTGTCCTTTGGGATAAACCGTGGAATTATTTTAAAAAAATCGTTAAAAGAGAGGATTTACATTTACAAAAAAAAGAATAATAAGACCGGATCAAGATGTCATTTTGAGTAAGGGGCCAAATAGTAAGTAAATAAGAGATTTCTTCACCCTGCTCCATTCCAACATTGGCTAAAAATGACTATAAGTGTATATCAGGGTTCTTACGGTCATTAAAAACCTGGAAAAGTCATGGAAATTCAAAATGCTAATTCCAGGTCCTGGAAAAGTCATGGAAATGTAACTAAAGTTGCATTAAATATAATTTACATTTTAGCTAATCGCCGAAATAGTAATACTATAATGATAATACATACTGTATCGTATGGTAATGAAACGTAAAATGGCATTTAACTGACGAGGTATTTTGCTGGTGAGAGATGTCAGTTGCTTTAGCGTGTAGAAGCTAGTAAGCCTACTATTGGATTTGTTTTAGAGACGCACAACATGTTTCATATGCAGACCTTATTTTCCTGTTCCATGTTAAAATAAACCATTTTCAGTGGTACCGCTGAGGAAGAGTAATGTTTTTGGTCATGGAAAATTAGGTAGAAGTCATGGAGAAGTCATTGAGAATCATTGGTGAAAAAGTGTATGAACCCTGGTATATGTGTTGTGTGAATTATGTACAATGAGTGAAACAAATAAATGAATGACTGAATGAATATAAACATGCAAAAATGTGCAGTAAATTAACCTATTATTTGACACATCAAAATGGTTTGTTAGTTACCTCAAGTTGTAACTAAAACGTTTTAATGCACAAATGATTTGGCTAAATGATCATTTCCCCTTACTGTGTTGAGTGATCCCAATTACAAACACAGCTACAAGACACAGTCGGTAAATGTCATTAGATCCACGTGAAGTGGTTTACAGCTTGTGACACTGCCAATAGCTTCAACGTGCCAAACAGGAAGAGCTCCTGAATATCTGTGGTTGCATATTCAAGCATTTCGTTTACAAGCGTTGTTTATGATGACCTGTTTCCTGACAGTTCACTTGATAGGAGGCTTGAGGCAATGATTACCTTTTTTAACACCTCTTAATCCGCACCCAACACCCAGGCAGAATAAAACCTGCTTCCGTGTTCCTTGAAGTAATTTGTACATGTAAATACTAGTTGAACATGTATCATTTGCATATGTTTGTCACAAAGACCTACATTCCTGCCGAGCTGATGGCTATATTAGTACACAAGTCAAATGTGAAAGAAACTAAAGAGCAAAGATGCGATAACCCCGAGACCTGATTGTTTTGTGGCAGCATCTGGTAACACTTTGTAATAATGGCCGCTAACCCGGGGTTATCAGGGCCGCTCGATGTGGATCACTCTTTTATCGCTGGAATCTTAAACTTTATGCTTTTTTGAGCGCCTTAATTGTGGAAAACTCTGGGTTTCTGGTTTGCTCTGCGGAGGCAGCTGTTGCAGGGATGTTAATATCTGGAGTGCGTCAGGAGCTTTTCTCTGCCACTATCGCTGTTGTTTGTCTTTCCCCCCTCTGTATAACAGGGGGTGACTTTTTATAGTTGAGGTAATCCTTAAATGTGCCGTGCAGATGTAGATTTCATTTCACCGACATATTTGGTCCTGGCATGCGTCCCTGCTTTGGCCATTCATTTATTCATTTCAACAATATGTTTTTTGTTCATAGTCACGCAGCACTGTGTTGCAATCTCTTGTCGAAACAGACAATAGTCTTGGCCACAGCATTCAGCATAATTTCATGCATTCATAAAAGGGATTCTCAGAAAAAGAAGTAATGAAACAGACTACAGCCTGTTAGAGTTACTAAGTACCTTTTACTGTTGATGCACAATTTTGAGATACTTGTACTTTACAAGAGTATTTCTGTTTTCTGAAGGTTGTTTTACTTCCACTTCACAGGATTTCAAAGCCAGATATTGTACTTTTTACTCCCCTTAATTTACTTGAAAGCTCTACTTGCAAGTTATTTTAAGTAGGGATGTCCCGATCACCTTTTTTTGCTCCCGATCCGATTCCGATCATTTGATTTTGACAATTTGCCGATACCGATTTTTCCCGATCCGATCTTTATGCAATGCATTAAGAGAAAAAAAAGCATTCAAGTTGTCCCTTAAGGTTATTTTTTTATTTAAATTGGATATTCTATCCAACATGGATATAGCTTCTTTCTTTCA
>NW_011369947.1:11651025-11655989 GCF_000735185.1 Notothenia coriiceps
TTGCCAGATTTGAGAGAAATAAGCAACCAGGTCTATGAAAACAAGCCCCAAAGAAGCAACACATACATGATGTGCTGTAATTTGAAACCAAAACTAAGGCCTCAGGATGACTTTAAGACTTGAACATGGTCATTTTTGTTTTGTAACAATGAATACAAAATTTTAAAAAAAGTATTTAAAAAAAAAAAAAAAAATCCCGATCCCCGATTTTTTTTCTCCCGATTCCGATCTTTTGAAAATCACGTGATCGGCTCCGATCCCCGATCACGTGATCGGATCCGGACAACTCTAATTTTAAGTGTTGTATTGAATAGTTTAATAAACATTATTCTCACAAGGGGCGTTCTGTAGAATTATTAAGTTTACATTTTGACACTTTAAATGTATTTGATGCTAATATTCTTGTTCTTTTAGTCACATTTTGATGCAGGACTTTTTCTTGCAATACTAATTTTACTTAAATAAAAGTTATGAGTTCCTCCTCCAGTGCATGCTAGCAATCATATGAGTCTATACCTTAGGACATGCTAATTCAACCAGGCTTACATGCTTATTTTTTGCCAGTATTACTTTCCCCATATATAGTCACATGATCCAGCAGACGGACTATAGAGGCTGTGGTTCTGCTGGGAGGCTTCCTGTGTGACTAGTGGGAGTTCCTGGGCCACTGTTGCCACCCAGCCAGCTACAACAGTCCAGCAGACCCCCTGCTGAGCGGCCCAGCGTGATGAACTCACCTGGTGGCGCTCCCTGTGGCTCTGTTCTCTCGGGAGCCCCGCAGACGGCTGGAACGTCGGCTTCGGGCAACGCTCCAACAACAACACGGAAGCCAACGGAAACCAAGTTAGAAAAAGCGGGGCTTGTAAAATCACCAATCACACTTTTATGTTTGCTAACAGTCTGCTGCCACTGAGGAGAAGCCCCTTTAATGAGGCTTCGCTCAGTTATTCATAATAGACGGCTCAGTAATAGAAAACTGCTGTGCATTGGTTTCACATTTTTGAATAATAGCCAAACCAGTGAGGCATAAAAACCTACAAGGTTGTTGCAATACCGCATGAAATTCAAGACCTGTGTTCCCCACCCAGCGCCTGGTCCTCCTCCAGAAAACTGGGAGCGTCTCCAAGTGGAATCAACAGCTAGCTTCGTGGAACACCCCCAGTTCCTCTACCACCTCCTAATCTTCCTGAGAAACCAAGGTGGGACTTTTGGGTGAAAAGGTCACTGTAACCCCAGCATTCCTGGCTTGGCAGGGGGGCACGGGCTGGGTTGAAACGGAGGGTAAGAAGGGGCATTGTGTGTCCAGGGGAGGAAACTTAGTCGGGTTTGGCCCTTCGGCTTTTGTTGATGTTTTTGTTGTCATTGTTGAGCAGTCTTAATACAGCATTCTTCCTGGCTCTGCAGTGAGTGCGTACGGGAGAAAGGCAGCTCTCAGGGGGAAAGACGACAAACGGACAGGTTTCTTTTTTAATCTTACAGGAAACAATAGAAGGTGACCCCCCTGAGCCCTTTTCTGACTTCACTGCCTTTGGGGCCTTGAGCAGAAAACTGCATTACAATGACACTAAATAGGCAGAGAAACGTAAGCAACCTGCTGTAGGTCAACTGAGAGAAGAAAAAAATATTGCATTCTGAAAATGTTCGAAGATTGTACGTCTCATTTTTATTGGGATAGACAGCTCGGTGTCACACTCCCCGTAATGAATGTCCCTGCTTATCTTTAATGCACACTTCCTATAGTTTAAAAGGTTTATCTGCTCACCTTAAAGACTTTGTATGTCAAAAACCTTTAACATCAAACACAAATGTATTGGTCTGCCTGAGGTGACTTAGCCACAGCTAATGAGGTCAAGCTTTGGTCAACTGAAGTTTCACCGACTTCGTCTTTCTGTCTTCCAGCTCTCTTTTTTTTTACGCAGTCTCAGATCGTCTCAGGCATTTTTCCCATGGTTCCAGCCCCGCCTCACTCCTCCTACGTTGCTCTTAAAACAGATTACAGGTAAATGGGTGGTTTTACCCCGGAGCGTTCTGTCACTGAAATATGGATGTGTTTGAAGTGCTGGGCCCCGACACAGCCAACGAAGAGGTTACATGTTTAGGTATGAGCAGGATCAGTCATTCTGCTGCCGTTATCACTAGCAGTTCGTCATGTCTGCTAAAGCTCGGCTAAATTCCTCAGCCCTAGATTACTGTCCTCGGGTCATTGCTTGCTTCTCAGTTTCTCTCACTGCCTTTTCTCCAAAAGCTCCCTACGCAGTGTGGCCAGAAATATGCTGGCGAGGAACTATGGGTTTTAGATGCTTGGCTTTGGCTCGTTTTGAGGTTATGAATTAGGTAAACAGTGCACTTACTCAGCCGCCCGCCCACCACAAGGCATATTTGTCTACACATGCAGATTTTTAAGAAGTAGCCATGTTTGTTATCTGTAGTTCCACACTGAGACTTTTCTTTCCGCCTCATTCGAACAGGAGAACTGCCAAAGCTGCACCCATCAGATAACCGTTTTATTTTTTTCGGGTCAGGCACATCAGAGGAACGTTTTTTGCTCGGGGCATTTCTATTGCAGTTGCCAGACAGAGGGGTTTTTCAAGATGGGCCCAGGGGAGCAGATTATGACTAATGAGGTCCGAGTTAACGTGACCAAGAAGAGGCAGCTGGCGAGAAACAGGCCCCGGTTTTAAACCTTTATCGTGAGATCTTTCTCCGTAGGCCAGACTCAGGGACAAACCCACAGGAAGTACATTGCTGACCGACCCCGGTCACGTCTGCCACAAATGAGTCACAGCGACTTATAAGGAGATCTTGGGGAAGATGACGGTTAACACTGACTGGCTTATTTAAAAAGACGTTTTTAATTAAATCACATTTTGTTTTTCTCTCAGTTTGCCTTCAACTGTAACACAGTGATTATGACAGATGGTGTTATGCTTTCATTTACCTCAGTTTACACACAGTATGAGCAGAACACCTGTTCAAGTCCCCCGCGTCCCCAAGTTTGTTTTGGTGCATGTTTTTACAAGAATGTACGTTATTCACAAGGGATAGTTAATAAGTGGGGATGCTTCATGTACAAAAACATAATCACTTTTATTAATTCTTTAATCATTTTTATTCTATTTCGTTTTTTAATTACACGTCCTTTTACGTCATGTATATGAAGTTGATTGCCAATCAAGTGCGAGTTCTCGTCCCGTGTGAGCCGTTTTGTTTTCCCCTCCTGCTGCTTTATTGAAACCCCTGTTGTCAAAGCTGACAAACAGAAATAAGTGTAATTGTGTTGTGGTTTTGTGGCCCCAAGAATCAATTGTTATAACTGCCCAGCAATACTTTCCGTTGTGGATTTAAACACAAGCTCCCCATTGGCACGTCATCAGGGCCAATTGAGACCTGGGGAGGTTGACGTTGGTTTGAAATGCGATGTGGTGCCGCACTGACCCTATTGAATGTTTTATCAGTGAATTAGATCATTTAAAGGCATTATCAATTCTGAGATTTTAGGGGAAACCAAATCTAAAAAAGGGTCTTCAACACCTAAAGTTTTGAATCTTTAGAATAGAATATATCTTGTCATCATACGAAGTACAACGACATAGACACAATAAATAAATAAGAGTGGTTAAAGCAGGGGTAGTAGCGATGACAGTGCAACGAGATAAAATTCAACGTCAATGTGCATATTTACACTTAGTCTAAATATATATTAGTAAAATAGCCTTAAATATTTCTAAAATAGCAGTCTTTGAGGGGTGGAGTAGTGTGTTTTTCTTACACGATTCATAAACTGCTAAAGAACAGTTACCTGGTTCCCTCCCTGTGGCCCAGGACCGATATCTACGATGCCAAGGTGAGCAGCAGGTGTGGGAATAATCTGAGACCCGCCCAATTAGCTGGTGGCCCCCTTTCACACTCCGCCCTAAGCTGCCATCCATTGTGTCCCGGTGGCTGAAGAGGAGCAGAGGAACAGGACAATTATGACATTACGGCTGGCTGGCTGAGCAGGGGTCCCAGCTGGTGATACTCAGGAGGCTGGAGCGGGCAACCAGAGAGTTCCCACAGGAAAGCAATCCAGCACACAGAGAGGCCATGTTGACATACAGTATACTTCAGAGGATGTCTGTTACCCACTGTTGGGAAGGGGGGTGTAATATTTTGATCAAACAGTGATTAGATGATTTGATTCCAAGATTTATGGTATTACAATTTCACTTTCTGCCCATTCAGACCCATACATTGAAGATCTAAATATACCATTGTAAGGTCATACCATTTGGTTCATACTGTATGAAATAACCATGGTAGGTGACTGTGTTTGGAGGCTGGATTTTTTAAAGAATATTTATCCTACCGTAAGAACTTTTTGGCAAGAAAGTAGCCGAATGACTTAAGACTTGACTTGATGAAACCAAAAAAGACTTGAATTTCCACTTCCCCCAAGACCAAAGTTTTGAAGGTATGTTATTTAAAAAGTCACTTTGTCCCCCCTTAATTTTTCTATCTTAATTTATTCCGTGCACATTGACACTAACCACCAGAAATACTTTTTGTATGAACCAACCTGATGGTGTTAAATCAAATTGCAGGAGAGAACCGTTTAGAACTTGCATTAGTTGGAAATAAATCTTGTTTGCTTACAATGGTTTTTGCTGCATGAAAAACGTACCGGTGTTAATTTGTCAAGACCACACTATGACTTGCCAAAAACTCGTCACTGGAAGTTTAGGACTTGTGAATTAACTTCTGACGGTGTCGTCCGTCCAGTCTAGGTGGGACTTGTTGTACACCAATATAACAGGACAGGGAGTGAAGGAAGTGAACTGGTATTCAGTTTAATTAGTCGATGTAAATGTGAAAAATGGTTGTGTTCGACGACTAACCGAGTGTACAGTCCCTCTTTATGAACGGACGGATGAGATTCCATCATAAAGATGTCACGATAATGTAGGTCTCAACCTAAAAAGTCTGCC
>NW_011369947.1:11656034-11662388 GCF_000735185.1 Notothenia coriiceps
ATAAACACCGTAAGTATGACTTTGACTAGATTTCTGTTATAATTCATCCAAACTTTTCATTTTAATGGAGCATTAAATGCCAAGTGCAGCTCAAGTTGATGGGGATCATTAGTTGTATAAAGCAAAGTATTGGACAATGGAGAACTGAACCTCATGATGGCGCCAGATAAAAAAAACAATGGCAATTTAAAATTATTAGAAACAATTCTGAAGTATACATGTATGCATGTACCAAATTCTATTAACTCAACTATTTGGTTGAGATATTTTCCGCCAAACCACAATACAAAGCTTTTGGCGATACTAGAGGAAAAAGATCCCCAAAGTTAGTGATTCATCTTCTAAGGAACATTTGCCTTTTCCCACTTATTCTATCCACCTTACTGCTGATTACTTATCAACAATGTCATTGGTGAATGTTTTTTTCAAGGGCACCAATGGTCAAGCCTGTAATTTCCCCACATAATCGATATTGATGTACTTTGTTAAAAACATTGTTAAATCTTCTCCATATCGCCTAGCAGTAGTTTCAGATTGAATGTACTCTGTTAAAATGTACTATATTTCAATTGCAGCTATGCCATCTGCTTCTCCACCATCCAGGCAGCATTCCTGTTTAGTTCCCCTCCGTCCAGGTGTTTGTGTCTCTCGCGTCATTGCCTCATCCTCTCAACCCGGCCACTCGGACATCAAAGCGGAGGTGTGCTGTTCCCTCTCCACAGGAGGAACATGTCATGGGAGAATGACCTGCGAGAGGCTGGACGGGCCCTCAGGACGACCTGGAGCCACCTGAGAGGAGCGGCCCGTGCATTCCTCTCCGCACTGTGGATGCTGAGCGGCCGCATGCTCGAACAATAACATGAGCGAGAACATGTCTGACTGTTTGACGTCTGAGTTTTAGCCAGGGGTGTCACACAAGCAGCTGGTGGCATGTCATGTGACCAAAATAGTTGTCTTGTTCCCGAGACATAAAATATGAAGTAAAATGTTAGGGTTATAGGGTTTGAGATACCTGTGTGAATGTTACCAACATATGATTGAAGAGTGATATCAATGTTCTTTTCAAAATGTCAGCAAGAGTGAAATCTTTTCCAAAATCTTTTCTAAACATTTTTGTAACTTCCTTAGTGACAATGCTCTGGCTGTCATGGTGTACTCAACCATCGCTACTGAAATGTTAGTTCCCTACAACAAAAGTACATTCTTAATTATCTTTTGCAGAAGTTGTAAATTGACACACAACAACATCATAAGGCAACAGTAGTACGTTATGTTTTGGGAACACAACTACTTGGCTAGGATTAGTTTAGGGTTAGGTTAAAACAAGTACATTTTTATACAACATATTTGGTACATACTGAGCATGTTGCAAAAGTTAAAACAATGTTTTTGTAAATCATCGGGTGTAAATCATCGGGTGTTATGCATAACTCATGCCATTTGAGTACGTCATTTATAGTAGGCATGGCTGTGTGTACTGTTTGCATTTTAGAAACAACGCGGCTACAGTGACATCTTGGTGTTTTATTGTTTTTTAATTAAGCCAGCAACTATAGCTGTCGCTCTTTGATTAATTGTGTATATATGCAGTCTTCTGTTGCTGCTTCCAGAAACATCACATCGCTCCTTGTGGGTGTTTATCATTAAATAGACGGACCCAATTATTGGTGTTCTGATCTGCAAATGTTTCAATCAATCGGGTAGAAGGTTTGGCAATATTGAATCAAAGATACCGCTCTCAAGATAATTCCAACAAACACAACACAAATTGACCTTTGAATGCTAAATCATTAGTTAAGAAAATGTTGGTCAGGACAGTCACTGGAGGACCTTTTTTAAGGGTCAGTGTGTCTGCCCTCTGCTCTGTCCGGTAGCATACCTGAACCCACGCTGTAAGCAATAAAGCCCTTTGATCTGATGTCCCACCCAGAGGCTTCTCCCTCCTAGCAGACAATACTCTAATTCATTACTGGATCTTCCTCTTCAAAGCTCAGTCACTCTGCGCCGGGAAACTCTAAACTTAGGCCCCAGACAGGCTCTTTTTTAAACACCCACTCCCCCCCTGGGCACTGAGGTGGTGGCTGGATGAGTCCACATAAGTCACGGTGGCCTGCACATATCCCCTCCTTAGCCCCGCAGCACCACACCTATCCCCCTCAGGTGACAGGTGGATTATTGGGCATTGGTATTTGTGCATTCTCCTGCCCAGATACAAGCACGCCCGCTGACCGTGGGAAATCTTCACTTGCAAATTTCCAATTGTTAGCGTGAAGGTATTTGCTTGTGGTTGTCAACTGTCAGGCTTTGAGCTGAGGCCACATTGGATGAGGAACTTTTATGAGATACCTCCCAGATAAAAATCAATGTATCTCCATAGCATCCCTTGTGCTCTTATCACGTGTATTCAAAGCATCACTTTACACAGGGATGTGTTTGTTGTTGCATTGTAATCCCTTGTTATGACCTCACATGGGCTGAATGGCTGGTTGGGCACTCAGGAGACCATTGAACCACTTGACTTACGCAGAAGTAGTTTGACTTGTTCAGGATAGACGAGCTGCTTATACAAAACAAAATTAATCTTTCCCATGATTTTTGTTTTGGTATTTTCATAGAGAATCAGGATGTGAGTGTTTATGATGCAGCCTTTTTAAGAGGGTAAGGCCTTCACAGACAAACACAGCTTGGCTAAACATGTTAACATTTTTAGTTGTATTCAAAATACAGTTGTTCTGTTCGAAATTATGTTTCCATACAAAGAAATAGAAACGTTTAATGATGTCTTAAGGGAAGCCTCTTTTCTCCAATTCTTTTGACAATCAAAGTATGCGATAGTCCACCTATGGAGAAGGTCAAGGTAAGTGGGTTGGAAAAAAACACAGTTCTTTTTTTATTAACATCCATATGTTCAATAACATCAAAAACATCCTTACATTAAGTCAAATAATGATGAACCAAGTATTTGTGTTGCCCCCCCTGCCTAGCTCAAACACAGTGTACTTGATAGGCTAAGGGGCGGGACATCTCTCTAAGCGGTTGACCAATCACAACAGAGCCGGCCAGCTAACCAATCAGAGCAAACAGGGCTCAGACAAACATATAAATATGAAGTCTGAAAATGAGCAGAATAGGACCCCTTTAACTATGTACATAAAACTGCTTCTGCAATCTGGGAACTCCCTCCAAAAGAAATGGAGAACGCAGTTTGTGTGGTACAGGAATGTAATTCTATAGGAGAAAGCGTTGATGTAGTAAGTACCACAAACCATTGTGGAAGTCACCAATGATATGCTCTTACATAACTTGATATACTGAAGAGCATTTCTCCCCTTGGGTGGTATGAAAATGAAGACCTGCACATCACAAGATCTCATTTTTCTTCCTCTCTCTCTGTCTCTTTCTCCTTGGCCCCGTTTACCCACGACTTGCCAAGTCTGATGTCAGCCCGCTGCACCAGGGTCCCCTAGTGAGTGTACAGTTTCTGTTTTGACACCCGCTCCTAATTACACATGTAAATGATTGATCACCTGCACTTGGCAGTGGCAGGGGAGATGGAAGTCCTTGTTACATGATGGCTCTGCGATTATGTCCAAGTTCAGGACGGTTTCTGCTGCCGGGAACCGTGGAAACAGATACCTGCTATGGCCCGAAGAGCCTGGATATTAAGTTCTGAGCGCCCGCCATTTGGACCAAAGACTCTTCCTATTAGCGGTGCTTGAGGAGCCAGTTGCCCAGGTGCGGCTACATATCTATGGCTCTTTGTTTGGACTAATCCCACACAACTTAAACCAAGGCTCACTGCCCACACCTTTAAACCGACTGTGTGACACCTGAGGGGCCTGGCCGCTGAAAGCAGAACTCGGCTACTTTTGTGAGATGTGATTTGGCTAATTGATTTTGGAGTGGCCAGTCTAGAGTGCCTGAGGAAAGAAAAGCACCGGGATGGACTGTGATGGAAGGGGTGCCTCTTCTATGCTTGAAACGAACCTGCTTCTACCGCTCTCCTTTCAGGTGCAAAGCGATGCTGAATACAATATACAGACATCAAATTGCTAAGAAAATAAACTGTGACCTGAAGCCAGAAACTGTGTAATGCTTTGACAGATGGGGTGAGAACTTTCCTTCCCCTGTTCTGCCCGGCAACAGCTGTCGGTTCGTCTGTGCTTTGACTCAGGTATGGAGCCAATCTGAGGGCCACGAGGGTTTTAACCCCAATCTTCTCTCCCTGTCTCACAGCCTGGCACACATGGGCCGTGCAGCTGCAGTCTCCATTGATCTGCTGCTGCCTGGATGGTTGGCTGGAGGGAGATAGATTGGAGGGGAAATGGCTTAATTGTCCTCACTCTCACTTCTGGAATGCAAATAGCCCTCCACCGTGAGGAGAGCCCAACTTCGAGAAACCAAGGTCTTGTTCATTGTCGGGAAGAGTAAAACAAAAACAAAAAATTACCTGTTTTTAGATTTTTTTTCACTACTAAAGAAAAGCCCATACTATTCACCAGCCAGAAGTCAAACAGATAGACAGGTGAGGGGTCGCTATTCATGACGACAAGGCAGGAGATGAAAGGGTTAAAACGGTGAGGCGTATATGTATCCTGTCTGACTTTGATCTCTGCCTCAGGTAGCTCTTTCATTGCAACCAATCTTGGCCAGGAGCGGATGGGAGGCTGCTCCCTCAGACCTGCTCAGACTGAGGCTGGCTCCTCGTCTGACAGAGAGCTGGCATGACATGTCAGGCAGAGAGCTGGAAGAAGTACTCAGATCTTCTACTTAGGTAAAAGTAGAAGTAACAGAGTGGAGGAATACTCTTTTTCAAGTCCTGCATTCATGTGTTAAATGTTACTACAAAAGTATTAGCACCAAGATATACTAAGTAACAAAAGTATAAGTACCTTTTATGCAGATTGTCCAATCCCAGAATGATATATTATGTTTTGAGTATGAATATTAATGTGTTTATCAAAGCTAAAGGTGCAGCAAATGTATTTACTGCAGGTTAGCTTGTTAATGCTATTCCAGATGTAACTAAAGTCCTTTTTAAGTTGTTTATATATCATATCTGCAAAGTAACTAAATAAATGTAGTGGAGTAGAAGTACAAAGTACCAAAAAATGGAAATACTCAAGTGCAAGTACCTCAAAATTGTACTTAAGTACAGTAATTGAGTAAATGAGTTACTTTAGACCTCTGCAAAGAAGCCACACAACAAATCCTCAAAACCTTTTTCCAGCCTGTTGGATTTTATCGATTCAGTTTACCTTTTTTTTTTTTTAATTATCCAAAGAAACCGGCGATTTAGGGCAAGAATGTAACAGAAAGGGAGACAAAGAAGGCGCGTTTTAGTGAGGTTCAAAGATGAAATAAGCAAGTCTCCAAAGCTTTGATGTTTCTTGACAGCAACTGACAATCTGATGATCTGGGTGCACACAGCCCTCTCTTTTTCTTTAAATCCCCATCCCAGTCTGGCCCCAGTCGTCTAGCCCTCCAGTGACAAACGCTTTAATATGACAAGGTTAAACACCTGAAGCACTGCGGGCAAAATGGTCATGACGAAGCCGGGCTCAGGGGAGCAAACTTTAAACGCCCCGCGGCTCAGGAGTTTACTACGACCACTCACTTATTCATGCTTGTTTTACATAACAGCTCTTCACTTTGTTCCTAAACTTAGCCTATTTTTGGGGAGGGACATGTTGGTGTAGTTAAAGCTGCTATAATCAATATTTATTTGTTAGAAATGTATCACTAAACTACCATGTGACAGGTGTTGCTTGTTGTGAAAAACGTGAAGGTTATTATGCACTGAATCTTCAGCTTTACAGAGCTTTACTGATGCTTCAATCAATCAATGTTTATTTATATAGCCCAATATCACACATGTTACATTTGTCTCAGTGTACAGAATATCAGTATGACAATACGACACCCTCTGTCCTTAGACCCTCACATCGTACAAGGAAAAACTTCCAGAGAAACCCCCACAGTTTAAAGGGGAACATGGGAGAAACCTCAGGGAGAGCAACAGAGGAGGGATCCCTCTCGGACAGACGTGCAATAGATGCCGTGTGTAAATCGAAGAGATAATACATTTTACAGCGTAGGTAGACCAAATGTTTGGAAATGCATGTGTCTATAATAAGAAGATGAATCCTCGAGGATGTCAACAATCCTGTGGGAGCCATCAGGGAAGTAGTATGATGAGAGTCAGGCAGGACCGCAGAGACAGGTTCAGCCACGACTCGAAGTCCAGGACTCAGATCCAGAACTCAGGATAGAGGACTCAGGACTAAGGATCCAGGACTCAGGACTCAGGACTCATGATTCAGGATCCAGGACACAGGACCACAGCAACAGATC
>NW_011369947.1:11662428-11699550 GCF_000735185.1 Notothenia coriiceps
AGCTGAGAATACAACTTATTATAGCAAGGAGATTTTGGGATACATCGTACATTTAAGAGATTAAAACAAGTGTGTGTGTGTGTGTGTGTGTGTGTGTGTGTGTGTGTGTGTGTGTGTGTGTGTGTGTGTGTGTGTGTGTGTGTGTGTGTGTGTGTGTGTCCTGGGCCAATCATTCTCCGGTATGTTCAGTATTTCCACCTCCCGCTCATCTGCCATTAAGAGAGAGAAAATGACAGCACAACTCTATAAAAGTGCGTCCTTAAATTATTTTATTTCCAGCTTGTTGAACCTAAAGGCCTTTGTAGACATTGTGAATTATTTTATATTGTTTCTAGAGGAGATATATGGCCTGAAACATCATTTTCTTCACAAATGGCCTGAGTAGATGCCCTTAAAAAACCCTGCAGGAATGTTACGTCGAAAGCCTCCTTAGATGCCACTCCCCCAGCCGTTTTGACCCCAGATGATCTCATGTGCCAACCCAACCAGCAGGATCCTCTCACGGAGACGACTGTCTCTCGGCCACTCCTCCAGCCGCCGTTGCCACCCTCTTGTCGCCCCGCTGATTCGTGCCAGCTTACAGCTTTTGTTTATTTTAACCGCCTTTTCCCTCTGGCACCGGGGGCAAAGATTTACAGTGGAAAAATATAGTATATTTTTCCCCCCATGTTGAGCTGGGGAGCCTGGAATGTGTGTTTGGGCAAGATTTTTGTGAGGAGTGTGAAAAAACAACAGAGCTGTAAACACCAAGGGTAGAGACCCAGACTGGCTTCTTTGTTCCAGATGTGGAGCAGGCAGGGGAACAACTAGCAACTCAAGAAACACAACGCACCCCCATACTATCCATCGGGGCATTGTAACTAGTACATTTACTCTGTACTTAGGTACTGTTTGTGCATACTTTACCTAAGTATTTCCATGTATTGCTTCTTTATACTTCCACTCCATTAGCATTTAGAGGCCAATATTTCATTTTTTACACTTTTACTTTTCACATAAGAATACATGAATGTTTTGATGTAATACAGTATGAACCCTGGTGTTCCTAAGTATCCAAAATTGCCCCCACATTGACAAACTCATTATAAAAAGTATCTTATATGTATTTATTTGTGATAAAAAAGAAACTGGAAAATTAAATATATGATAATATATATCATGATATTTTAAAAAGAGCCCTAACGAGTACTTTTACTTTTGATACTTTAGTTACATTTTACTTAAAATTATCTTAGAAAATAAAGAGGAAGACATACGTTAACAATCCAAGGGAAACTCAATTATCTATCTTTTAATACACACATGACATGTATTTATTAGTGTTAAAAAACAAGTAAATATGATGTTTTTTGATAACATATACTGAGATTGAAGAGCAGTATACTTTCACTATTAATATTTGGAGGCCATTTGGCTGATAAAGATTCTGTACTTTTGCTTAAGATTTTGAATTCATGACTTTTGCTTGGAGTATTTTAAGATTGCAGTTTTTTCACTTTTTAAGTACTTTCTTAGAGTACTTCTCCACTAATGCTACTTTCCATCAGTGGCTCTCTATGTGGACATGTTACTGCATGATTTTTGTGTGTGTGTGTGTGTGTGTGCCCCCCCCCTGTGTGTGGTGTGTGTTGGTGTGTTGGTGTGTTGTGTGTGTGTGTGTTGTGTGTGTGTGTGTGTGTGTGTGTGTGTGTGTGTGTTGTGTGTGTGTGTGTCGTGTGTGGTGTGTGTGTGGTGTGTGGTGGTGTGTGTGTGTGTGTGTGGTGTGTGTGCGTGCGCGCGCGCCCCCCCCCCCCCCCCACTGGTACCAAATGCGCCTATAAGCCGCAACCAGACAGCTGAGGAAGGTTAGAAAAGGAAAGAAAAAAATCAACAATATTTTAGACATGAGCGGTCCCTCTCCAAATGAATCCGTTTAAATCAGGTGCTCGGGTTGCAGCACAGGGGCTTATAGACGCGTATTACGGTAAAGGATTCCAGACGATGTTCAACCAATCAATTAAAAGTTTAAGTCTAACAGTGCGCGCGCGCGATGCTGCTGTCATCCCGCCGGCTGGAAACCATTATGCCACAGTGATGAATCCAGAGCCAGAAGACCAGACACACGCCGCCATTTCCCACGCACCGGGTTTCACTTTTAGTCTTAGGGGTTAATTGTTTGTGTGCTTTGGACTCATTGATTTTGTTTGGTCCAATTTTTGTTTTGTTGTGCGTTAAGGGCTCGGTCTAATTTTCTTGTCTTTTTAATTGTGCCAAAAAAGTGACAACTATAGGATTTATTAATTAGATGTTTTGTGTGTGCAATTATAATTGTATTTTATTAACAAATAATAAAATGCGGTTTGAAGATTCCCGAAAAGGTGCACGTGCATGCAGAGGGCCCCTTTTTTATTTCACCGTTTAATTAAACCAAACTAACTAAATCACCCAAAAATAATATAGTTATTTACTAAGCATGACATTTTCTCTATTTCCTTATTTGGAGACAGTTGCACAAACAAATGCTGGATTTAATTAATTATTCATTGTGCCTGATTGTTTTAATGACATATTAAGCTTTCCCTTTAGTTCCAACATTTTTGGAAATGAATTATTAATAATTATGGAAATGCAACATAGATGGATAGATAGTTACTTTATTGATCCCAAATTGGGAAAACACATGCATTCAAATCTTTCAATCTTTAAAGGTGGAAAAAAGTATAAACATAATCAAATTGAATGAACTAAAAGAACAATAAAAACAACATGTTTTTATGAATTATCTTATTTCAATTTGTCAATTTGTAATTCTAGGTTAAAATTTGAAAGTAATTGAACAGTCCAAGATAATTGGAAATATTAACGTTTTTAATTTCCAGGTAAAAAATGGCAAAATGTATATCCATACATCAAATACATTAATTCATTTAAATACAAAATATATATATACTTTTGCAAAATCCAAAAATTAAATCCTTAGTGTTACAATTTCAAAATAAAGGAGGTATATTCCACTTGTTATCTTAAAATTGAAAACTCAACGCATTATATTTGGCATTTGCTGAATATTTTAAAATTAAATCCAAAAAGACAAGACTCAGCTAATGGGGATGTTAGAACTTAAACCAGACATAAACTCCTCCCACTGCTGTCAGGCCACATCAACAGCAGGTAATTATTGTTGTTTTTTTAAACACAATAAATCAGTCAATCCAATGTATTGCAGTCATATAAACAGATCTCAGAAGGAGAATAGATATTACATTACATGAATTAGTAAATTACACGACATGAAAGAACGCAATCAACAGGTGTGTTCCTTTAATCAGCTGAGCCCAAACTTGATCTGTGTGTGCCAAGAGCTTCAAGCATGAGTGACGTTGATCATGTAACACCGGTGAACTCTCGGGGCCCTTGTGGACACACACACACACACACACACACACACACACACACACACACACACACACACACACACACACACACACACACACACACACACACACACACACACACACAGCAACACACAGCAACGTGGCTGCACTTGTGGAATGAGACGCTGGCCGTGCAGTGCAGATATTAGTGTTTCTTTCTGATGGCGCCTGGAGGACAGATTAGGACGTTCATCCTCTGCTCTGCTCCGGCTCCTCCTCCACTGTCTTCTTTTTCCTGAGGCACAAAACAGTCGGAGGAAGAAAAAAACACATATTGTTTGCTTTGTGTGATGCAGAAGGATTGGGAGACAGTTTGCAGTGGGAGGTGTTGCAATGACAGAAAAGGCAAAGACTTGGATGAGAATGTGATTCTCATAGAAAAGCAAAAATAGGAAAGGAGACATATCCAAAAGTCATAATACATGATTTGATTTTCATCTTGTGCAGAAGTTGGTTATTTAGTTTGCATGTCACCAGAAGGATTGGATAACAGTGTGCAGTCAGTGGAAGGTGTTGCAATGACAGATATGGCAAAAGCTTGAATCAGAATGGGATGTTTTGATAGAAAAGCAAGGAGAAGGAAAAGGGGACATATCCAAAACATGACTGAAACTATATCTGGTTTTCATTTTGTGCCGAAGTGGGTTATTTTTTGTCCATGTTTCTCACAGCTTGGCCACAGATTGATGCGTTTCTGGTGGGATAATTGTGTGAAAACCACACCTCATGGTGGTACGCTGCTGAAATACGACATGTGGGTCTTCATGCCTATCTATTATGTGGCGAGCTGAGCTGTGATGATGAATCCCGGCCTCCTGCAGGGGTCGAGGCCCGTCAGTACGAGAGCACGGGCCTCAGCTACACAGGGTTACTTGTAAAACATGATGTGCCAGTGGGGAAGATCACAGCAGTTGCCTGGGAATGTGCTCTGTGTTTGTACACAAAGAATGCTGTCACCCTGCATCAGACCTGCTTGATGGACAAACTCGACGGGGTTGCGTGTGTGAGAGGCAGAACACACGCCTTTGTCAGACACACCTCTGCGGAGTGTGTGCAGCAGAGTAGACGCCACTGAGTCTGGGTTGCATTCAGGAGTATGACTGTTTTAAACATCATCCCTGCGTGTGTGTGTGTTAGGGCAGCGAGGACTCATCCCTGCCCTATGACTGCAGGGCTCGCCTTTGTTCTCCCGCCGCAATACAGACATAATTACAAGCCTTTAAAGAGCCTCCCCACTTTGCTTTCTCCCCGTCCCACCTCTCATGCCCACACCTTTGGCCCTGCTCGGTTTCGACACATATTCACGTCCAGAATTCAAATCCTCTGCATTAAGCTGCTGGAGCACCTCACAAGGAGCCGTGCACAAACGCCCATAGGCCTCCGAGTCTTCAAAGCTTAGTCTTTATCTTCATTTGGCCCGCCTGATCCCATTCATCACTCAAAAAGTGTGACTCTCCTGTGAACTGTACGCCCACAAAGGTTGTTTTCCCACTCATAACACAGGCTCTAAATGCAACACCTGCTCCTATGGCTGTCAGTCACTGTTTGCCAAATTCTGCTCCCATAATCCCAATGCTGCTTCTAATAGCCCAGTGCGATGTATTTTCCCAGTGCTGATCTGCAGCTGCGAGGATTTCTGTGTGAATCTCACGGCCACAATGTGAAACTGCAGCCTTTCTTCTTTGTGACCAACCTTTTTTGTTTAATATGTGGCTTTGTGCGCCAATTATATCAACAAAACAAGGACAAATTTGAACTTAATTTGAGTTATTAGCACCAGTTATTATTGGTATTAGGTTATTGTGTTAAAGGTTGTTTTCCCACTCATGACATACACTGAAAAAACTGACTTTAATTAAATATATCATATCAACAGAGTTCAGATAACTGCATTAGGTTAGTTGAAAGCAATACTATTACGTTTAAATATTAGGTTCAACTTAATACTATTGCTTTCAACTAACCTAACCGTTTAATTAAAGTCAGTTTTTTCAGTTTAGGCTCTGAAAGCAACACCTGCTGCTTTAGCTATCAGTCACTGTTTGCCAAATACTGCTACCATAATCCCAACGCTGCTTCTAATAGCCCAGTTTGATATAATTTCCAAGTGATTACCTAGCTGTGAGGATTTATGTGTGAATCTCACGGCCACAATATGAAACTGCAACCTTTCTTCCTTGTGACTAACATTTTTACTATAATATGTGGCTTTGTGCACCAATTTTATCAACAAAACAAGTCAAACATTAATTTGAGTTATTAGCACCCGTTGTTATTAGTATGTATATAAGTACAGTCCATTTATTAGGGTATTGTGTTAAAGGTTTTTTTCCCATTCATGACATACACTGAAAAATCTGACTTTAATTAAATATATCATGTCAACAGAGTTCAGATAACTGTATTAGTTGAAAGCAATACTATTACGTTTTAAATATCAGGTTCAACTTAATATTATTACTTTCAACTAACCTAACCATTTAATTAAAGTCAGTTTTTTCAGTTTAGGCTCTAAAGTTAACACCTGCTGCTTTAGCAGTCAGCCACTGTTTGCAAAATACTGCTCCCATAATCCCATCACCGATAATGCTGCTCCTATTAGCCACCGTACGATATAATTTCCCAGTGATGATCTCCAGCTGTGAGGCTTTATGTGTGAATCTCGCGGCCACAACATGAAACTGGCCTCTCCGCAACCTTTCTTCTTCGTGACCGAAATTTCGACTATGATAATAATATGTGGCTTTGTTTTGGCTGGCTTGCTTTGGCTGAGGCCTGTGGGGAGTCGGGAAGCAGCCCAGCCCCCAGAAGGCCTTCTTTTGGGATTCCCAGTAGTTGCAGGCAGGGTAGGACATGACCAAAATGAGGGGGTTGGACAGCAGCAAAGCACCACCATCAACCCACCAAACACTTTCACTGCAGCTTGCATATGATTCAGCTGAGAGAAATCTGTATCGAACTGCAACACATGGTCACTGTCCTCACTGGAAATATAGCCTTGCTGGCAGGAAATACACTCTTTTTCTCCTCCCACTGTGTTGTGGATTTACTCTGCTTGAGAGTGAGTCAATACGGGGTGAGAAATGGAGACAGGGCTGCTCTTTGAGCCTCTGGTCACTATTTTCTCCCCCGCAGAATATTCACATGCACCCTCTGTTTGCTGACTCTGCAGTCTGTGCCACTCTGTCTTCTCTTATGTTTGCTTTTTTAAAATATATATAAAGCCTGACATTTAGTAAGAAATAGTGACATGTTGGATTAGTATTTTATATTGAATTTAAAGCATTCAGAGTTTGTCATTCTTCTGTCTTCTTCAAGTTCAAATCTTCATCCTAATTCGTTTTAAGAAGTAAAAATAACAATTAAGCTTTTTTTCCAGCCACGTTTTGTGTTATTAATTATTTTGTGTATATTTGTATTGAAGACACACAGACAAGACCTTTTGGTGCATCAATGGGAACCTAAAGAATAAAAACAACCAGTGATCATCTTAACTTGTACATAAACTGAAGAGCCTTACTTTTGCTTTTCAACCTTTTCCATGTTTGTTCTTCTCTTGAAAGTGTACAAATCCAACTTTTTGTGTAATTGATATCCTGATGCACTGATGCTGATTTGTAATGATGGTTACTGTACAGTTACCCCCTAATCTGTCTGATTTATTTTGAGACCGGGGTTGAGGAGGGTATAAACTGTTTAATTTATAGCTGTCCTCCGTGAAAACAAGCCTGAGTTTGACAAAGCATGTAAGCATGTAATGCTGTGGACATATGGGCCTTTGATAAAAAAAAAATGTATGCAGGCGATGTCCATAAATCTTGCTAAAAAAAAGGAGATGATTTCTCAGTGATCGCGAGACTTTAGAGTCACCGTGACTTTATAACTTTATAATAGGTCACGTGAATCTTTCATTAAACTCAATTAAATTATATTAATATTTAATTACAATGTCGAAAATCATAAAATCACCTGTTTGTAGTTTTCGTTTGAATCAATTCCTAGTTTCCAAAAACGTTATGAATGATTACAACTCAAAACTATGATTGAAATAACGGAAATATAAATGATATTTTTGAAGAGTATTAAGGGGAGTGTCAATTTTATAAACGAAACAAGAAAAAAAAGAATGTTATTTGAGTTATTAACACAAGTTATTATTATTATTAGACTATTTTGTGAAACTTTTATCCAGATTGTAGATGCATATAATGTCACTCCTAATCCCCTTTATATTATATTTCTAATATCATTGGGCAAATCTGTGTCCTGATTATTGAACTATTTGTCACATGCAAAAACTAAAAACGTGTCAAGTAAGAAATTAAATCAAAAATCAAATAAGCCTTAAGCCCCTAATTACGTCTTTTATAAATCAGGTATGTTTTAAAGGAAATACAGATAATATGAAATCTGACATTTTAAGTATTTCAACAAAATTGAATAATCAACTTGATGGCATTCTAGAAAACCCAAATACAATTTCTACATATAGCCAAACATTTTCATAATGTATAAGGAGGAGGGCCCCATGTTAATGAGGTTAATGGCGGAGCTCCAGTGACAGCCGGTTGCTGAGCACCAATCAGAGACCGAGCAGAGTGTGTGAGGCTCCGCAGGCAGGAGGTGTTTGAAAGCCATGTCAGCTCCTCCAATGATGTAAAGAAGGATCGCTTTCGCTTTTATTCGATTATTCTTGCCTCTTAAAACACTTGTGAACATGCACTCTGTAACTTATTACAGCGGGAAACCTGTTTTCACCAGAAGAGCGTTGGACTTAAGTGTGGATTTGTTCAGAGTTTGACCGAGAGAACTCATGAGAACGTCTTCAGAGCGACGGCTTTATGGACTCGCGTATTAGCTAATGATGTCTATGGGTTTCATGCCTCCTGACAGTCTGAATGCCTCAGACCCCTCCAAATCGGCCTTCCTAGAATTTGGCCACGGACATCTGGGACATCAGCAGCACTCCCAGGGACTCAATCATATTTACCCCGTTCACGGTGTGCATGCTGCTGGACATTCCCAGCACGAAAGTCCTTTTCCTGGCAGCGCGTCCTATGGCCGATCTTTGGGATACGCCTACCCCGGCGCTGGGAACTCTCATCCCCCGTCCGCGTACATGTCCTACCAGCACAACAACCACAGCAACAGCAGCAGCCTGGCCCACGGCAGGTTGGAGCACACAGGTATGTGGGAAAGTCAAATGGAAGTTAAATCAAGTGTTCGGTTCTAAACTGTATCATTAATGGCTATAACACTCTGAATTTGGCCCCATGCGCAATTACGCACAGGGCGATAATCCCCCTAATATTTTCCCAGTACGAAAAATCACTTGAATGTTAAGTAGGCCTAGGTATATCAAAATGAGTTATTCCCCCTGTCATATTGAATATGGTGTATTCAAAGTTAAATTAAGGCATAGACGTCACCACCATGTCCAAACAAGGCCTAGCAGCCAACCCACCACCTCTCAGGGATGCTCCATCTTCTTGTTATATGATGAAGGCAGATGCTGCCATTAATTTTTATTGACGATAATTTGTGTTGGGTAATTTCAATGATGGCCCCATACCTCAATAACTTTTACCCTCAATGTTAGCGAAACATTCCAGAAAACCATTCCAGAAAACAGCAGGCCTTTCATCTCTGTGTGATTTAATAAAACTAGACGTTTAAAGCACTGTGAAGCTTTGATATGATAGTTAGTTCAAAGTCATGTTTCAGGGATTTAAGGCCCTGGACTGATGTGTTTATAGCATGCAGTGCGGAGCCTGTCAGGCATTATAATTCCTATTTGTAGTAAATATGTAAAATTAAAACCATGCTGATGTTGTTCCAGATGTTGTTGTCTTATTATACTCTCAGATGTTACATATTTTAGTTTTGACCCAAAGATAAATATTAAAACCTCCCATTATTCCACTATCCCTTCAGCAGAGCGGGAGAAGTCCACGGTGATTGAAGGCAGGGACATCCGTCTGAACGGAAAGGGGAAGAAGATCCGGAAGCCCCGCACCATCTACTCCAGTCTGCAGCTGCAGGCCCTGCACCAGCGCTTCCAGCAGACCCAGTACCTGGCCCTGCCGGAGCGCGCGGACCTTGCGGCCAAAATGGGACTCACCCAGACTCAGGTGGGCCTTGAACTCACCATGGGCTCCTGAATGCATCAGGGAAAAATATAATTAAATTCGTCCCACCGCGGGGAAATGAACATTGCTCCTGCAGAGAGGACAATGCAGATAAAATACAGAACCAAAAGGTGTTTGCTAACATAATAAATAAAAAGACAAGCTCACTTTTAAAACGTTAAACTATATAATTAAAAGTAAGACACATTAAAGGTACGAAAAATAGCAGGATAGTAGTAAGTGAATGTATCAAAAGAGATAGCAGCCAATAACATTAATACATTGTAAAAAAGTAAATATTGTACAGTTTTATTTTACAACATTTTTACAGTCTTAAGTATTGTAGTAGCAGATAGAGTGTGGGGTCAAAGATATGCACAATATAATCCTATACTTATTATTTAATAAAAAATACGTTTGTTAAATAATCTCACTATTATTGTGTCAGAAATACCAGGCACTCCGATATTTAAAATGTAATGGCTATCTTAAATGGCAAATGTTATGTAGAGTTAATCTAATCTAATTTAAAACCAACTTTAAATCCAATATGACTGAGAGAAAGTGGATGTTGAAACACTCGGAAAGGAAACCTCTTATTGCTGCATTATTTAAGGATCAAGGAGCTTGAGCAGATCAAATGAGGAACCAAATTGTTTTGATTTGTAACTCGATCCTTTAATGCAGGTCTTATTTACTGTGCTTAATTTCGTGGCTGTATTCCCTTTGTCAACCCTGGTCCTTGAAATGCTCTCTGAGAATGAAGCAAGGCACATGTTACACAATTATTATAAGAAAAAGGTCTGAAGAAATCGGTGTGTCACCTTTTAAAATATTTTACAAATAATACACTTTCTTATAACCTTTATTGTCATTTATTTACCGCTTTTTAATTGAAATTACACTTGTGAAAATACGTCTTTACTCGCATTGTGTAAATAACACGTTTGGAAATGCTGAACATTTAAAAGAAAAAAGCCATCATGGAAATAATTTGACGAGCATGAGTATGCATATGTTAGAGACAGGTGCACGTGTCGTTGTCCTCTTATTCTAAACTTGGACATAAAAAGGTATTTTGATGCCTTTTGGCTTTTGTTTAAACTTTCAAAATAAGAGATAAACAAACTATTTAACTCATTCATCTTAACTGCCTCGTGCATATTTTTCTTAATCTCTCTAACTCAACAATGATCTCACATGCTTTTGTTCCTCTGATCTTTATAGAGTGTTTTATTTGGCCCTTTTAACGCACTTTATAAATATTCCCACCATTGTTCTCGTGTAAAAATAGCCATCTTATTTTGGAATCAGCAGAAATATTTAGCGTCCTACCACAGCACCCTTTAGGGCTGTGTTTTAATTTCACAATGCCGTTTAGTCTCGGCTTGTTGCTGTCACACTCGTGCTCCATTGGAGTCATAAAGCACCGAACAATAAGAGGGCTCAGTTTTAATGGTACTTAAACATGACGCTGAATGGCGAACAATGCAGCGGGAGCAGGCCTGGGATTTGCGGGAACACAACACAAAGAAGAGGAGAGTTATGAGCCTTTTATTGTTCCCGATATTCACTTGAGGCACAAAGGGGTTTAATTGACCGGTAAATATGCTAATAAAAGGCCACGTGCGGTATTTTTCCTCTACGTTATTGCTGATTGTTAAGATAAAGTTAAGATATACTTTTATTGTGAAATTAATTTGTCTCAGCAGCATATAGACATCCAATGTGAATTAAAAACATACATCAAATACAAAATAAATAAGCAAATATATGTATAAACACTGAAAGTCATGATAGACATGATAGACAGATCAGTAGGCCTACGTGTCAACAGTGAAAATATACCATATCTATTGAATATACAATATTAATATACAGATTTAAGTCAGTTTACTTTGATAGGCCAGCCCACAACTAACACAATCTAAACAATGTAAGTTATTTAGCAGCAGTTTTACCGCAGTGACAATTATGCGCATTTTCTTTTTGGGTGAAAATGTGGTTTCAGAATAAGCCCTCCCAATATTCACTTGATGCCCAAAAGCGTTTAATTGAGTGGTAAATACGCTAATAAAAGGCCATTTGCGGTATAATCTTGTTTTTATGAGTGCTGATTCTTCACCGCAGTGACACTTATGCGCATTTTCTCTCTTTTTAGGTGAAAATATGGTTTCAGAATAAGCGATCCAAGTATAAAAAGATCATGAAGCATGGCAGTGGGTCGGAGGGGGAGCATCTCCACAGCACGAGCTCCATCTCCCCGTGCTCCCCCGGCCTCCCCCAGCTCTGGGAGGTCTCCATGGCGAACAAAGGGGCCCAAATGCACCCGAACAACTACATGAACACTTTTGGTCACTGGTATCCAAACCACCACCACCACCACCCCCACCAGGATGCGATGCCCCGGCCTCAGATGATGTGAGTGGATTGCTATTGGTGTGGCGCGCGGGCCTCACAATGAACTTCCTGGTTCTATATCGAGGCCTCCCCCCTCCTCCTCCTCTCAGAACTGGATTGTGTTTAAATGTGTGTTTTTAATAGATCTTGTTTATATTCTGTGTATTTCGTGTGCGTTTTGGAATTAAATTCAACACAGCAAAATTCGACCAGGTTTCAAATATATATATTTTTTAGGTTATATCGCTGCAACTTCTGCTGCAGAACTCTCTGAAATGTGGACTAAGTGTGCAGTTTAACATGGGACTCTGGATAAAGACTTTCAAAAAAATATATTGTGTGGATGCGTCTACTTTTTTGGCTTTCATCTGTGTGGTCCAACATGTGCCCGAGAGGGGTCTGCAGACAGTATTTCTAAAGACGAATATTGATGTGATTTTATCGATCAAACTGTGAAAAATAAATATAGATTTATGGCATCAAGACTTAGAATAAACGCGTAGGCCTACATAGTACAGCGAGACTGGCTTGCTGTAATGAGCAAAACCACCCACAGCTTGGCTCGTGCTATAATTCATAGCTGTGACATCAGCTGTCTTTCGTCCATTAACACTCCTGACGTGATGGAAGAACACTTAAAATACTGCTTGGGTTTCGTAACGTTTTGTCAAAACACCTGCTGATTGATTCCTTCAAGGAATAACTAAAAATATGGTTTGGTTAGATCCTCCCTAGTGTCAATATTTTTGGTCATGTTTTATTATAATTGCATGAAATCTGAAAGGCTTTCATCGGCGAAAATATAGTTCCCATCGTGGTGAACTAAAGGGGATGTGGGGTGCCATCTTTAGGCACAGTGGTTCGCTGTTTAACTTTGACGCACGGACAAATGAACACACGTGGTTTCCAACTGTTGTTTCTGCATGTTTATGTCTTTGCAACAACAAAACAGTTTGATATTTCAACATATTTTAAATATTAATCTATAATTTATGTCTCAAACAAACATGTTTAACATCTAAAGTTCGTATATTTTAAAACAAATGTCCTTATCACCTTGGATAAGAACACACGAGAAAATGCGTGCAAACCAGTATTTTAACGATCTTTTCCTCCACTCTCGTCTGGAGTGATCTCAAACAGAAAACTCGCTGTTGTCATTATTAAATGACAAATGGTGAACGCTATTCCTCCAATAAACGGCGTCTGATTTACAGTCGTTTGCGCTGAATTGCCTATTATCGCACTTGCATTGTTTACACACGGAGAGTTATCTGTTTATATGTCTGCAAACACTGCATGAATCCTGTCTGGTGCCACAGATTGAATGAGGAGCAGATTTGTGATTAATGAAGTCGGATAGTGGATAAAGAAACATCCAGTGACTTATTTTTGTCTTCACCATTCATCACTCTGCTCTGTTAGCTGCATGTCTGGCAGACATTAAGTACAATCTGATGTCACCCACACAGGGATTACAGCAATAACCAAACAATCATGCACGCTGTTGTTAGGGAGATATCCTTTCCTTATATTACTTATAAAACTGTGAATCTTTTTAAAATACAGAATATTTGTATTACAGGTGTAGCGGGGTGTCATTTAAAGGGCCATGACATCCAATCTGTGACAGTGTTTCTTACATTTTTAATCTCAATCAATTATCTCGTAGTGATCAAATGATTTCTTTATCCTCATGCCTTGTACCCAGCCCTTGCGGTTTACAAGGCACCAAAAATATGTTTCCAGTGGTCAAAGATTTCAATTAATTGCAAAGTCACACGTTATTTTATTGCTTTGCATTAAATAACTTGGTAATCCTTCCTCTCCCAAGCAAGAGGTAAAAAAGGACGACTCCATAAAGCAAAAATGTACTTTTTATATAGTCATCCAGCAAAAACGAATCAACATAAATGAAGGTAGTTTTACTGTGAAGTACTTGTCTTGTCCTCGTAGAAAGGACAGTGAAACTTACAGAGAATTGTGTTAGCTTTAACACACACACACACACACACACACACACACACACACACACACACACACACACACACACACACACACACACACACACACACACACACACACACACACACACACACACACATACACATACACATACACATACACACACAGTCCTGTCTTACCTTAGAGAGGTGCAGCCTTGTTCAGGAGCTCCAACACCAGCTGTGTGTTTCTCTGAAGAACAAAAGCCACATCAGAGCCGTGTGTTTTCTCTCCTTGGAGCTGGTTTTCTTACATAACGGCAAGCAATGTGTTACATTAACATCTCCTTCTTTATATACACATACACCCTCGTGCCCTTTTTCCCCATTCCTGATCATTATGTGCCTTGTTAGACAAGCGGGCCGGGGGAAGAAGAGGCAAGTGACGGGGCATCAGGGGAAATTATAGGCAATTTCACATCTCCAGATTAGAATAATGGGTTGTGGAGTTGGACAGACAGAGTAAGACCTTTCAAACGGAGGCCAATTATCACGCAGGCGGATTGAAGGGAAAGTGACTAGGCTCCTGGTTTAATAGACAAGGCTGTGGGATGGGTGAAGGGTAATGATGAAGGCGAGTGTGATTGTATCAATGCTGCGGTCGGTGGGGTGATCAGATACGAGGTGTCTGATGGGTTTTAATTCCAGGATAGCAATAAGAGGGAACATTGCTGGTAATTAATTCCCAGTTGCTTTGAATCGACCAATGGCAGAGCAGGTCTCAGGGGTGATTATTGTTATTAACTCGAGTGATCTGACATCTTGGGTAATTGTGAGCAGCTCCCCTGTTAGAGAGGTTGAATGCATGATTTGGTTTCATCTGAAGGAAGGCTTAACTTAGTTTGAGGCATGATGCACACACACTCTGGGGGGGGGGGTTGTGCAGTTTGGCAAGCAGAAAGGCAAGCACACAAACACAGATTTAAGATGATACGCACACAAACAATTGGAGGAAAGCTCTTTTTATTTACAATGTCAGAATGGATGTCATGCTTTCAGTTGGGTTTGTTTGTGTGTTTTTCAACAAAATACTGACCTGATTTTTTTTTTGGTTTGGATACACGGATCATTTTTCACCCATGGAAGTCTTGGTTGATGTCTTGGCTTCCAGAGCGCCCTTCTTTTTGTTTATTATCTCAGCCATGGAGGAACTGTTTTCAGTTGGGTTTGTTTGCCTGTTTGTCAAGAGGATTTCAGACATAATACTGGCCTGTAGCATGATCCCACGTAAAACCCATACAAAGTTGGAGTATATCTGAGTCATGGTTTTGATACGTGGATCATTTATCACTCATGGAACTCTTGGTTAAGGTCTGTGCTTCCTGAGCGCCCTTCTGTTCGTTTAACAGTTTAAAAAGTCAGATGTCTTTTGTGAAACTCATGTCTGGAGGCAACATTTTTAGCTTAGGTCAAGGTGACTGAACCCTAACTTTGGGGATGGTTTTATCAGGATGGGATGAGTATCAGCACAGTGCCGGCCCTGGCCTCAGGTCAGCAAAGGTTCACGAGTCCACAGCTGTCAAGGATGCCATTCTCCCGTCATTTCATCCCAGTTTACATGGAAATGGAGAGAGTGAGTGATCCTAATGCAGCCGAGGCACGGCCCGGGCCCGGGCTCGGGCTCAGTGTTGGACAGCTGCTGCGAGTCTTTCTGTGGACGCATTTCAGCCCCCGACCTCCATCTCAACCCATATCGCTGCACCCCCAGAGACAAGTGCCGACACTCTGTTGACCGTTGCAGGGGAGAAGGACGAAGGGCCCGGGCCCCGGCTCTATTTAGGGAGCTGTGATGTTGTGCCACGCAGGATCGCATTCAAGTTCAACAGTTCAGCACCACCTCGATGGCTACTTACACTTGTTAATGTTCAGAGATGACATATATGGACACGCCTGACAAGCCCACACACACAAGTGCAGCCTGTAGCGAACACACGTTTGTCTTCGGCACAAATGTTTCCCCTGACAACCTCGGCTCAGGGGCCACACACGCTGAGGGGCCCCCGAGGGGAGGTCACATGTACTCTTGATGAGATTTCATTGATATTAAAAGGCAATAGTACTCATGGTGCCTTTGTCAAATCAGCACAGTGCACTGAGATGGTGAGTGATGCTGTAGACAACTGGTGTTGAGTTCAGGGGAACAAAGTAAAGCAGGGACATTGGGGAATGCGAATTCTTTTCTGGTAAATGTTGAAAGAATGTGTGTGAGGTTTGGTAGAAAATGTGTACAGTGCTTTTTACAATAAATATGTCACAGATGTCAAAGGGACGAAGATATGCAATTAAATAAGAATATAAAATTGTGAATTTTATTCTTCGTCCAAATGAATTAATCTTAAAATAAATTATGTATAAATAAAGTATTAGTTTATATCAATTAATATGGATTGTAGAGTGTTATAACTCCCAATAACTGAACATCCTTAAAACGTGTTTTGGCTTGGTATTTTACTTCGTGTTTCAGTCATATGTGCTCATGTGAAATAATTATAAAAATAAAACGGCACAAGGCAGGCTCAAGATTACCAAATATTTGCCTAAATTAATTATTTAATCATTTAAATATATATCTTAATCATATGATTTATTTCATCATGTAAGTCTACAAAAAAGATGCAAATTCATTTAATTTGTACAAATATATCCCGAACTTCATTGGACAAAGATTTGATAATCATTCGAGTAATAGGGCTTTTTCCATAATGTTTATTCCTTAAAAAGTCAACCCAAAAATATCCTATTGGGGGAAAATAAAACGCAAGTCACACTCTAAACGTTGATGGCTATATATGTGGGTCTAAATCCACATTTGAATTGCTCTTATTGCAGTGACACAGTAACACCTCCAGTCACGAGCACATACCTTTGTAGTTACTAAAAGCAGTAGAAAAGGTCGGCCTATAAACCGTGGGCACATTTTCTCTCGGTGTGTAATGGCGCCTTGGTGGTCCATGTGGATAAGATCGCCATTAGCGGTTTTCTCCATCATGTAACTGTTAGTGCAGCATATTTAATAATGCAGGCTGTGTGCGGTTATTGTCTACTGTCATTACGGTTGTGATTTGTTTTAAAGAGACTGTGACTGTCTCATTATTAAAGTGTAGTTGTCCTGTTTATCCAACACCTCTCACTTCATTAATATCAGTGTATTCCCAAGGTGTCTCATGTAATCTAATTAGGCTGTTTATCACCCTGGAGCACCTTTTGTTTAACCCTCTTCTTTTCAATGTTATTGTTTTTTAAACACTTTAAATATTGTAAACAAAATAAGTCATGACATGAACGACCCCTGACCCTGACCCCAGTTTTATTTAAAAAATAAACCCCTTTAACAGCAGATCACTTTTTATGACTGCTTTGCCAAATCCAACAACATGAGATCTACTGTCTGAGGTGAAGCACTCAGAAAATGAAAGAGGGTTGTGGTGTTTTCTTACAGCGTCGATATTTGGCAGCGTTTCTATCCATCCTGCTGTTTGCGTGCGTGTGAGCGAGATCCCCTTCGGCAACGGTCTTGCTTATCCCCCGCCTTTAGCACCCCCCCCTCTCTCTCTCTCTCTCTCTCTCTCTCTCTCTCTGTGTGTGTGTGTGTGTGTGTGTGTGTGTGTGTGTGTGTGTGTGTGTGTGTGTGTGTGTGTGTGTGTGTGTGTGTGTGTGTGTGTGTGTGTGTGTGTGTGTGTGTGTGTGTGTGTAATAAAACAGAGTGACTCCAACATGTCTGCTGGTGTGTCGCCTCCTACTGCAGCGCTTTGCACGCAGCTCTCATGCTGCAACAATTGCAGAATAAAATGTATACTATATATAAAAAAATAATAATCAAGATTCGCTTTTTTTCATGCAAGTGTTTGGTTTTTAGCATTAATTCTGTAAAACAACTTAAATTAATTATCGTTAAATCAGGATAAATCCTAATTCTAGGCATGTATACAACATCTTTCAACACTGCCACTATAATCTCCTGCCATATGGAACAAACATGTTATTTGTTCTTCTGCATTATAATTTAAATAGTTATTATACACGTTGTAAAAGTGTGTAAGTGTTTTTGATAATAAGCAACATTCTGAATAAACCCTTCTTGCATTGCAATCATCTTTTAAACTAAGTAATTCAAAGTTATATATTTAATATTAATAATATATTGCTAAAAAGGAGAAATTACTTCACATTTTCTTGGCTTTCTTTGCATTGTTTAGAATAACTCGACATTTGATTATCTGTCCTGAATCTTTAAATCATCTGTTTATAAAGGGGCTCGACACACACCGTGCAATTAACATCTTTATTCAATTGACAAGAAGGCAACACGTGGACTAATTACATGAGCATGAGAATGGAGGCACCACAGTGCAGTCGTTCCGTTTCAAACAAATATCATCATAGTGGTTTCTGCATATAAACACATATTTACAACCTTCGACGTTTTGTACAAATCCATATAAATATGACCTGAGTTCTCTTTGTACGCGCTCTTTACAAACACACATGACTTGAACGCAGCATGGATCACCTGCACGGTTTTGTCAATATTCGCTTTGTGGTTAGGCTAATTATTTAAAAAAAAATGCATATTCATTTACAAAAGGAGTGAAAGAAAATACAACAGAAGCGATAAATAATTTAATAATTAAAAAAACCACGCCAGATGTCCGTTAAAATGCTACCACAAGTGATCAGAAATCCCTTATGTGCTTTCTGAATGTAAACCCAGTTCTGAAACATTTTTGATCATCCAAAAACAGTTTCTCTTCAGGCCTGCTCCCGGTCCAGTTCGCTCTAGAGAGTCTTTAGGAGAGAGTGTGAGGAGATAAATGTGCTCCTGAGTCTTTGTTAGTAAACGGCCCCCACGCTTTGCTGCGGGACGGGGTGGTGCACGGTGCCCGGATGTTGTAGGTGGGATCCCTGCTGGTACCAGTGGTTGTTATAATCCTCCAGGTATGGCGGAGACGAGCTGTGCGTCGGCGGCTGGACCTGAGGTCTGCTGATCGGGGTGCTCTGGGGGGTGCTGTTGTCCCACACTGCGGGGGACTGAGGGGAGTTGCAGGCCATGGAGTCGCTGGCGTCGGGACTGTGGTCCAGGGGAACCTCACCGTTCTTGTACAGCTTCTTGAACTTGGATCTCCTGTTCTGGAACCAGATCTTGACCTGCGAAAGTAAGAGGGGGAACATTAATTATAATGCAACTGGACATTTAAATGAAAAAGGGGTTTAAAATGCAGGTGTACGGGGTAAAATAGACCAATAATTTGGTCAGAAGTTCGATCCCAGCATGTCAAAATGTCCTTGGGTAAAATAACTAACCCCGAATTACTACCATAGGCATTTATTATACGGTATTGAAGTGTACAATGTTATGTAAAATAAGTATAATCATAGGTTTTTAAAATATATGGTAGCCTACCATACATTTAAATAATAGTTTTGTAGAGAACATTCAGCTATTTCATTTCATTTCTATCCATAAAGTATTAAGCTCTGTATTCTGTGCGTAATTACGCAGCGATGGCTAATTAGAGAACAAATTGTTAGCCATATTTGGGAAGCCATAACTCGCATGTATAACGAGTATTGGTGAATTAGAAAATATCAGGTGTTTCTGCTTACCTGAGTCTGAGTAAGGCCGAGCTGCGCCGCCAGCTCCGCGCGCTCGGGCAGCGCGAGGTACTGCGCCTTCTGGAAGCGCCTCTGCAGAGCCGCGAGCTGGTAGCTGGAGTAGATCGTCCTCGGCTTGCGGATCTTTTTCGGTTTTCCATTCACCATGCGGACCTCGGGCTCTGGCTCTTCTTTTACTAGAAATTGCAGAAGAATATGTTGATTTAAATAAACCATCAAAACAGACATAAAGTGTAAAACTCTAAGCATAACAAAGTAAAAGCAAAACCATAACGGCAAAAATGTTTACAAGATACTTTTTGAAATATTGTGTCAAAAATGATATATGTATGGCAACTTATAAGTGCCACAGGACAAAAATCCAAACTTAAATCAGACAAGATAATTGTATTATGACAAATTTCAATTTGTCAAGCAATTGGTAATACAACTGAAGGAGTGAATATAATTAGCTTTATTCAAACCATCATTGTTTTATTGCAGTGATGTTATTGGGTGGCTCATTCACAGGCACACGACATTAACATAAGCTTGACTAAACAAATGTTAGTTGTGTACCTGCAAAAGATAATAAATTAAGGATATGTGCCAAGTGAATATGTCATGGGCCTTGAGATGTAGAATTGATGGGGACATGAAAGGCAAATAAAATGTTGACTTGAAGCAGAACTGCATTTTTAATATCTCTACTTTGCTATACATATTTTTCAGAACTAAAGGGACATTTTTAATTGATAATAGATAAATACATAAAGATACAAAAAAAGTTTTTTCAGTGTTGTTTCAGAGGCATTCAGGGCTCTTTAGAAAGGCTTTCTCATACCAACAAGTGACAGAGCAGATTACAGTACGCACTTTGGAGGCAGACACCATCTCATTAAAACAGATAAAGCATGTCTCAATATTTACCTGAGCAAGGAGGTGATGCCTGCAGGTGATCTCTGTTGTAATGTCCGAACTGTCTGTAGCTGTTTGTGTAGGGGTATTCAGATTTGGTCGCGTACGCTCCAGCAGCTCCCATTCCGTTCAGGTTAAACTGATGGTGGTAAGAGTTCATTTGCTGTCCGTACGCTTGGCTCTGATAGTATTCGTGGTGGCTGGGCGCCGTCTGTCCGCTGTAGTAGCCCATGTCCGTCACCGAAGACTCAGGGAGAGTAGGAGAGTCCTTGGAGCTCGGGTGGCAGCTCATAGATCCGGGTAGATCGGTCAAAATACTCGCAATCTTCTTCTCATACGTCTGTCCGGCGCTCATGTTGAAAGCAGCCCCTCCAAGAGAAAAGAAAGTCCACTCGGGGATTTTTGTTTGTGCGTAAAGCAAAAAAAAACGCAATAAAGAATTGGCTTTAGAGAGCTGATAGTCCAGTGAAACCCTCCCTGCTGAAGTAACTTAGTTGTGGCATCGCTCCTCTGCTGTGACACAGAGTTATAGAGAGCTGAGCTGGAAGCTGCCTTCCCATTGGCTCCACTAGACCCCCCACCCCCCCTTTCTCTTCTCTTGTGCTCCGGGCGAAGTCGTGGTAAAACCAAGCCTTCAGCCAAGAGCGCATGCATGCACGCATACCTAGTTTTTTTTTTTTCTCTTTACATTTGCATTTACCTGTTCACTGGTTGAACATGTTAGGCCTTCAGGGACTGTCTGTGAGAAACGCAACATGTCCATTAGTTCTCACAATCATGCTACAGGCTGGCAACATATTAGCCTCTCTAAAGCTTTAATCCCGCAGCCAGACCGTCTCCTTAATGTTTTATGCAATGTTTTCTTAACAGTGCCTAGAGATCACACTTTATTCAACCCATTGAAAAGCTGCCAGCCAGACTCCCACAAACTCGTATTGTCATTCAAAGGAGTTGGCGGACAGTGAACTGTACGTGAAAGAGATGGGAGAGATAGGTAAAGGAGTCGCTCATCTCACGGAGCCCTCGGGTGAATTCCTCCGCACTGTACGTGTTGTGTGTGAAAATGCAAATTCAGAAATACACTGTTAGAACATGACAATGCACCTCTGAACAGCACGCGATATTGAAGGTGAAATCGTTGCACTATTGAGTTTCATGTTGTTGATTTCTAAGGATCGTTTTAGCTTGGGAAAAAAGGTTAAGCTTGTAATTAAAACAGTGTTTCACTTCTTTCTTTCTTTTTCCTGCAGTGCTTTTGCTATCAACTGAAAACACGGTGCACAGCGCCCCCTGCTGTATGCTTAATCAGAAATCCTTTATTTGTCTCACAGCAGGGAAATGTACAAGGCAGATAAAAGGAAAACATATATTAAAACAATTGGGTTGACTAACATTAGAGGCATAACAAGTTTAAACATAAAAACAAGTACACATCCATGTTAAAACATTAGCAACATTATACAAGTAGGTGAACATATAAAGGTATTAAAACAAGAGTCAGTAACAGACACCGATAACATCTAGAGAAATTATGTGTGTATTGCACATAACAGATAAATGCAGCTTCACACAAATTGATCTACAATCTGTGTGTTGCTGGCTACTGCCTCCCCTCAATATTATGTTTTTAAATTACACTTATGAGAGTAATGATAATTAACTTAAATAGAACACTTTAAAATATATCATCATATATCATGCCTTTCTCCTGTAGCCCTTCATGTCTGATGAACTGATGCCCTCTTTTGGTACGTTTCAGTAGTGCTGGCATGAAGAGATAAAGGAACAGTTCTCCCAAACCAAATGGAAGAATGAATAACAAATGAGCCACTTGTCTTTAAAGTAACTATAGCCACCAGATGATTGCAAACCTATTATACCAACATCTGTATTTATAAAATCAATAAAAGGAAACGTAAAATATATTTTTTGAATTAAGTAAAGGTTTTAACATATTACCTACATTAATATACATATTTGTCAATTACATTTCAATGGATTAAACTGTGTGCATCTCTTGCATTGTTAGTATTCAGTATTATAAACTTCCCCTTGAGTCACGTGATATCTGAATATGGTGTAGTTCCCTCTGTTGCCTTTAGAGGCCGCCAATTTACAAAGTTGTAAATGTATCAACACATAACCAGGACTTTAGGTGAGTTAGCCCTTTTCTGACCTTTCTGTTTTATCAGATGAAAAACACATTTCATTTTAAAGTTTGAAAGGCTAATCCATAAAGACCAAGACAACTTCTAGCATATAATACTTTTTGAGCCATTTGTTGTGGAGTTGGCACTTGAAGATTCCTGCAGGAATTAGTCTTACAATCAACCACATATTATTACATTACGGCTCAAGTAAACCATTTATTAAATGTTACATGTTATTCAAACCAGCTTTTTAACATGTTCATCCATAAGTGTTTTTTTCTAAAACTATGTTTGCCAAATGCCTGAAGCCCTAACAACATATTTAAGCATGTCTGACAGAGACTGTGCATGTCTCAAGTCGTTCTTTTTTTGGCAGACATTGCAAAACAGCAATGGAAGAATGGTGAAGTGAGTTGATAAATAAATGAGCTAAAACAACACACACTCAAAATGTAAACTTGTTTATTCACGTAATTTTAAACTGTTGTGAAATATTGGAGTACTTCATCCACTTATGTAAACATGTGTATTAGAACATAAACATGTAATATATCAAAGTACTTGTACATGTTAAAACTAAATCTAGAAAGTCACAAAATAAACCAAAGTAACTTCAGTCCAGTCCTATTTGGGTGCTTTTTTATTGAGAAATGGTCATGATGTTGTAGTATCATAAAACCTCCACTAGATGGCGCATGTGTCTTAGATTTCATGTGGTGGTGTCACTATTAAAAGACAGAAGCACACACACCCTGCCAATATAGAACCAAATGTTTGATTCTGTTTCAAACATTTGTTAGAAAAGTAACTAAATGTGAAGTTGTATAACTTTTAAGTAAGTCATTAAAATACTAACCCTACCTATTACACTTTAACATGTCAACTGTAACCTATTACATTTAAAAAGTTCAAACTTCCCATCACTGGTAGTTTTTAATATTAGATGTAATAGTCTCCCTTTATAGACTTCTCCTCTTTTTTCTACAGATCAACTCTAAAATAGGCTAAATATAAGACATTATAGTTGCAGTTTTTGCCATCAAGTTAAACCCCTTAAAAGCATGAAATTGCAGGGACTATTTCCCTACTCTGCTAACTTGCTGTTTGTATATGATCCGCAGATATCTTCCCAGACACCAGACAGTGAAAGAATCCTCAGTTGCAACCTGTTAGCATTAAGCTGTAAACTCAGTGTTTTATAGTCTAGTGTAGTTGCTCCTTTGTAAGGTATAAATCTGTGTACACAAATCATTTGTATCCGTCAGAGAGTAATGACAATCTATCCTGCACAGTCAGATGAGCTCTACAGACCTCAGTGAGCCAACCAATCAAACGCTCATAGCACGGTAACATGAGACAGCTTCAGGGTTTTGTACTTTTCAAATCAGCAGAAGTAGAACAGCTGGCTCGGGTCCAACAAAGGACAAAAGACTCCGACCTTGCCCAGAGAAACTCAGGCAATTACCGGCTAACCAGGGTTTGGTCTGATCGCTGTTGATGGAAAAAAATCTACCTTTTGTACTGTACATTACAAATGAAGCCTTTTCCCCCTCCGAGAAGTAATTTTATTCACATTTATTAACTTCTCAAATCATCCTGAGAGTCATCAGTGTGATTAATGGAGCCTCTTTAGTCCCAAAAGAGCAACAGTAATGGTAGTGACCCTCAGACATGAGAGACCTACCAGTCTAGCCGTTTTCTCAGGACCTTGATAGGATGAACGTGGTTGTAGTTATCAAAAGGTTTTCATTTCAAGTACAAGACGTACCTCTCTCTGTAGTTGTCCTTGCAGCTCTTCTTTTGTTTTCACAATTTTGAGATGCCGACTTCAGCATTCCACTTTGTATTGGTTTCCCCTCAGACTGTATACGCAGTGTTATGAAGGCCTCGAGACAAATGTTGAATGCTTTGTTTTCTGAGGTATGGAAACCCTGAAGGAAGTTAGAGCAAAAATATCTGGCGATCCATTTTCTAACTCTGGTCTATATAGGCTAGTTGTTAATCTCCTGCGATTTCAGAACAGGTGAATTAAAGGGTTTGGAAATAAATCATGATTGCCTAAACAGCAGATTAGAGCTGAATAGAATTACATTTCTAGCTGGAAGAAGGTCATGTCAAAAAACGATCACACATTTGTATGTATCTTGGGGGATGGAATAGGAGTACTCTTAGGGGAGCAGTTGTTGAGTTTAGAGCAAGTCCCGAAAAGGTCTGTAAAGTCCAGTAAGAAAGAGGGCGATTACCATATGCTAGTGACGCATTCATAGAACATATTAAGGTCACGACATATAATAAAAACATTTGGATAAAGCAAATCCAATAACTTCAATAATGAGGATTTAATTTAGTTTCATTGTTGGAATGGCCTTTAATTTCCTTTAGATCTGTCTTGCAGTATTGTTTTGACCACTTGGTGGCGGTGATTCGATGCACAGCGGTGTATAAATGGGGCCAAAGGATGGGAACAGATAAAGAGAGCAGACAGTTTTTACCAGACCCTGCAGACAGAGCTAGAGACAACTCTTGAAAATTGGAAACCTGTGTATTAATCGTACCTGCAAAAGAGGAAACTGGGACACATGCATTGCCATCATAATGATAATGGATTAATAATGGATGAAATACAAATTATGTTCTGGATAGCGTCTGTAGGGTGGTGCACTTCAGCTTCTTTTGGCCAAATACAGTATTACAACAACAGACAATGACAAAAAAATGACCTTCACAAATGAAGAAGTTATAGGATTAGACTTAGAAAAGTTTGATTTCCTCACTCACCTCTCAGGGCTTCCGTAAGCATAAGAGATATGCAAGTTGTATCGACATGGTGTAGAAATGTCGATGTCTGGGCTTTAAAAAACATGCAAAATGCCATGCCCTTGCAAGACCCACAGGGGGGAAACCATATCTATGTACAGCCACTACCTGTTAGCACTGTAAGGACTTCTGTCGAAACAATGTGTGCTTTTAAACCCCTACCATTCAACCCCAATCAGTGAAGTATTGTGCACAAAGTTCAACAATCATACACAGTTACACACCTACACTGCAGAGGATGTTTAGACTTTAATTATGAGTGGGATAATACAAAAACAAAGTCTGCTCGTTGCTTCCTACACCCCCGCAAAACTTCAAGGCGGCAGCGTGGAGCTCCTTGAGATAATGAAGCGCCGGCGGCTAGTTTGTGCTGATCGGATTGAGCGGTCGGGTCAGGGCACTCATGAGTGGGAGAACTGGAAGTATATTAACTGCTGACTCTCTCCTTTCTTCCTCAGTCCTGATTAGAGATAATAAAAGAAACGGCCATGAGTCAAGGACGTTGGACCATCTGCGTATAAATGTCCAGACGGAGAAAATCACCTGATGCTTCTCTCCTAAGGGAAAACTCTTGTCAGTTTGTCCTCCAAATGTTTCCAGATATCTATTAAATACAAGACCTGCAGAATGCATTATCCTAACACTGACTTGACATGTACAATATAATGGCACAGAGTCAAACCCATCAGAAAACTACAGTAATTGGTTTCCAGTGAAACAGCTCAGCGCTCCCATCCCGCGAACTAAAAATACTCCACTCGATCTGGGATTTCTCTGGAACAAATGATCGTTACAGCCTCCCAGCGGTGATGTAACTTGGCTCGGCTACATTTAATGTGTGTGTGTGTGTGTGTGTGTGTGTGTGTGTGTGTGTGTGTGTGTGTGTGTGTGTGTGTGTGTGTGTGTGTGTGTGTGTGTGTGTGTGTGTGTGTGTGTTGTTCCCTAAAAGAGCCCAGATAAGGCCTTCGTAATGTGTTCCCAAGGGTCCCCAGCTAGGAGGCAAAAAGCTAATAGAAGACACATGTGTCCAGATGTTAAAGGTCATGCCCTTTCCTCGAACATACACACACACACGCACAAACACAAATCCAAAACACCTTCTGAAGCTAAATGCCTCCCTGCAGAGCTGCTTCCACCCACTCTGGCTCTACTGTGAGCTGAACGCATCACTGCTATTGGCCATCCGCTGCTTTAATGGAGCAGTAATGACTCTTGTGTCTCTGCAGTCACGCTCAGTTAGCGCACTTCCTTAACTAGGAACCTGCTACTGTATCATTGTGCATTTGTGTCATGACAAAATGATCATGATGTCCTATGTATTGTGCAAACCTAGTACCAGGGTCAAATGTTCCCCAGCTCAACATTGAGACCTTTTAAAGATATTATGTTCACCCACCTAATTCATCGCCTATAGCATACATTTGTTATTGTACTTGAAACCTGTGTCCTAACATTTTAAGCAAACATTTAAAAAGCTTTATTGACTTTACACGTATGAACACAGGAGCTAAATGGCATTTGAAACATACATTTGTTATGCAGTACAAATATTTAATTTGGTAAATATCTTTTTCAAAAAGACCCTATTACCCCCATGCTACAAGTGATGTATAAATGGTTGAAATCACTGTAAATGTTAATTGTTAAAATGCTAAAAATTATGGATGACAGTTGAAAAAGTTAGCTCAAAGCTAAGCGTATGCTAATGGTAAATCAATTGATATAGTTAAATCATCAAATCACATCAGAAATGGATATTTTTATACTGTGTAAGTTATTGTACGACCTCCCACTGTGGCCACATACTCTAACAAGTGTTCAGTCTGTGTGTTTGAAAGCAGGATGTAAACAACCCCCCCCCCCCGCAGGGAGACAACAGGCCTTTTCCCCGCTCTGCATTCCATGTCAATCAGCTTTTGCAACAGTGCACTGCGCTAATTGAGAGGTCCGGTCCAACACGGCCGTGAGCAGAGCCAGACACAGTGAGGGGAACAATGGCCGCCTAACAGCCCATAACCGGGAGTGTCTGCTCTTTTACAAACATAGAAACAGCTGATGCATCCCTTGTTAAAAATTCCCTTCTTGTATGTCCCTTTGAATATATCGGAGTTGTAAGACATATTTTCCTCCCTTGATGTGACTCTTTTTCAGCTGCCATCCCATACTCCTCACTCGGATCTACTTTTTCCCCTCAGCTGGCACAAACACCAGCCGCTGCACACAGGCATCCGCACAAGTGTCCCGTCCTGGCAACCCCTGCCTCATCCACAAGAATGCATCTATTCTCCGGCTCCACTTGGCCCAGAGTGGATGAGTGAGAGCAGCCTGTAGAAACAGCTGTGCAGGGTAGTGATCAAAAGGAGGGGGACTTCTTTGATTACGGCCTCTTTGTTCGGCCTCCACTCAAACTTACGTATTCACTGAGGCCGCTCTCTGAGTGGGCTGCCGGCCAGGGGAATGCTCCAGGCAATACTACGCTTATTGGAGTGAGAATATATTTGTATCTGTTTCAATGTTAAAGCCAGCTGCTGCAGGAACATTCCCAAACATCTTTTCCCAATGGCAATACAATATTTGCAAATTTCTCACAAGACTCTAAGACCCTGTTGTCCCACGGTTTATCTTGACCCTTCACCCTTTTGTGACCATCTCTTTTTCGCTGGTGCTTATCTAGTGAATATGTAGCCTTGGTTACAGCTACTCTCTCCTTGAGTCTTCTGGGTTGGGATGCCCTCTCCCAGGTTTCTCACAGGAAGCTCCACCCTGATCCAAGCATGTTTGTTTTGGCTCAGACTGAAACGCATTGAGGACTAGATTAAACTGCTGCCTTCTATCTGCTGATTATCTCCACTTAATCTGCAGGCAGGATGACACCAGTTTTCATCCCCCAGGTTTCTAGCAAAGTTTAAACTCCACTTTGCTTTCTATGAAGGCTAACAATTTAGCCTCATTAAAGTGTTGTCAGGAGGGTCATAGTAGGGGTTGAGAGAAGTGTTTGATACACTTGATCAAAGAGTAGGATTAAGTGTACACTATAGAAAGCTGACTGTAGAAAGCCTGTTCAAGATCGCTGTATGAAGAGGTTTTTTTATTTGTATTCATTTTATCGTGCCACTTTTTCATACTTCATGTAAAAGATAAACTGCCACCACACATCTGAATGAGAAAGCAACCCCTTTGCGTATGGAGTTTCTTGTAAACAAAATTTAAATTCCCAGAACAAATGTTGGCCTACTCAAATACCTTTTACTGGAAATATTTTGTAACTTGGAAAATCACAGAAAAGTCTTGTGTAAGACATCCACCTAGTTATTCGGTGGGCTTGTTAACACAGCGTAGAAAGCCGTCATTTATCTAGGCATGCCTGAGCACGGCAGATTTTGGGAGTTCCCGTTCTGCCCCCTTTTCCTCCTCAGCTTACACAGAAAAACTCCGACATGCTTTCTCATCTGCACCTTATAAACTTCTAGTCATAAAGCCCTTAAATCAAATGTGGCAAAGTGAGTTAGTCAGGGTTAAGTCAGGTTGAAACAAAGTGCGTCTTCAGCCACTCTCATACATCTGACCATGAGTAAGTTTCCTTTTAAACATTTGGCCCTGGGACGTGAAGGCCCCTCCCTCCAACCTCCTCTGCCTTGTCTTCAGTACAGTTGTTGCTTCTGGATCAGTTGTCCTCGGGGAAGTGATGATGACATGATGTGTAGTCCAGGAAACAAGGTAATGCAGCAGCCACTGCCCGGCCCTGAGCAGTCATTTCCAGCCAGGATTACTTGTACCCAAAGGGGTACTGCTGCAGTTTCCTTTGTGGAGAACGTGGACAGATTGTGGAGTAGCTTACTGTTTCAATAAAAAAAACTCATATTGAGTCAGCTATGAGAACAACAGTTCACCAGATGTTGAGATTTCATGAAGAGTATAAGAAAGCCAACAGAAATGTACACAGTTAGCTAAATGAATAAGTGGTTAAAATACTTACTGCCTGAAACGCCTCCATTGGACTCCTTTGTTTACTTATGTAACATAGTGACATCACTTTGTAACACTTGTGCTTCTATTGGCTTGTATGAATGCATTGTACGTGATAGGCTAAAGGGTGGGACATTTCTAAGCGGTTGACCAATCACAACAGAGCCGGCCAGCTAACCAATCAGAGCAGACTGGGCTCTGGTTTCAGACAGAGGGTGAAAAGAGGTGCTGCAGCATAGACAGAGAAAAATAAAGACCTTTTTGAACATTAAAGCATGGAGACATGTCACAGTAGAGGCAACAAAAAATAGACACAAGATAGATTTACAGTTGAAATAGCTAAAGTTAGCTAAAAGTAATGGACAAACAGCTAAAATAGTTACGATAAATTAATGGAGTGATGGGAAAGGTTAGTTGGAACAGTTAATAGATAAAAATAGTCACAGCATTATCAAGAGAAGTAAAAAAAAAAAATCTAAGATTAAACATTATACCAACATTTTACAGTATAGAAAGCCCCATGTATAAAGAGGGTCATTTGAGTTTTCTTGATAAGGATGTTGAAATTGTTAGCTTAAAGTAATGGATATAGAGATACAAAGTTCTCCTTAAATAGCCTAAAAGATAACTGGCGAAAAAGCCTCTGAAAAGTAGTCGTTGAAATATCTTAAATTCAGTAAATACAGTAAGAAGTGGTATATTATTAAAGTTCAGTCATTTACAGAAAAACTGTTAATGCCATGAAAGCATGGATTGTGTATGCTTACGAGCATCTTAGCTACCTTTGAGCACTTCTCCATCTTTACAACGGTGGTCTCAGGTGCTGTATTCGAAGGTTGCCACCCACAGTGTCGCGGTGTGAGGGACAGCCCCTCCTTGACCGGCCCCTCTGTGTTTGCCTTACTGCCGAGTCCCTGCCAGTGTCTCCCCCCCCGCTGCTAATGAATGGACATTTAATGATCTGAGCGGGCCATTCAATTGAGAGGAAAATGTGCAGGTCCGTGGAGTACAGCTCCACTTGTCGTAGGAAACAAAGGGCTCGGCTTTGCATTCACACAGCGAGTGGATTCACACGCTGGCTCGAGAGGAGGCTGAACACACACACTGCATGCAAGACACAACAAGGAAGAAAGCTGCTACTTTTCAAAGGCATTTCATCAATTCTACCAAAACAGAAGTATTTCTAATGTGATTTATTGTACAGCAAACAGTATTCAAATTGGCCGTCTCGTACTTTTCATCAGAAAACACAGGCTTTTTTAAATTGACAATTTCATTACTTCATTACTTACAGCAGTTTCACCACAAATCCAAACCATCTGGGAACCTCACAACAAACAAAAAAGGACGTGGATCACAGGTTTGCCTTTTTAAAAAACAACAACACACATGTCTTCAATATAAATCCATCCTTTTATGTTCATTTGCAAGTCATGCCGAGTCATAAACAAAATGGCACCATGTGGTTACAGATCCACAGCCGATCAAAAGGCGACAGGAAAATAAATCCTCGTAGTGTTTACAGGAGGTCTAAGGGATGAACAGCGAAGTTTGCATGGGGTCAGTGTCTATACACTGCGCAGACAGGAAGCAGGCTTTATAAGGAGCATTGTAAATCATAGCAACTCACTTTACCACAGGAGGGAGGACGAGAGATGTGGGAGTGACCTCGCGTTGTGTTTGCTGGTCAGATTTACTGCAGTTACCCTGCAGATTGTGTCATTATTCAATGGGCTGTCCACCATATTACATTAGGGCCTGGTCCCAGCACCATGCATCAGATTTACTGCCCTATATATTCACCTATTATCCAGGGTGAAGAATAGCAAGGCTGTTAATAATTGGATTAAGTTAAAGTAGATTGGAATATAATTATCAAGTTTGTCAAATGTGACTTTCAGGGACAATTGTAAGGCGATATTCTCCGTCCTTTCATGCTATTTCGTCTCTGGAGATAAGTGTGCCGTGTTAAAGTGCGTCCACATGTGTGTGTTTTTTCTGCTGTCTAACTATAAAGATAATGGAGCACTTTTCTGAAAGAGGGGATTGTTTAGGTCCCAGAGACAGATAACTCCTCCTTTGGTAAACATAGCAGAGAAGTGATAGTGTGGACTTCACAGGCTTGTTGAGTATCACGTTCTGAGTTAATGTGTCCCATGGGAGGAAGGGTAAATCTGGACTAAGGTGAAATGCTCTCCTGACCTTTTGGAGCACTTGCGACAGCCAGTAACTAGTGTGGTCTGAGGGGAAAACACACTCTTGTTATGATTGAGTTCTGTCTAAAGGTCATGCCGGTGTGATTCCCCAGAGAGATAGCTCACTCACCCTCTCCCTGAAAGATCTCGTCCTTTCTCTCTAAAAGCCGCACTGGATGAATAATAGATGTAAAGTTTAAGGCACTTCTGTGCAGCTTATTCCTTTTCAATCTTTCAGACTGAGAGCTCATGCCCAAGATTATCAGTCTTTTGGGCTCCGAGCCAGATAAAACCCAGCCTCCCCTCAAACATTTCTTTCTTTACCTATGACTCCTCCGCACAGAATTGTTCATTTTGAACAAAAGTGTCTCCAAGGGCAGTGATAGGAATGCTCTGCGCGGTGACTCCCTTCTTAATGATTAAACATGAATCAGAGTGCCCCATTGTACAGCAAGTGTTTTTATTTTACACTTTTAATAAATCATTAACTTTATATCTCGCATTCCCACCTTTTGTTAATGCAACATTAGCTGAAAGCACCAGAAAGGTTTGGGATTGAACTCCTCAGCTCTAAGTGCATTTCTATCAAGTTGTAGAAATTATATTACCCCCCCCCCCCCCAAGAAACATGTCATTGAACTGACACTAGTTGGTTCAAGCCAAACAACTTCGTGAAGGAATAGTCCAACCGTTTGTCTTTTTTGCTCCATGTTGAGTGTTGTATAGAAGATGTATTATACTTTACTGTCTGTATGGTAAACCACAGCCAGCAGCCAGTTGGCCTAGTTTAGCATAAAGCCTGGTGGTCTAGATGGGGGCGATCATTTAGCTGAAAGCAGTCATAACAACAAAAGAAAAGAATAAGTAGAACTTAAACCAAAAACCCGACCTTTTTCTCCATTTCCTATCCTCTATTCTGCAACATGGACTAAGTCTGAACTGGGTGCACAAAATGATCCACTCCTATCCGTTCTCCAGTTATGTAGCCACTGCATCATGATGTTGGGTTACGCAATGCTTTCAACTGTTAGTGTTTCTGTGCCCGCCAATCCCCATTGGGCCCTAGCACCGCAGCCAAAAAGCACTATCCACATTGAAATGAATGGGAAGACTGGCGTTTTACCCGCAATGGCCAAGGAATAGTCCGGCACATAACGCCTCATAACATATGTTTTCATGTTAGTTTGTGAGCTTAACAGGTACTTATAGTTGTGTTTTCTTACCTTAGACAGAGCCAGGTTTCCAGTATTTATGCTAACCAATCCAACACATACGTCTACATGGGTCTCACACGTCCATCTAACTCTCGGCGAGAAAGCAAATAAGCTTATTCCCAATGTCAAACTATTTCTTTAACAGAAATAAAGACAGACTGGTGGGTTCATTGTTATGGTGGGACAACATGGGTTTGTGTGACAGCTGTTTTGTTTCCATAACACAGCTAATATGCCCCGCTGTCTCCCATCGCTCTATCTGTCTGCCTGAAAGCTAAGCTGAAAAACAGGTGCCAGTGGACAGTGGGAGAGGGTTCGAGCCACGCCTCTCTCCTCAGGCTATACATTCCTACACTTAGCACGAACTGGAGAGCGGAGGAACAGCGAGACCATGTGTCGGTCCCAAACCCCTGCTGCATTTCCTTCCTGCCACACATTCACCAAACATTCAAAGAGCACGCACATGTGGATGATGACAAGCAGCCCCCGCACTCAAATGAACAAATGTGAACTATAGTCACACATCAGAGAATGAATGAACATTTAACAGGGACCTAGAGAAGTCATAAAACACAATGTTCACACACAGACACTGTATCAAGAGGTATCATGTAACATCAGACCAGTTGTCCCATAATAGATATAAAGAGGCTGTGGAAATGGCAATTCCCTTCTGTATTTCATCAAGTTGAATTCCAAGATTTGTTTAAAACATGCTTTTGTAACTCATGAAATACAAACTTGATACAATGTGGTATTTTGAATAATGATTGAAATAACACATTTTTGTTTTAGCATGTATCACCCCTCCTTTCATACTAAAACGGAGTGTTAGATAAGCTGGCATCAGTTGTTGTGTGGACATTTGTTAGCAAAGATATGGTGTATACGAGTGTCCCTTCACTTTGGACAGTCTTGTATTTATACAATGCTCAAAGCCTCTTCTTTCCGTAGAACCAGAGGCTGAGAACTGACTGATTATTCATGCAAAAGCTTGGTTTAAGAAACAAAATGACATATTATTAGATTTTGCTCATGTATCATTTATAGTTTCCTCTAAAATTAGATTTTATTTGTGCCAGTTACATTTACAGCATCAAAATGTGTATTTCTTTGTGTTTTGTCTCCTAAAGTTCACTTGATGTTCTGCATTTGAGTAGGAGCAGCCAGTTAATGAATGTTAACACTCGTATCAACAGTGGGACAGAAAGCTTACATTGTTATATTATTTGTGTAGCTGTGCACATGTGTGGCAAACATCTGCATAAATGTGTGTTTGTTTCTTTTGTAAATGACTGGTTTAATGGACAGGGGCGAGATGATCATGTTTTATTCCTGTGAAAGGTCACCTGAGCCCAGTTAGAGTCCTGGCTGGACTTTAAACAGAGCGCACTGTCTTCTCCTGCAGACGCTACAACATACTGGCTTCATAGCAACTCCCTTCTCCATGGCAACGGCCGTCTCTGTCGTCGCCGTGCAGCGAGGACTCGGGGTGAGAGCGTGCTGTGTTTCATATTCAACCAATGTCCTGCTCGGTATGTTATGTTCGCCCGTAATGTGGATTAATATTCATGGAAATTCAACACGAAGCTGACATTTTGTTATTTTGAGACAATTCTTTGCATTTTTATGTTCAGAAGGCTGTTTCTGTTTCTCTGTCTGGTCTCTACAGTCTATTCCAACCCTGTTTTTAGAGGGAACCTATGATGCTTTTGGGGGTTTTCCATTTCCTGTCGTGTGTTATAGGTTTTTGTACATATAAATACTTCCATGATATAGTGACATAACTAAGTAACACTTGTGATTCTATTGGCTAGTGCTTAGTTGCACGTGATAGGCTAAGGGTCGGGACATCTCTAAGTTGACCAATCCCAACAGAGCCGGCCAGCTAACCAATCAGAGCAGACTCTTTTCTGGTTTCAGACAGAGGGTGAAAAGAGGTGCTGCAACACAGGCAGTGTGAGAAAAATAAAGAGCTTTTTGAACATTAAAGCTTGGAGACATGTCACAGTAGAGGACGAAAATACAAATATGAACCTGACAATGAGCACAATATGGCCCCTTTAAGGACTTTACACAAAGCCTATTGAGTAGATACAGAGATAAGACTAATGGGACCATTATGGAGCATACTGATGCATTTGCTGTTCTGTACAGTCCATTTCTGTTATCACACATTCACATCAGGAGCTCCACATAGCAACTCCCCCGCCCGTCCCATCAGCCCTCAGCGCCGATTCAAAGGACGCCTTGAGAGGACTCTGTGGAGCCATTCGGGATATACGTCAAAACCATAAAGTAGCAGTAAAGTTGAGCGGGAAGATGTTATAAGTATGTAAGCTTAACCTCCTCAATTAGGTGGACATTATGAGGCAGTAAGAAAAACATAGGAAGAGGAATAAGTAGGGAATTCCTTTTTTTCTGGGAGGGTTTGGAAGGGGGGGAAAAACAGGAAACTAGCAGATAAATTGCAAATTACATTCCATGTGTGCTGTGTGGGTTCAGACTGTCGAGCAGAGGACTCTGGGGGCAGCAGCAACTGCATTGGGGTCTTTGTCCTCACGGTTCACAGAGGCTGGTGTAGGCTTACATCTGGGTCTGGGGAATACAAATGTCAAGGCAGGACGTTTTTTCCCTCTACTGTAACACAGAAGGGACTGAACATGAGCTGTTGTGTGAGAAAGGTATCAGCTTTTAGTAGATTTTGAGTTTTAAATTGTGGAAAGTCTACTGCCAATAGGGATTAACAATTGGCTGCAGACCTTAAACAACAGTGTGTTTGTTTCCTGCCTGTAAAGAAGAGCGTAGTTTCAGTATCAGCTGTCACTTTTCCAGAGTGACACTTTTCACATGTCAAAAGGGTCCCAGAGGGGTGAAATATCAGGTGCTCTCCAGTCCCAAAGGAATGTATCACATAGAGTAAAACAACCAGAGGTCAGATTTCTTGTATGTTGTTGTTTGCTTTAAATTTCTGTCTGCTAATATCTCTCTCAGGATGTTTGCTGGGTGTCGAGTCAGAGTGGTGAAGCTGTGTCTGGACCGCATGGATCTGCTCTGCGTCAGTGTGTTCCAGATGGATGCCCTGATAAGGCAACCACAGGATGTTGACACTGTATACACCGGCATGTTGTGCGCTCACCTTTGGGCTGAGAAAAGTGTGTTACCTGCTAGATAAAATTCAGAAAAACTCCACAAAGTTTAAGCCTGGATTAACTCTAAAATCATGTTTAACTGTAAAAGCCAGGGATTCTAAAGTCACAGACGCTGATGTGACCTCCATAGATTTCGAGGTTACAATCTGTAGAATACACCGTGTGTTTCCTCTTTTGCTATCTACATACTTCTTGTTTCCTGGTATCAAAGGAGAAGTTGCATGCGTCTTAGAAGTGTCGTTATATTTCAGGGGTTAGTTTTAGGGTGACACTGAAGCGCCGAAGGGTTTTAATTTCATGCATACATGTGTTCCCTTTATACTGTTGATATCGAATCTTTGATCATTGAACATGTACAGTATACTTCTTGTTTTCTGTTAGACAAAGGGAAGTTGCATGTGGTTTAGAAGTGACATTAAATTGTCAGGGTTAGGGTGACACTTAATTGGAAATTCCAATATAAATGCATATGTGAAAGAAGATATGTCTACCTTTCTCTTTGCATCGATGATATTAAATCTTTGATCATTGAACTTATCTATCGATCAAGATTGATGTGGTGTTAAGCACCAAACACATTCCTGTGAACACCTAAACAAAATGTAGTTTAGAGTAAGGTTGTACACTTAATTACATTTGTTATAGAAATTGCAATATTCAAATCGCAAAACGCTTATTTGTTTAAGGCTAAATATTTGTTGAATGAAATTCAAAATGTTACAAATAATGAGAATTAACATAAAAAAATGAGCAACCCCTCCAATATCATGAGGGATATTCATTAATATAATTGCAATTCGTTTTTTAAACCAATTTGTGCAGCCCACACCTCTTAACTGAGTCAGTGTTTCTTGTTGCACACGGGACGTTTTTTGCACTGGAATGTGTGCAGTGAACTTCATTCCCCGTGGAGCATTATTTCACCCGGTAACAGGGGAGAGATTACCTCTGGGTGAGAGAAACTCATGCAGCGAGAGGAGCTGCAGAGTGGGAGCTCGGCTCATCAATTAGAGGAGGTCAGCGGTGCCAGATGTAAGCCCGGAGTCAGCCAATAAAGCAGCCACGATGAAGGATCGCACATTGCTGTGAAGATACAAGCAAACAGGGAGGAGAGGGAGTTACAGCTGGTCTCTCGACACCAGGGGGTTCCTGAGAGACTCGGACCAAAACATGG
>NW_011369947.1:11699565-11725789 GCF_000735185.1 Notothenia coriiceps
GGGGGGGGGGGGAGGAAAGAGTCATGCTGGAGGAGAGGATGCTTTAAAGAACTCTGGCCTGTTCTGTGAACTCTCTAAGGGGATTAACGATTTAATGAATTGCTCATTGGAAGCCATACGTCTGGGCGATAGGCAGTGGAGCGAGGCAGGGGGTGGCCGTCACAAGAGGGCTCATGTGAGGCCGTCTATTAGGGAGTTCTGACAGGAGGCCTGACTTTTATAACATAGTCCCTCCTTCACATTATATCCTGCACTAAGCACTCAATGGCTAACATGATTTATGTGTGTTTTCAAGTTTCAAATCAAATCAACTTTTATTTATATAGCACATTTTTAAAACGATTTTTGGTCGAGCCAAAGTGTTGTACATTTAATGATGACCTTAGAGTAAGGACACTTACATCTAATATAACAGCACAGTTTGTGCAGAATATCAGTATGAGAAAACGACACCCTCTGTCCTTAGACCCCCACATCGTACAAGGAAAAACTTCCAAAGAAAAGACCCACAGTTTAAAGGAGAAAAATGGGAGAAACCTCAGGGAGAGCAACAGAGGAGGGATCCCTCTCTCAGGACGGACAGACGTGCAATAGATGCCGTGTGTAGGAGATAATACATTTTACAGCGTAGGACGTAGACCTACGAAACAGATAGTGCTCTTTTTTGCAGGTGATAAGTTCAAAAGGTCAACTGACTTTTTTTTTAGAAACATGACTTGAATACTTTTTGAGCATTTTCTCTTCATGAAAATCTCTTATGTTCATTTTCAACTAGTGGCTGTCTTTTCTGACTAGGCTTCAATTGCTCTTTCTTCTTAAAAAATGCAGTTTTATGAAGTTTGCAAGTTCAACAGACAATATGTTTCTTTTCCTTTTTGAGAGCTTTTTCTCTTACTTACAAGAAAATCTCCAATGTGCATTTCGAACTAATCCCCAGTCTTTTCTGGGGGGGGGGGAGGGTTCGGAAAATACTTCAAGGAAAAATAATAAGCACATGCCATTGTTGAGTAGAATGTTATTCAATGAAGAAAGTTTAGTTGAATTCTATATATGTACCCTAAACGTTTTTGTTTTATAATGAAGGTATTGATGAAGGTATTAATGCAGCGATTGACTGTTTGTAAAAGGCAAGAATTAAACCCTAAGTTATATATTGCACAGACATTTTCAATAAGTTGTGAAAAGTCTCCAATGCCTTTTTTGTTTTGTTTTTAAAAGTGCACAGTTGTATGAAGTTTACAAGCACAACAGGTGGAAAGCAAAATATGTGTGTGAAAGAGAAACAGAGACAGGATGGGGTGGGGAAGGTGAGACAAATTTCCCCTGCTAACCACACTGTGTGAATGAAGGGAGTGCACTTGTTTCTTCTGTGTGTGGAGGGCAGAGAGGAAGGAAGGGAGAGCAGGGGAGGGCAGCAGAGAGGCAGAGGGAGGCAGACACCGACACCTCAGCACTCACACAGAGGAGGAGGGGGGGGGGGCGCAGCAGCCGGCTCTCGATGGGCAGGTCTGTGTGAAGCAGTCTACCTGTTGGAGCTCATTGCGGGAGACGTGTCGGACTCACGCTGATCGTGGATCTGCGGGGAACCAAGTGCACTTACGCGGCATGAAAAGCGCCACCATGTCCCCCAGACTGTTCCTCTGCGCGGTGTTGGCTGTGTACCAAGGGACAAGAACCTGCTGTGGATTTAACATAGATGAGCGGTTTCCCGTGATCAAAGAGGGGAAAACCAAAGGCAGCTTGTTTGGATTCTCAGTCGCTCTACACGAACAGCAGGGAGTCCCCAACAAGTACCTGTAAGTAATCAGCTGTGCATGTCTAAGAACACTTCTTTCTCCGTTTTAAGGTTATAATACGCAGGCTACGCACCTGCTTTAGACCAGGTGGCGTAAGGAAAAAGCCATTTTATTCTCTGCCTCAGAGAAGCTCATTGCGCCTACTTACTGCGCAAAACCCCCCGATGAAGGTTTGGAGTATATTGCGGTTAACACCTGTGACCCGATACACTTCTTGTAAAATCATATACTTCCCTTTTTACAAGACAATAAAGTAGTTCCTCTCGAGCAAACACCTGTTGAAAAGCAGCGATGCGTTTTTTTAAATGTGTATTTCTGCATAATTGACGACCTGTGCCAATAATATAATTATCTTTATCGTTTGACTGTGCAGAAGTTAGGCTACTACCTTGTTCAGTACAAAAATGTGTGTAAAACAGGAAATCTGAGGTGTACAAATATAGGCTCTAGACTCTAGAGCCTATATTTGTACACCTCAGATTTCCAGTTTTTTCAGAGAATATGTGTGTTAATAAAATACACGTACATGTAAGTGTATTTTATTAACACACTCATTCTCTATTTAATATGCTTTTCTGGCTGTCAATCTAAAACCTTGAAACATACAATTATTGTAAGGTTCATTCTCCAATTTTGACTCAAATATGATAGAAAATGCATAATTGAATAATATAGAAATGTCATGATTCCTGTGATTTGAGAGGAACTTGCATTTTTGTTTCATGTAAACCTCTAAAACACAAGCCCACAACTCATCTGGGGCTTGCCTTTTCTGTGGAGTTTAAGACAGAATCTGAAGTGTATTTTAAGGTCACGTGGGAAATGAGGCTTTGTAATTGTTTTTATAAAAGCAGTTTCAGAGGGTTCAGGGTTCTTTGGTGTATGCATTTTGGAATGCACAGAAAGCCTTTCCATAGCCCGCTCTACTTTCTTTCCACCTATCCTGAGGCCATTACATTCAGCAGAGAAACAAGTTGGTTTGTGTTTCACAATAAAGGTGTTCATTGGCCTGTAACACTTATGGGTGCTTATCACCAAGACATGAACGCTCATGTGGAGCTCACAGTATTGGGGGGGATTTACATGAAAGAACATGCTTTTTGTTTTAGGAATAGCTGATGTTTGAGGAAAAGAATGTGTGTTCCTGTGTGTAGCTTCCCTGATGAAGGCTCCTCAAACTGTATCATTGTTTAGTGTAGGATTTCCCTCTGCTAATTACAGTGCCCCCCCCTTGTCCTTCCGCATCCATGATCACACGGCGTGTCCATAACTTGCTGTTATCTGTGTCCTCGTTCTGCTTTGAAGGCTAATGCAGGAAGAAAATAGCGTCGACGACCCACTTCCTGTGTGTTGTCACCAGGGAAGGGAGTCTGAATGTTTATCGGCCTGAATCTCTGCAGAAATGTCCCCCAGTTTATAGAATGGATACTAGTGTCTAGCTGATATTTGATCAATGTGCCATCTTGGCCCCCTTTCCCCAGTGGGGTGGTCTCACTATCCACAGACTGCAACCCAAGAAGGGGACCACATGGTTGGTAAAGAGGCTGGAGGCCTTTGGGGACAAGGAGACTGTTAAAAGTCTCATCAGTCCACTGCTATAGCTAAGAGGTTAATTCATGCTCAGTTGATTGTAGCTTTTAATTTAGGAATAACAGATTTTTGCCAGGAATGAATGCTGAACACATGCCTTTAGATTACACTCACCAAAACAAACTACTGCAAGCAACATATCCATACTCCATCCACGACCCATATTTAGATTTGACATAACGAGGCGACCTCTCATTGACATCCATGCAGGAGGCCACGGTTTTGTATCCCGAAACCAAAATCCCATATTGACAACACGACTACGTTAGGAGGCATCTGGCGCAGTTGATAGAGCCTTGGTGTTGGGAGCAGGGGGTCACAGGTTCACCCCACTGCAGTCAGCATGTCGTTGTGTCCCTGGGCAAGACACTTCACCCCAAATTGCTCCTGTGGGGATTGTCCACAGTATTGAGTATTTAAGTCACTTTGGATAAAAGTGTCTAACAAGTAACATGTAATGTTAGTACGTAAATGCACGTAACTATGTTAGTATGTTAAACTTAGTTATACTGATCTTTTGCTAAACCTAGCCCAGTTTTCTTGCCTAAACATAATCAACTAGTTCCAAAAACTGTAACCGTCTAACAATGTTAAATATAATCGCCGTTTTGGGAGTTAATGTCGGTTGTTTAGGTTTGAGGCATTTCTTAATCTCAGAACTAATAAGACAGTTTCCCTTCAGGTAGAACTATGTAGCTGTTTTGAGCTAAGCTACCCCAGACAGCTGTTGGGCGGTAGCTTAATATTTAGCATTTAGACATGAGACTGGTATCAATCATATTTTCTATTAGTCTCTGCAAGAAATTAAATATTTGTAATTCCCAAAATGTCGAAAAAGTACTTACATTTCAGGAAAAGTTAAGCAACAAATAACACTTAGCTGCTAGATTTGCTTGCCTGGTGTGTTGTGGTGCCTTAACAGTGCAGTTTATTTCTGAAGTGAGACAGGAAAATATTACAAAGAAATGTGACAACCCCATTCTTGATGTGACTGTGACCTGTGATTCAGATGGAGAATGTCAACCTTCCTGCAACTTAAATGTCACTTTCACTTTTGAATTTCTCAAGAAAGATTGTTGTCATTTTTGACCATGTTACTGCATCTCCTTTTCAAACAGACTATCTGTTATCTGTGGAGCCACCACTGTGAATAAAGACCTCCAGACGTAGTTGTGTACATACTCTGTGATTCTAAAGACACAACACAACTTGCTGATTGTGAGTCTCATGTTTGACTTGGGCTGGTTTTACAGTGCTGTCTGTTGTCTGGCTTTATTGTGGCCCTAGATCTGTCTCACCGCACCCCAGCGCTGTTTGTTAGATGTTTCCTCATTATCGCAGCTAGAGTGAATATTTGAAAAATGCAGGAACTCTGCGTATAAACCAGTCGTAACTTGTACAAAGTGGCCGTTCTTTGCGCATGCATGAGTCAAACAGAGTCCAGGATGAAAGTCAAGAGAGAGGGTTTTTCTACTCCCACTTCTGCAATAAAGGGAGCGCAGTAACGTTTTTCTTAACCTCTTAAGATGGGGGCTATTATCGAATTAGTCTGAATCTAGCAGTGCATTTTGTCTCAGCTGAAGCAATTTAAAAAAACATTTTTGATTTCAGGGGGGACCAATTTGTAGGCCAACATTGCTTTTTCTTGGGGAATGGCTCCACCTGAATTATCTCAAAGCTACCTGAGGCCAATTTGTACGGGGTATTCACTTCCCCACTCCCCCCTTCTCTTTGAAACACCCATTAAGGTCTCTGAGAGATTTTCCTGAGAGGGCTGTTTTTGTTCTCGCTTTGAGCTGGGAGGAGGGACCGGGCAGTCAGCTGGCCACCTATTGGCTCTTCCAGTCCCCTGACCCCATGGTATGCTAGGAATGTATTACCCTACTCTGCACAGTCACAACCTGCCAGGTTTTCAGGTTGAGACAAGACAGGAGTGAGTAGTTCTGGGGACTATTTGGGAACACACACAAAAATCACTCTGTTTCTCCCTCTTCAGACAAAGATCCCTTAATTTTATGGGTGGGAACCTCTGTGAAGAATTTAATTCCTCTGACTGATGAATGTTTAATCAGAGTTGAAGTGCTTTTGCTTTTTCAGCTCATCCCTGTCTGACTGCAGTGGCCCCAGGCTATGAAAGTCAGCCTTTTCATTTGACGGGGCTTTCCCCTGCGAGGTACAGATTAAACTGGGAGTGCTCAAAGACACACAGTATGATTTTTGGTTTGAACACGCACAAAAACATACAAATCACTTCAGCTTTGTTGATAAAACACCTGATTTCTCGATCGAATTTCTGTTTTGCAAAGTTGATTTGATGCAAAAAGTCACGTATTAAAAAAAAAAAAAGCAAAGAAGCTGCATAAGCATCCTATATTATAATTGTGTAGGGCTGCACATAATAATAATAATAATAATAATTCCTTACATTTATTATGGCGCTTTTCCAGATGCTCAAAGCGCTTTACAAATACACATTACACACATGTGACGGTCATGTACTGTGGACAATACCCACAGGTGCAAATTCAGGTGAAGTGTCTTGCCCGAGGACACAACGGCCTGACGCCTTGGCGGTGGGGGCGGGTTTGGAACTGGAGGTCCCCAACGCCACCCTTGATCTGATGATCAATGCACAGCCCACTGCGCCACTCCGTCCCATAAGGACACATTTGTATTATTAATTAAGCCGCTGCTTATTTTCTAGATTAATCGTTCTACAAAATGTAAAAAATGTCTGTCCCAGTTTCTGAAAGTCTTTACATTTCTTGTTTAGTCAGTCCTAAACCCAAACATATATAGTTTATAAGTTATTTTTGCATGAAAATGTACTTTTTCTAATCAATTGTTTATCAACATTTTTACCTCAGCTCATGTTCACTTGATTTCCAATGGCAACCTGTTGTGTTTGAGCAAGTACAGTATATCATAGTATGGAGAAACACACTAGGTGTAGTACTCGGAGGGTATCTTTTTGCACAGAGTATCACTTACACTGAAGGCCCAATGTGTTAAATGACATGCTGTAGCAAAGAGTGTAAATGGTGCAGGTGAGTATGTCCGATTTGGCCGTGATCCAACATTCCCCCTTGTAGTAAAGCTTGGTCTTTGTCTCTGAAGTAAGGCGTCAGGCCACAGTGAAACATTTCCAAATAACAGTCCTGTGTTGTCCATTAGACCCCGATACATGCATTACATTATCGGCACTACGACGTTGTCCCTGTGAAAAAAGGGGTTATAGCATCTGAAATAATCTGTTACAGAGAGACACGTAAGTCAATTTTTTTTCCTTAAATTCACGGTTGCTATCTTGAGTTTGTAATTAACATGGTACTGTTTTCACTATATCCATGCCTAGTGAGCTAAATAAAATACTGTATATATAATATTAAAGGGCACTCCAAGACCATTAGTGAAAAATAATTTCTATATCCACCCCAAAACCAACCTCCCTGGTGGGGGACTGCCTACCCTCCTATTGTCTTCGTTTTCCCCCCCTTATTTTGGTGTTCTCGGTCAAATTTGACCGGTCCTGTTTTAACTGCTATTACATTAACACAAAAATCATTAATCAGCACCAAATTTTATTTATCACCCTTTCAAACAGTAAATATTGTATCAGACTACTGGTATACATGAAGAACTGCAGTACATACAAAGAACAGACACTGAACATGGATTGCGTGTGTCAGGTGTGATCCCTGTGGGGGGATGGGCACATAAGAGTGGGAAATGTGTCAAATTGTTCTGTGTGTGTGTGTGTGTGTGTGTGTGTGTGTGTGTGTGCGTGTGCGTGTGTGCGTGTGTGCGTGTGTATGGCAAGGGCAGAGGTTCTCTCACCCACTATAGCATCTTTTTTCTCCCATGCAGCCAATTTTTTCCTCCCCCCCATCATCTGAGTGGCTTAGGCTAATATGCAGAACTTGTGATTGCTAAAGCAGAAAACAAGTGTGTGTGTGTGTGTGTGTGTGTGTGTGTGTGTGTGTGTGTGTGTGTGTGTGTGTGTGTGTGTGTGTGTGTGTGTGTGTGTGTGTGTGTGTGTGTGTGTGTAAATCGGTCAGATTTGACCCGAAGACAACAGGAGGGTTACTTAGTAAAAAACATTTATTGAAGACTTGGTCATATTTTCAGCTGCAGTGATATAGTAGTTTGCTAGAAAAAAGTGAGAAACCCTTCGGGATAAGACCTTTTTAAAAGTTGTTCCATGGCTTATTAAACATCAATAAATCTATTAGTTACCACTTGTTAGGCCAATATGAAGGGTGTCTCATTTTAAAGTTGTACCTTATGGTAAAAACCGAGAGAACCTGAAATGTAGAGTGTAGTGTGGAAGTTAAACATGGTTTGAAGTGCTTTCCAATTAGAGCCACTGCTGTACCAGACCTCTCCAAAGTTAAGTGCAAGTGTGTCCATAGTGACCGGCCCTAATCTTGTTGGTATTTATTGGCTGTATCCAATCAGTTGGTAATGGCGTGGGCTGCATTATGTTTAGCAGCAGAATGAATGACGGCTTCTAATAACATGTTGAAATGGATCCCAGCGGGACTTCGGGCCTCCCGCTAATCTCCACAGAGCAGATTCTCTATGGTGGTGCTTTCATTAGAAATACCTGCAGTGAAGACTGTTTCTATCTGAACAGAACTGTAAGAGATCCCCCTGCTCCCCCCCTGCTCCCCCCCTGCTTGTACAAATGCCCTCAAACAGCATGGAGAAGAAGCTGGCCCTCCACACCCCGGGCTAATGGGGGCTACCTGCAGCTAGAACAACTATATGTTTCAAACCTTTCTCTCTTTAGTGACATGCTCCACCTTTGAAGGGAAGGGATCCTGAAGTATAGGTTTACACTTGTTATGTGTGGAAGTCAGTGAATGGGGTAACTCGATATCTGTCCTTAACAATAAGGCTGCGACTAATGATTATTTTATTATCGATTGATCTCTCATATTTTTTCTCGATTAATCCTTTGGTTCATAAAATGTCCAATCAGTCCCCTCTAGACAAACAGTGATACATTTCCTGCTGCAAATATAACAATTGTGTTTTAAGTATAAAAGTAGCCGAACATTACAGCAGTTACAGGACCATTTCTATCATTTAATTATGAGATATAAATAAGCATGTTTTCCAGTAGTGATATTTAATCCTTCATTCCATTTTGCTTGGAAGGACTCTAAGGAAATCCTTAAGGCTCCAAGAAACACAAATAAGAAAAGTTACAATACAGCCATTTTGCATTTAGAGCTGCAACAAAGGATTATTTTTCAGATTATTATCTAGATTTATTGCTAAATCATTTAGTGTATAAAATGTCACAAAATAGTTTGCCATGCCAGTTTCTTAAAGTGCAAAGTGGTGTCTTTAAATACCCAAACGATATTCAATTTAGTATAATACAAAACAGAGAAGAGCAGGATATCTCCATGTTTAATGAAAACAGCATTTTCTACAATTATTGCATTAAAAAATACTTTTAACGATTAATCATTTATCAACAAATATGGGGATTATTTTTCTAATCCCCATGTTTCTACTAAGGGTTGCAGTCCCACTCAACCATACTACATGTATTAAAACACATATTATAAAAGGTCTTCTATAATAAAGTTGATAAGACATTTAAAACATGTGATTAACACATGATTAATAAAGGCAATATGTGCTGCCGTGGCGTGTTGTGGATGCTTTTCAAGCCTCAGCAGGTGAGAGCAGATGTTTCATGCACACACCTTCACTGCGCTTGTATAAGATGAGTAACATCTGAGTGAAAACTTGACTCCTTTCAGGCACGCTAACCGTGTTTCTTTCTGCCCCATTACAGCTGTGACGTAGTCCACCTTTAAACCCCCCACTATCCCCTCCCCCTTTACATACAGCTGGGGTCAAAATGTTAATGGGAATGTCGTCTCTGGTGAATACAGCTATGGCTGCATGATGTGGGGTCACTAAGAAACACGTGTCCAGGCTCAGTCCAGCTGTGTATCCATGTTTGTATGCATGTATTTCTCAGATTTGTGTGTGTTAATCGTGTGTATCATTGTTGTGTTGTCAGTAGGGACTCCAGGCTGTGGGTGGGCACAGTTAGCAGACCAACCTACTACAGACATAAACCAAAATAACATTGTGCTTGTCAGACAGGGTTTTACTCGTCGCTAATGAAAAGTGAGTTAGTTTATTACCAGGGGATGACCTGCCATGTTTAATTTGTAACACTGGCTCTAAATGAGTTTGCTCTCGTGTTACTGTTCGACCAATGGCAGATGGTGGTCTTCAAACAGGATGTTTGTCCAGCTGAGATTAGACTCCTGTGTTTGTGTTTGAGAACTACAGATGCATTTTATTCAACAGTATTAAATTGTTCTACTGCTCGTTTGATTAATGCATTACACTGTTATTTACATATTATTTCCCCTTGTGACCTAATTACCATATATCACATTGAAACCAGGTTTTCACTTCCTCTCTTTCTAATTCAAATGCATATTTTGCTTTTTTGTATAAAACATCCAACCTACAGCTGAGATGTGAGTATCAGAGATTGACAGAGATAGAAAGGGCAGGGCTAACGCTTTGAATTCGGTGACATTGAGCTCAGAGAAGCATGACTAAAAAAACAAACACTTTCAGGCTTTCAGAAACAAAAAGCAGATGGGGATGAATCAGTATTCTGACTAGGTCACACAGGTGGACGCCTGTTTCGGTGGAGTTACAGTTTAACACAACTGCCGGTGTGCTCATGGTTTACTAGGTGTGTCAACGGTTATTCATCACTGACTTCCTTTTACTCTTTGCATGTTTGGTTAATAATTTACAACCTTTGACGGCTATACTGAAAGATTGGTCTTAATATAAGACACTGTTAAAACAAGAATAGAAAACCTTTTTATGGTAAAATCTGGTTGTTGGGATTGAATAAATACTGTAGATATATTTTACTTGTACAGTTAAAGGATATATGTTTAGTCTGTAGAGTTTTAATCCATATTCAACCATATAAATACACGTTTTTACCATAGAAACAAATGCTCTTTTGCCACATTCTGTAATTGACAAGAAAATACATTCCCTATTTGACTGTATTTCAAAATGACAGATCATTTTGTGATATTGTTTATAAGCGTTCAGTATTTGGGGTTGTTGTTCGGGTCGGGTGATAGTTCCATGTCAATGTTAACTATGTATTTTATTTATATGTATCATGTAGTCATTCACACATTTATGGTGTCCAAGCTTGTCTTTCTGAGCATGCTATAGTTTTAAAAAGAAACTGTAAGACGTTGTGATTAACACATTACTTGACATGATCAATATTAGAACATCTCTTTATTAAAATCTTAAAGTAAAAATTGAAGAAAAGTGAAAGTCCTGAGACCCAATGGTGTGCTGCCACTTTTCATTTAGCAGCAGGTTGATGTACCACTGATTGTTCAGAGAGGACTCATCTGTTACGCACACACACACACACACACACACACACACACACACACACACACACACACACACACACACACACACACACACACACACACACACACACACACACACACACAGGCAATGTGTTGACAAGGTGTGCTTCCTGTGAGTAGTCTGATAGCAATGTGCGTGCTCACTCTAACCGATTGCCCTGTGAGAGTGTTTCCTGAAAGTACAAAGAACGGGGTTCATCTTAGTGCTATTGTAACAGAGTGAAACCAATAACACACACACACACACACACACACACACACACACACACACACACACACACACCATGTACTACCCAGTAATTGTGGCCCACACTGTAACACACCATGTCTATCATATCAACCCTCCTCTCGTCTTTCACTGAAGTCATTACATCATAACAAGAGTATAAAGAATATCTCCGCCCCGGTCTGCTCCTGCTTAATTCAATCTGCAAATTGAGTCGCTCTATTCAGTATTATCTCCATTTATTGCTTAGTGGCTCTAAGTGGCAATGTTTTTTGGTGGAATCGATATGAGTTGCGTGTAGGGCAGTATCTTTATATCCTGATAAATACTCAGGGTGCAGTAGGTGAGTGTGTTTGTGTATCTGTTAAATGGATTTAGGATTAAGGGAGTGGATTAATGGCTTTTTGTGTGCCTGTTCTTTGGTTGTACTTGTTTCGCAATCCGGTGACCTCGCCGTGTGCCACAGTGCAGAACGGGGAGTGTCAAAGCAATTCAGCTGTGCGCTGAGAGTGGGTGTTATTCATGCTTTATCGGACCAGGTCCACCATGCGTTAGGCCCACATACAGTATGTAGACCTGTTTACTCATGTTTTGGTTGTTTGTTTGTTGAACACTTTCATTCTTCAGCAAGTTGACATATCCAATTTTTACCAGACCCAAACAGGATTGCATTTCTCAGCAATGTTGCATTCTTTACCATGTCAGTAAAAGCCAATAAACTAAAGCTAACATTAATGTCGGCTGTCCTCCTTTTAGGCACTTAAAGGTGGGGTAGGTAAGTTTGAGAAACCGGCTCGAGATACACTTTTTGTTATATTCCATGGAATGCTCTTAACATCCCGATAGCAATGAATATCTTAAGTGCTTTGACAAAAAATGCATAAAACATGTCATCTGTGGAAGCCGTAGTTCTGTAAAAAGCACGACCAATAGGATGGCCTACCTGCCTGTCAGCCTTCCATCTGTGCACAAACTTATCTCGTGCCCTCATTGGTCATGTTTGTGTGTGTTGGAGGAGGGGCTCTGTAAGGAAGTGGCAGATTTTTTCCGGCTGTGTATTTTCAAATTCTAGCGCACTCGAGCTGGTTTCTCCAAAATGACCTACCCCATCTTTCATCTGTTGAAAGCACACTTACACAAAGCTCATATTTTGCTTATTTGTGTTGACTTTCCCAACAGCATTTGTCAACCCCACAGCTTGCACAAAGCTTTCCCTTTCAGAATATTTACTTTCTGTACATCCATTTGAAGGGTGCAGGTATATGTTTCATATTTAATATGAGTATCGTGAACATGCACTGAAGTTCTACATGTTACCTGAACTAAATCCTACTAATCATGTTGCAAAAACAACAAACCAACTTTGGTTGTCTTTTGCACGAACAGATTTAGCTAAATCTGCTTGATTAATGGAAGTGTTGACCTCCATATCGGGACTTATATTACTCTGTTCTCCTCACATCTCTGAACCTCCTCAGCTTTGTTAATTCACCAATCCTCCCACTGTATCCCCATGCAACAACACCTTGTTACCAGGGGCAACATCTGCGTGTGTCAGCTTGTTTCCAAAAGGCTTGATTTTTAAAACATTTTAAATTCACCTTATACCAATTCATCCGTACAGTATTGTACAACAAGTGAAATTGGTGGAACCATTTCTTAAGTAATAATACTCATTTTGACTTCTTACTTAATTTATATGATCTATATATGTATCACTAGTTCTTAAAAGAGTGCATATCTTTTTTTTCTTTACCCTGAGTGCTGCACCCTGTGACAAACTGGTTGCCCTAAGCCTTATCTGGAGGGGTGATCCATCACTTTAGTAAGGCTGACACACTCAAACACACTCGCCACAGCTATAATGCATCTGTGTGTCACACACTTTCTCTCACTTACCCATGTTTAAATATTTATACCGCTTGACTTGTAAAGGCAGGGGCTAGCGAGGTGAAAAGCAGCGTGCCAGTTTGAGACGTATATCATGCGTTTCATCACACTCGTGTTCAGACTGGACCCATGAAGATGAATATCCTCAGATGAGACGGTTTTTTTTCTCTTCAAGCACATTGTCTATTCTTGTTAGATAGAAAATGTCATCCGAAATGGTTTAGTCATCTTTAATTAAGTTTAGTTTCTTGGTTTCAGCGCTGTTGATGTTATTCTGAGTCAGGTGGGGGGTTAGCTTTACACAGGCTTACTTTTAATTAACTACCAGAGAGCTACATGTGTTACGTTGAGGGTCTTATGGACAGATGTGTGTTTACCAAACTGACAAGGCCTTGTAGTTTTCTCCTCTTCTCTCCTGTGAGACAAAGAGCGATCAACCTTTTGCCCCCCCCTTCCATCCCTCCTTAGGTTTTTCAACACCTCCTCCCCCAATTTTTTTTTGCTGCTGTCAGGAGCTGTGGTGGGCAGCATTGATTAAGAGATAAGACAACCTCTGTTTGTTTAACTAAGCACCGTGCACTGATATGAATATCCAGTAGTTCATCTAACTCCCTTTTTCTGGGACTTCCAGATGTCAAGAATGCCGCTCTCACCTTGGCTGGGTGTGTTCGCCCACAGTAAATGTTTGGTTTAGCCAGCCCATCACTTGTGAGGCTGAGGGGGCGAATTTCAACATGTCCTCAGAGCTGGAATGCATCTGCAGGTTGCCCCCCCCTCTCTGGGCCTTTCACAGCCTGTTTATGAGGAGGTGATGAGCAGGGAGGGGAGCATGCAGGATGTGAGGTGTGTTGTCATGGCCGAGGCTTTGTTACTCAAGTTTTAGAAATGTACACATGTGATTTCAGACAACCTCCTAATCCCCTTGCATTTAGTGACGAATGTAAGGTCATCAAATTAAAAACTAGCTTTTTCAGTTGACATTTGGAAAGATGTATTTGCCTCATACCACCTATAGAAAAGGTTAGCTACACTTGTTCAAGTTTTTTTGGTTTTAATCAACAAAGGAGCTGGAGGATGGATCTTAGTTACCTTAAACTGGCCCTAGCTAGCTGTTTCCAGTTATCATGCTAAGCGTAAACTAAGCTAACTTAATGTAGTTTCATATTTACTCCACAGATATGAGAATGGTTTTAGCAGCCCATACAAATACAAGAGCAAGAGAAAGATATGTTATAGGCTCACTTTGATAATGTTTGATTCCACTTCCTCCTCCCATTGAACGGTATGAGTCCCTTTATGCAAGGAGATTAACTTTGTATAAAGTGACAAATGTAAGGTCATCACATTGAAAACTAGCTTTTTTGTTGACCTTTGAAACATGTTTTGTTCTCTTACTAATTATATAAATGAAATGTTAAACTTGTTCACAGTGTTTGTTTTTATTCAACAAAAGGAGCTGTATCTAAGTTACCCTTTAAACAGAGCAAAACTAGCCGATCATTGTGCAAAGCTAAGCTAAGAATTGGCTGGCTGTAGTTTTATTTTAACAGCACAGATATGAGATTGATAACTCTGAGGGACACTTTAGCAGCTCCTAAAAAAACAAAAGCTAGACAGATATGTTTTATGTCCACTTTGATTATGTATGAGTCCACTTCCTTCCCATTGGTCGGTAAGAGCTCCAGCTGCCATTTTTCATTCCCTGTTCTAATGTAGTTTTTTTCAAAAGTCCAATAGGTGTATTTCCCACTATTCCTTTAAAGGTCCCATGTCATGCTTTTCCGGTTATTACCCGTCCCCTTGTGTGTTATGAAGGTTTTTATGCATGTAAACGGTCTGCAGAGTCAAAACCCTCAAAGTACACCCTGTAGCGAGTAAAACTCTAACAAAGAAAATACCTCCCCAAAACACCTCGTTGGAGATACGTCACTGTCCATTGATTCTTCAGGTAACTCATGATGTCATGTGTTACCCGGAACCAAATGGACCAATCCGTGGAGCCACTACGTTACGTCCGCGGAGCCGTTACGTTAAGCCCGCGCTGATTGGTCCAAATTGACCAATCCACGGACTTCCTCACACACACACTCAGTGCAGGCAGCTCTGCTGATCTCTCCTCCCTGGCTGCAGGCTGATAACAGACAGTTGGGATTGCGGCGAAATTCTCTCTGCAGACCCATTCTCACAGCGTTTATCAACCTTTTTCTTACTCAATATCAAGCCACACTTATTGTTTTTACTTCGTCTGTGACTTTGTGTGTGCTCAGGGTGAGTTTGGCTGTGTTTCGCTGTCGCTAAACAAGGAAACCACACCTCCGCGGAGCTCAGCGCGATTCACAACGTCCCGACCAATCAGAGCACACTGTGCTCATAGGGAGGGTGGGGGCTGGAGCTATTGGAGCTACAAAGAGCCGTTAAAGGCAGAGAGTGAAATTCAGTGAATACACGTAGTTTACAGAGATGCTGTATGAGAAACCAAAGTGATTTTGGAAAATTGGTTTGCACAATATAAATCTATTCTAGTAGACCTCAACAATGGAATTATGATCAGTGGAAATGGCCATGACATGGGACCTTTAAATGAAGTTGTTGCCTTCCTGGAAATAGCACTTCCCAGTGTTAAAGCTGTGTCTTCATGTACAGTATGTCAAACCTGCGGTGTCAATCAGCAGAGTTGAATTTCCACAACAAACACAGCTGACCCACGCGGCTCTGAAGAGACAGTGAGACAACAGTCATGTTTATAATCTTAGAAGGTATTTTCCCCGGTTTGCTGAGAAATGCGCTCTGCCAGCCAAGTTACCCACGCTTCCTTAAAGAATTTGTGATTAGCGCTGTACTCTGTGCCCTCAATTTCTCACAGGTTTTTTTCTGTGTGCAAAGTTCACACCTACTGGCCTCTAAGTGTTTTATAACAGTGTTGTCTATCCTCTTGGTTTTCCACTTTGCGCTTTCTAAATGTTTTGGATATTGCTTTGGTTTTCACACACGAACGGCTGACCTTGTGAGTGTTTTGAGACACTGTGCCGTTAACAGCTGAACAACATTTAATGTGGCCATGACTCCTGATTCAGGTAGACAGGATAGTCATGTATGCAAAAAACACACACTTCTTGCTCATATGTCTGCACACACATATTGTAGATTACAGAAGGGGCCTCCACACTCACAGGGGGCTTTGTGGTCCTGGTTCTCCTCATATCACTCATTGTCTCTCACTACTACAGACCTCTGTGGAATCTCAGATGCTGTCCACATTACTGAATGATTACCTGAACCTCCTCCTCCTCCCTCTCTACTGGAAGCTGCTGGCCTCAGAGGCCATGTTGGTTCTAGCTGGTTGTCATCACTGTGGCAAGATAATTGATTCATCGCTGATAATGCCCATCTGGTAGCAGAAAGAAGGGATAATTGAACTTTCTGATACAAATAATGGCTGTTGGATGTCTGTGTTTCATTTCATGCATCAGTGAGAAATATTTAGTGTAGAGTATTGTGGTCACTTTCTTTTAGTTCTGGCCAATTTTCTTGTAATGAGATTTCATTAGAAAAGCATAACTCTTTAACTAAGATTATAAAGGTTGGCATCGCCTGCTTATGTGGAATATATATTCTATTTACAATTTAATATTGCTATTGCTGGCTGCTACTTCAATAATTTAGACTGTAACCACACCGAAATACAATACAGTGCAATATATACTTTTCTACAATTGGCAATATTATTACTGGCTGCTACTTCACTTCTTTTATATCCTTACCTTGATAATGCTGCTATTTTTTTACTTCTGACATGTACTTATTTGATTTATATTTTATTAATGTGTGCTTGCCTCCTTATTTAAAGAAGTCTATTTATTTAATTTTTTTGCATTTGATCTGAACTATCCCCTTCGCTGTCATTTTTATATTTTCCCCACTGTAAGATTTCTGGTTGTGATTCTGATCTCCAAGATAGTAAAATGTGGAAGTACCAGATCTATAAGGGGGTAATTTGATATTAGTTAAGCGGAAACAAACTCACATAACTGATTTCCAAACTTTCTGAGTGGTTTCATGCTCAGGTGACACATCAGAGAGTAAATAATTGTGTCTGAGCTCTTGAGAGGTTCTCATGATTAGATTGCAAGTTTTAATTTAAACCAAGGATAGGGTAATAAAGGGTTTAGTTGCAGATAGAAGCAAGGTTTCTCATGATTGGGATAATGGTGAATATCCTTACAAGTGACTTTAAAACAGATTGCAAGTTTGAATGGGGGCATTTTGTATATATGGGGGGTGGCTGTGACTGGTGCACAGTTTCTCTGTTTGTATAGCAACCCAATATCCTGTGAGTCATCTGTAACCATCCATGGCTTACCTCAAACAATATTTCACTAAGTATATGATTTGTTTTTCATGTAAATCCTCGGACATCAGGTAGTTATGCCTCATCCTTCAGGCATGTTTTACCTTTAGGAACCTTATAATCAGCCTGTAACAATGAAGAGCTGACTCATAAGAGACATTTTCGAATGACCTTACAGTAAAGGTACACACAATATATGTATTTATTCTTGCTTATCAGTGGGCTTAGCTGCCCTTCAGTTGAAATGACTAACAGCTTGACTCACCACTTTCCACTGAAACCATCACTGGCAGCAGCATGTCAGCCTTAAAACCAAGGATGGGGTAATAAAGGGTTTTGTTGCAGANTAACAATGAAGAGCTGACTCATAAGAGACATTTTCGAATGACCTTACAGTAAAGGTACACACAATATATGTATTTATTCTTGCTTATCAGTGGGGTTAGCTGCCCTTCAGTTGAAATGACTAACAGCTTGACTCACCACTTTCCACTGAAACCATCACTGGCAGCAGCATGTCACATGATTGGGATAATGGTGAATATCAAGTGACTTTAAAAAGCGTTCTAGCTTGCAATCATGGAGAAGTACATAATAGAGCCTTGTTTTGATAACACAGGAATTATAACGTAAGAAAAAACCCACTTATGCAATATTGTTATTATTTTTATTCATTTATGCACTAGGGCCTTATGATTTATGATGACATTATATAAGATTGTTTGATTTTTACAAAAAAAGCTCTACAGAAAGACGAGTCCTATCTCTGATGAAATAAAAAACAATGTGTGTTAACTTAAAAGAAGGTAAAGTGATTCCAGTATTATCTAGTCCAATTTAATATTTTTAAGTATAGTTTTTTCGATTATCAAGAAATGATCGTCAATCACAATGATTTTGGCCGGGATAATGGTGAAATCTTCATATGGTCCACATTCAGAAAGTTTGAATGAAGACACACTTTGACTACTCTATTGTTTCCCACATTGTACAGCCGGCCATGTGTCACAAGGACACACACACACACACACACACACACACACACACACACACACACACACACACACACACACACACACACACACACACACACACAGTAAACAAGATTGTCGGCACCTTCCTCCCACAAAGTAGAGCTAATAAATCCCTCGCTGACAGTAAATAGAGTGTCCCAGCGCAGAGCCGTGTAGACGAGTCAATCCCTCGTCTTCAAAGATCTGTGTGCGTTAGAAGGTGCTGATGTAGGGAGGATCGGGTGAGTGGACAAAACATCAGGTCCATCACCAAGAAGCTACTTTGTGTGTGTGCGTGTGTTTTGCCCAGACTCGTCACAGGTCACTGCTCCACTCCTTCCACTATTAATCTACAGGTCACTTGAAGTGTGTGTGTGTGTGTGTGTGTGTGTGTGTGTGTGATATACTGCGTACACACACTCAACACTGTCTGCCATTATGAATTATAATTCAATGTTTTCGGGGTCATATGTCCTCATTACACACTTAGGGTATTTTACTGGCACAGGGCTGTAGATGCACAATGATTGAGAATAGATGTACTTCATCTTAGAACCTGTTCTTATTCCCTGTGTTGAGACTAGAAACAGTATCTGTGAAATCATCCAGATTGTATTGTGTTGTCTAACAACATGGCAAAGCTGTGTTATAATCCAATAATCTTTATATCTATTCCTGTCTTTTTTCTCTTTGTCTCTGTGTCTGTCTCCAGGCTTCTTACAGGAGCTCCAAAAGAGAAATCTAATAATTTAAAAGATGTCAACGAAACAGGTGCCGTCTACTCGTGTCCCATCACAACAGACGCCACAGACTGCTCCAGAATGGACCTGGTCAGCACAAGTAAGCACGAGAGGGGATTCTTTATCTCAACATTTAACTGGGGAGTGCAGTGTTGTTATAACAGAGATCCAGTGAGTGAGATGGCCTGAGTCATACAGTGAAGGTAGATTACTGCAGTCTGCACCTTATCAGACTCCAAAATGAGTCTACAGCCATGCATTGTGAGGCTGTACGGGTAATCAGATATTTCCCCTTTATTTAATAACAACAGAGCTTGTGTAGACCTATAGCATTCAGCATTATTTGCTGCACCTCCACCATGAGCTCCAGGCTATGAAACATCTTTTCTTAATTGAAGGTTATTAACTTATAGACTTACCGCTCCACTACCTGGAGGTGAATAGGCCTGCCGGAGGCTACGAGTAAGAACCATAACAAAGAGATTCCTCATCACTTCTGATGTCAAGCGTGGCGTTGCTGCAATCACAGCACATTTGTGTGGTTAATATTTGTCGGGGCATGATGCAGACTGCAGGTAGCTTCCCTTATTGGGTTGGTTTAGTTGAAGATTTGGCAATTTGACATGGCTTACTTTGGACTGTATATTAGATTAGATGTACGTCATTGATGCAACAAAGGATTGTTTTGTCACAGCAGCAGCACATACATCCTGGTTTGTGAGTAAATATGACACTGGATTAACATTAGAAATCTTTTTAATAATCTGGATGTTTTATGCTTTATTTTCATTGTTTCTTTTTAAACAGTTTTAATCTAATTGCCACTTGTCCCCCGTAAACAGCAGATCCATCAGAGAGGGTGGAGGGCATGTGGCTGGGGGTGACGGTGGCCAGTCAGAGAGACCAGTTGAAGGGACGCGTGCTGGTGAGATGACAGCCATTTTTGTTTCTGTTAGTCAGTGTCACAGGTGGTGTCTTTTTATATGGTAATATTTACTGTAGCTCTGAGTGGTAACACGCTAAAATAAAAATAATCTCTGTATCTCAGTGCCACAGTCTGCATGTTGCAATATTTACTGCGTCATAAAACAACCTGATGACACACACACACACACACACACACACACACACACACACACACACACACACACACACACACACACACACACACACACACACACACACACACACACACACCCATGACAGAATGACACATGACAGAATGACACATATAGGTGGAAAGGCCACATAGAATTATAATGAAGGATGTTTGCCTTTTATGATTGATAGAGGAAATTAGCTCATTTTGTAGAAGAAATACAATTGTGTTTACTTTTTCCACATACATGTCTATTAATATTGGTAAATAAACCATTAACCCTTTTCCAGTTGGACATTTTTGAATTATAGTTTACCTCACAGTCTGCCTTTAATATTTCTATCAAATGCAATATTTTCTCATTTTTGAAAAAAATTCCTAATTTAGTTTTTACAAAATCTGATCAAAGAAAATATATATATGTATATTAAGAATATTCTATATAAACATTTTGCTGAAGAAAGTAAACATTTGTCATACAGCAACGGCAAAAACACCGCCTTAAACACAGGACACATTACTTGCATTTAAACAGAAATTATTTATTTATTTGGTGTTTGTTTGTCATTGTTTATTTTTTACGTGCAATACAACTGAACTAAGATGTAGGTTTTTTAATTAGTCTAGCTGTGATTCAGCCTCATTATTAGATACACTATCAGATTTGATACATTGTAAATCCGAGCAGTCCCTAACATCCCAGAATACTCCCTCTTCTCTGGTATCCAGGCGTGCGGGCATCGCTATGTGAAGATCATCAAAGGCGGAGCAGAGGACCAGTTGAAGATGATAGGAAAGTGCTACGTCCGGAGCAACGACCTGACCTATAACATCAGCGATGAATGGCAGACCAACGCTTATCAGGTCTGCAACCCCAACAACGATATGGAGGTGGAGGGCTTGTGCAACATGGGCATCTCAGGGGGCTTCACCGAAAATGATGTCTACATCGGATCTCCAGGCAGCTACGAATGGCAAGGTGGGCACTGAAGAGTTAACGTCAAAAAGAGGGTGTTTTGTTACTTATCACTGAAATAATGGGCTGGTTTCACAGACAAGGATTAAAGCCTGTGTGCTAAATTCTTGATGTAGTCTAACCCTGGGATTATTCTCTGTCTGTGCAGCCCATTGTGCATGAGGCAGACATAACATTGTTTTCTAATTCTGCTTTGTTATAAAGGGAATGTTCATGTAACGACAACGTGGTGGATTCCTGATCCAGACAATTTCTGGGACACCAATACCAAAAACTTTGGTAACATCAAAAGACGACACAGTTATATAGGTAAATAGCTCTCTATTCTCTAAACGTTCTCTCCATGCTTTTAAGGGCCTTTAACCCCTCCCATAGTCAGATGACGGTTTGATCTCCAATGCTTGTTTCCGCAGGTTACTCCGTTCTTGAGGAGAAGAAGCTGCTGAGCCAGGTCGAATACACGGTGGTCACAGGGTCTCCCAGGGACGAGTCCAAGGGCTCTGTGATGTTCGGGGTAATGACAGACAGCGACATCAAGCCGGACCTCATCATCCTCGGAGAACAAGTGGGCTCGTACTTTGGGAGCAGCATAGCTGTCACCGACCTCAACAATGACAAGTGCGTCTCTGCACACCGCACTGAACATTTCAAATCTACACTTTCTTTAGATTCTTCTTTCTTGTATGGAGTTCAGTCAAGGCTGGGATCCAAATACATGTTTTTCTACTCATGAGGTCCTTGGTTTTAGAACATTTTAAAATGAAAATCAAAACCATGTCCTACATAAAGACTAGATCTAGTAAAGTGCTTCTCAAAGTGTCGTCCGCGGACCACTGGTGGTCCGTGAGCGCCCCCTAGTGGTCCGTGAGTATATTGGTAACATTTCACATTTGAAATAAATAAATAAATTTAAGTTTTCCGCACTCTCGAGGGAATATTTCCACAATGGAGCTAGCTTAAGTTTCAGCTTTCGATTGCATGATATAGCCCAGCGCAACACCTTCATCACACATGTTGCCACTTGTTTGTACCATTTTCAGGCGATTTGTAATCTGTTCTAGAAAAACGATGTGTTTTTGGATATTTGTGGAGTTAGGTGGTCCGCGAGTGGTTTTTTATTGGTTAAGTGGTCCTTGGTATGAAAAGGTTTGAGAAACACTGATTTAGTATAATGTTTTCTTGCATCACAACAGCAACAAAAACATTTAAGACACAATCACTACAGGGAACTACAGGGAACTAATTGGAAGCCTTTTAGTTTAGAAACCTTTCAACCTAATACTATATTTTAATCATGAGCTGCTAATAATCTTAATTCACAGACTAAGAATAAGAAAAGTGTTATGTTTTCACGTGTAAATGGATCGTCTGTAACTCTATCTTGTGCTTTTGAGCTGCCTCACGCTCCGGTGCTCTGTAGCTATGATCTGCCTTGTGATGCAGAGAAGGCATGACACTGATGTATATCTGAGCTGAGATGAGAGAATAAAACCTGTCCTCTCAGCCGCGGAGATAAGGTGTTCGTAATGACATCATGGTGAAATCATGTGTCCACCTCAATGCATAGCGAGATTTCAACAAATATTTGAGATCCAAGGAATATAGTTCTTCTTTCTATGCATTTGCATTTTAAAGGTCCCCTATTATACTGTTTTTCATCAATATATTATAAGTCTCATGTCAAACATGTCTTTGAAGGATTTGGCTTGAAATATCCAACAGATCATTGCAGCATTACCCATAATCCCCTCTGTTTCAGCCCTGTTTCAAAAGTGCTGATTCTCTGTCTGTCACTTTAGATGAAAACAAGGAGCCCCTCCCCACGCCCCTCTGAGAGATATTTGGTTAAAAATAACTCAATGGTGCTCTAGGAGGAGATTCAGGTGATAAGGTGGGGGGGGGGTCACCTTGGTTGGTGATTGGTCCTAGAGCACCATTGAGTTATTTTTAACCAAATATCTCTCAGAGGGGCGNAACCATTAGCCAATCACAAACCAAGGTAACCCCCCCCCCACACACACACACCTTATCACCTGAATATCCTCCTAGAGCACCATTGAGTTATTTTTAACCAAATATCTCTCAGAGGGGCGTGAGGAGGGGCTCCTTGTTTTCATCTAAAGTGACAGACAGAGAATCTTTTTTCCTGAAACTTTCAGAGTCTCTTTCCACAGAAGAGACACATGTTGATGTAGAAGAGACATGAAGAAGAGGGGACACATGTTGATGTAGAAGAGACATGAAGAAGAGGGGACACATGCTGATGTAGAACAGGCGTGAAGAAGAGGATGTTTCATAATAGGTGACATTTAAAGTATATTCTTTTGACATTTTCTTTGCTTTTTACAGCTGGAATGATCTGATTGTGGGCGCACCGTTTTACTTTGACCGCATGAAGGATCAGGGAGGAGCAGTGTATATCTTCATGAATGAGAATGGATTGTTCCAAAAGAAAGCCAGCATGGTGCTGAAGGGTCCGGCGGCCTCTGCTTTCGGCTTTGCAGTGGCTGCCATTGGCGACATCAACCAAGACGGATTCCAAGGTATGACCCTGAATGCAACATTTGTTTTTACACTGACAGGATTGTGTAAATTAAAGCGAATACCTAATTCAAAAGTTGAAAACATGGCTAAGTACTTGCACCCAGATTCATTGATAAAAAAAACTACAGAATGATAGAAGTTCAATTCCGTTTTATGATGTGTTTTTATTATGTTGTTGTTGGTTGTGCATTTACAGTTCTCCTTGAAAAGTACAGTAAAAAGGAAGCAGTCAGTTTCTCATGTACAAATTATTTTGCGCTGTTGCTTTGATATTCTCTCAGCAGGGAAAAGTGGTAATGCATTGTGTTGTACTTGTGACTACTTCAATGGATAACACATTTGAAGTAGAGCAATGGTTCCACCTAGAGGCCCACTGTATTTGAGCAGACTGCTTTTGCATGTTTTTCCCCAATATGTCATCTCTTTTTTGTTTCTGTGTGCAGACTTTGCCGTGGGAGCTCCATTCCACGAAACAGGAAAGGTCTACATTTGGATGGGAAGTAAAAAGGGAATCTCAGAGGAGCCCAGTCAGGTAAATGTCAGATTTAGTCATGGATGCACTTCAGGCATTACAAAAAAAGGCCCAGATTCATTGTGTTGACCTCACGTGTGTCATTGTCGCCCTCTGTAGGTCATTGAGGGTAAGTCAGTGGGGTCTGGAGGATTTAACACCTTTGGCTACTCCATCAACGGAGGTATCGACATGGATGGAAACAGCTATCCAGATATTTTAGTTGGCTCTCTGGACGACAAAGTGGCCCTGCTCAGGTAGAAATAAGTTATTATTGTTGAGTGAAAGCTTGAAAGAAAGCCTTAAACCTGCATGAAAAGAAACTTTGGCAGAGCAAAGACATTATATTTCTCTTTCTGTTACTGTAACTTGGGCACTGTTTGATTCTCCATATCATATTTGCATTCAGGGCTCGACCAGTCATCCACCTAACCAAGAATTTCACGGTGAAGCCATATATTGTGGACCCAAATCAGTGTCCTGGAACTACACCATGGTAGGATTTTTTTCTCAGAACGTATAATTCTGAAACGGGATTATTTGATTTCAATGTATTAATTTGTGCTTTTTTATTTTACAGCATCACAGCGACACTGTGTTTGTCTTTCACTCTAAGCAATGGAAACAAAGACTTCAAGAAAGATACCAGTAAGCAGTCTTTATGATAAATCAGTGACGTGCTTAGACATTTTGAGATTCTCTTGTTCTAACCTAAAAAACAACAACTCTGTGTAATATAAATATTAACCAACTCTGGAGAATCGAGCTTGCTTAAGGCTTTTCCTAAACTGCTGTAATAACTGTATAATGTACTGTGTGTGTTTCTTTGTAAAGCGGTGACGTACACAGTGGACGCTGATATAGAGAGGAGGAGAAGCTCTCGTGTTCGCTTTGCAGACAATAATGATGACCAATACACCGGCACCCTCAGTCTGCCATCTTCCAAAAAGAAGTGTCTGACTCTGAAACTGATCGTAATGGTAAAGCCTCAATTATCATATGTTATTTACTGCTATGGGGGTTAGGGTTAGCTCTTACCCATGCACATATCTTGACCAATATAAATGCTTGGATGATTCTACAGTCACCTGTGAGGGACAAACTGGAGCCGGTGATCTTCTCCCTCAGCTTGGCGCTACAAGAACAAAAACCTAAAACCAGACGTGCTCTGCAGAACCTGGACTCATACCCAATAATCAGCCAGGAGCAGAAACTCACTCAAAAAACTGAGGTACAGAGAAGCCAACAATTGACATAGGTCTAATTGTAAATAACTATAGTAATGGCATGATATGATATTGTTTCTTGTTTTTCCTGCAGATTCACTTCCAGAAGGAGTGTGGCTCTGACAACAAATGCAGCAGTAACCTGCAGCTGACGGCCCAGTTTGGGGACAAAGATAAAATACCTTTTCCCAGGTAAAATTAAAATTCCGACAAATGTCACTTTTTTTTATGGGACATTTGGGGATATGTGTTTATTTACTTTCTTGCCACGACTGACTTAGATTAGAAGATTGAGACCGTTGTTATGATTTAGGGTAGGCCTAAAGTTAGCTTTAGCAGGCGATTAGGTTAGCTTAATTTCAAGGCAGAACAGAAGGATTTAACATGTTATACTTAGTTAATTTATCCATACAATTACGTTTGGACAAAGACAGAATAGCTTCCTTTTACCTTTGTTTACAGTCTTTATGCCAAGCTACACTCAGGGTTGCCAACTCTCACGCATCTGGCGTGTGACACACGCTTTCACTCTCAATCTCACGCTCTCACGCTCCCCAAACTATTCTCACGCCAAAACAAGAATACCGAAGACTAGAAACGGTTTTGAAAACTTTTGTCACGTAGTGATCGTCTTCTCAATAGAACATCTTTGATAATGTCTTCTGGCCAATCAGAATCAAGATAACGGTGTGGTGTTGTTGCAGGAAGTCCCGACGGAGAATACTTTTGCTGTAGTACATCTCTATATACATCGATACAACATTACGTGTTGATAGAAATCAACACGTAATGAAATAAGACCCCA
>NW_011369947.1:11725819-11735783 GCF_000735185.1 Notothenia coriiceps
TCACACCACCAGTTTTTTTTACTGTAAACTTGGAGGAAGCCTGCGTGCAGAGCAGACTGCTGCTGCAGCACGCTACACACCGACCCCGCCCCCACCCCCCCTCTCCCTCACACGTGCGACTAAAGATGAATAAAGCGGCAGGTAAAAAGAGTTCCTCCTCATGGAACTATTTCGAACTTACAAGTCCAAAGGAAGTTAAATGACACAAACAACGGAATTCCTTTTGTCTGAGTTTTTTTTCTTTTCGGTCGGTCGAATAATCGATTATTATTCGCCAGGGCTGCCGAATAATCGATTTTGATCATGGTCAGTTTCTGGCAACCCTAATTTAAACATGCCATGTGGTACACTACAATGTTACAGGCCTTTCTTTGTGTATGTTCCCCCATCTTATGCTACTCTTTTGTTCACTTTCTCAATATGTTTATTCAGGATTACGATGTGCAATGCAGTTTGCAGGAGACATTGATGTGTGAGCTGGGGAATCCACTTAAAGGCAATGAAAATGTATGTTTTGAAAATGATTTGATCTTATCAGTGTTGATTTGTTTCCCGTGCTAAGCAGAGTTTGAAGCCTCTCGCTGTGTTTCTTCCATTATCAGGTGACACTTGCCATCAGCTTTGAGACCTCTGGATTCAATTTGTACACACAAGAGATTAAGTCCGAGCTGCTTCTGTCCACGTACGTTTTCAAGAATGATGCACGATTATATTTGCTGAATCCATATTTTAGTGTTATCTTTTTTATTTAGTGCCAAATTCAAAGTTTTGCGCTTTTGGCGCTAGAGGCTTTAACATAGGGACTCTACAAATATTGCACTTGTACACAATGTTGTAATAAGGTTTGTTTTTATAGTCTTAGTGAGCAGAATGACCTGACCCCTTTGCCTGTGGCCCTGCTGATCGAACACACCATCCGCCCCTCCTTTTCCACGTGAGTCCCATTACTTAACATGACATACAGTAAAGAGCACAGAAATTCCATGCACCCTGAAGTAGTAATTGTCCCATTACATTTTTTTCCACATCATTTTTTTCTTGTGTTTAATTATTTGTACCTCTCCATCGTCCAGAGCAAACCCAATGGTGCAAACACAATTCAGTGGGACGGTGATGGGCGAGTCAGCCATGGCCAACGCGAGTGACGTTGGCAGTCTGGTGGAGTTCACCTTCAATGTGAGTCACCTCCACCACTGAGACCATGTTAGACCTCCAGGACGTTATATTGCATCTATAACATGACTGCTTCCCACATTTCCCTCATCTCCACCCTGTCTTTGAAGCCAAAATGTTCATCCTTCAGAAGTGTAATATTGTGTGGGCCATTGTTTTACGTAAGCCGTGGTTTTGGGTGTAAGCATGACCAGGGGTGGATACTATTTAGGGGTTGCAAAGTCACTGTAAAGCTCTGACTGTTATTTCACGCCATTTGTTGGATTTCTTCTGAAGTTACCTTTTTTTGTTGTTGCTGCCACCAGGTGAACATGAATGGACAGCCTCTGGGAGACATGGGGACCCTGGCTGTGGAGTTCGAATGGCCCTTTGAGGTAGCCAACGGCAAGTGGCTCCTGTACCTGACCAAGATTGTGGTAAAAGGGGAATCGGAGGAGGAATGTAACCCTGTTGGAGAAGTGGTCAACCTGCTAAATCTAACTGTAAGGATCCTGTCTTTTTGATTGTTAAAAGCCACAATATTCTCCTTTTCCCCAAGAACCATATGACGTGTTTATGACCAAAAATATGGACTCTGCAGATGCTGAATGTAAACCGTTATTCAACTAGCACTGAACCACATGAAAACAACCTTGGTTCATATTAAATCTTCGATACATGACATGATTTTCTCATTTTATCTTTTTTGTATTTCGTCAACAGTACATATAAATAGCAAATTATTAGCTTTAGTAACAAGTGTGCTAGAACCAAAAACAGGACTGTATAAATCCATGCTATCAGCACTTTTAGCTAAATGCTAATGCCAGCTTAGATTACTGGCATAGCCTTTTGATATTTAGTATGTCTGCATTGTCCTTTCTAAAATAAAATTGAGCAAGTTAGCATGCTAAACTCATTAGCTAAATGGAACAAAACACTAAGGTAAAAATGCTGCTAACGCTGTTGAGAGTTACTCAAGTATACTTTTGTTGATATTACTGCTCAGATATCTTTGTGTATTGTAATAGCTAGAATTGTTATGAGATGGCTGATATTGAGTGAGTCTAAGTGTACTTTAACTTTCTTCCTATTGTGCTAAGAACAGGCTTGTTACATGAGCTCTAAATGCTCCTGAGTTCAGTGTGAAGTGAAGCAGCTTGCCCTCTATGAATAAATGTCAGTGTTAAAATAGGGGTGTGAAAATGGAATCAAAACCAAACCACGGATGTTCAGAAATACATTTTGTTTAAAAAGAAAACAACGTCTGTGGCACTTAGGCTACAGCCCTCACAGAGCTACAAATAGAACGTCATAACGCGTTCTGCCTGGATATAGGCAGTAGAAATGACAGTGCTATTCTGAGAAGACTTTGGTAATGTCTTTATCAAAACCAGTAATTACCACCACAAGTACTCTGATGTCATGTCTCTGTCTCATCTGCTTCCTTCTTTAATGTTTCCTTCTCCCTCTGTCGTCCTCCAGTTGGCAGGAAGCAGACAAAAGCGTATTAAACGAGAGATCGTGGTGGATGATGTTAATGCGGCAAGGCCATATATTACTGAGCCTCAGGCAGCCATCACAATACTCTCTCCTCGCAAAGAGACCTTCCTGTTGGTAAGAAATGGGTCCCTCTTATATGGAGTATATTTGCCATTCAACATGATAAAGGGCTCCATAGACACATTTTTTAAATCCTTATTAAGATCGTGTACATACAGTATACTGTTGCTGTATATGTAGTTGTATTGGTTTGCCATAAAACATGTCATAGTGTTATAACAATATAGTGTGTTTTTGTTTATAGTATAGTATGTAAAAAAAATCCTAAAAAAGTGATTGTGAAATGTTGAAAAAAAAAATAATGGTAAAAATGTCATTTTAAAAATAAAAGTTGCAGAAAAGACAGTATAGACTTTTGATGAATTAAGTGATTAAAAAAAATCATATTATAATATGTTAATGAAAAAAAGTCATTATGTAGTATGTTAAAAACGTCATAGTACTGTATGTCATCCATTATTCTTATAAGTAATGTTAGTTTTGGTATAGTATGTAGTTACATAAAAGATGTCATTGTTTGTTGCAGGAATGCTCGAAGGGGACGGCACGCTGCGTAACGTTTTCCTGTCCGCTGCGCAACATGACCAACTCAGCCAAGATTTATGTCCAGTCCCGGTTGTGGAACAGCACGATGCTAGAGGTTAGCACTGCAGCTAGTACACACATTATTAATAATTTAATAAAATTGTGAAAGACTTCCTTTTTCGTTATATTTACACACTGAGTGTTTGTTGTGTTTCTCACACAGGACTTTTCTCACGCTCTGAAAATTACAGTCGGAGGTCAAGCCACTCTGAAGCTCATTACAGATAAACCAACCATCAGGATGGACATAGAGCCCACCATGGTGCGTAACGTTAATGAAGATGATGCTGATGATGATGATTTTACTTAAATCGTTCCACCTTTATCTTTTTTTAGCATATCGTTTATTATATTATAACTTAGTACTTTTTTAGCATATTGTTGTTTGTTTATTATATTGTAACTTTTTTTTTTTTTAAACTTTTTTTTTTAACACATTTAAGATATGCAACACTAAGCTGTCTGTGGCTCTTTCCTGCTGTAACGCTGCAAATGTCCCCTCTGTAGGACTAATAAAGGGATTCTGATTCTGATTCTTTCTTGTAGTTCACAGTAGAAATCCAGCCTCTGGAGGGGGTGGAGGTGCCCTATGAGCTCCCGCTGTGGATCATCATCTCTGCGGCTGTAGCAGGAATTCTACTACTGGGAATAATCATCCTTATACTATGGAAGGTGAGACTACCGATCAGTACTGAAGGGATTTCACTGTTTAACATGATGTACATGCCCTAAATCTCAACACATTTTTTCCCTTTTTGATAGCTGTTGACCCATTCATCTGATTTAAAGCCTCCATATCGTGCCTTTAGTCTAACCTTTCATTTACCCCCCCCATGCACCATCTTCTTCCTCCTCCGCTTCCTCCTCCACCCTCAGTGTGGCTTCTTCCAGAGGGCCAGCAGGAGGGAGATGTATGAGGCCAAAGCCCAGAAGGCTGAGATGAAGATCCAGCCCTCTGAGACAGAGAAGCTGACCGAGGACTACTGAGGCCCCCCATGGGTCCCCCAACAGCACACACACCAGTGGGGCTTTTGGGTAACGACAACCCTACAAATGGATTTTCTCTGGATACTATTAATTAAGCTTGGGTTGTGATTCAACTCTCTTACCACTTAACTTTCTCTTTAACCTTTTGTCTGCTTTTTGTATGTACCTAACATCGGTTCTACTTCCCTTTCAGGCTATTAATGCGCTGCCGTTCACTTTAAAACACTTTTGTCTTCCATGCTTCATCTGTCTTCCCGTTCTGTCTAAGCGTGGGGTTATCTGTTGCTTAACTTGCTTTTCCTCCGATGAATCCTTCTCCACCTAACATTTTCCAAGCTCTTCTGCTTTCTATATGCTTTTAAATGTCACCTTCCCTCTTTTCTTCTCTCTTTTTCCCTTCAGCTTGGATTCTTCAAGCGAGCCATCTACTACCGGATAATGCCAAAGCACCAAGCGGTGAGAATTCGCAAGGCAGAACGGTATCAGTTCAATCTGGGATTTCAGTTTGAGGAGCCGCAGAAAAAGTATTGGATCACCAACTGGACAGAGATGCAGCATTACTACTACTGAGGCCTTTACTTTGGGCCCTGAAACTCTCACAGTTATACAGGTTTGATACGGGCCAATCAAAGAACATTTAGCCCGTTCAAGCCACATTCATGGACCAATCGTGGATGGTGCATTCCATTTTTATTTTTTTACTTTTGGTAGATTTCATCAACTTTCTCAGTGCAATATACTAGACAGTTTGTTTCAGAGATTGTCATTTGTTAAGTATTTTTTATTAATGCAGCGCTGGAATCGGTGTTGCATTCAAGAGTAAATTGTAAATTGATTACAGTGTTTGCATGTATGTTTCCATTGTTCTTCTTTCTGAGTCATCCAAGCAAAGTGGCTTATCATTCATCATGTTTATTTCCAACATCACCATCAGAGAGTCTATTGATGTTCTCTGTGATTGTGGATATTTTTCCTGCTCTGTCCACAGGCATCACTTTGTGGTCAGCAGTTGTAGGCTATGTGAGGGTTTTAAACCTACATCAGTCATTAAAGGAGAACTGCACTTAGAATATATTGACCCTTCTGCTACGAGTGTCTTTATGTGAATGTCCTCGTCAGTGTATTTACAGTCATGTGGAAATGATCTCCAATAAGTGTCCTTATGCCACGTAGAAATAGTATTTCCCTGATAAATACTGAGAGGTACGGAGAAACAATTGGTACTCCTTTGTGAATTATACATTTTACAGCCCGTGTTTTTAATTAAATTCCACGTCAAGATTCATACAAGCACTCCTGCAACAAGTGGAAAAGCAATAGCTTCATGTCTGTATGTAGAGTTAGCCAACATGTGTTGAGATGATTGGAGCACACTTGATTATTATTTATTACACTGTCTTGTGTTATTACAGTAAAGAACCTATCTTTAAAAAATATCACAAACAGGGAGTCATGACACTGGATTCAATAATATGTCTGTAGACTGTAAGTGTGGAAAGCTACATTTTAAATTGTACATAGTGACAGGTGACAGTGAATTGACTATTTGAATGAATGCTCATGTCATTGGCCTTTGTTGTTTAATGTCCCTACGCTTTGTATTTTTGTATGAGACAGTAAGTTGACACTTGGATTGTTTCCAAGCCACTGTGGCCCCCATTGAGGTCAACCTGCAGCACTGAAAACGGACGGGATCCAGAAAACATAGTGAACAGTCTCTGGTGGGACCGAGTGTTGCGTTACCTGAGAGTCACAGTCTGCGGCCGTTACAGAGGCTGCATTCACTCTGAGAGTAAAGACAGACAGCTGAAACCGATGCACGAACTCTGCTCTCTGTCGTGGTGTTGTTTTTTTACTGTGCAGTTTCAATGTAATTAAATTGTTTTTAACAACCTTTGCAGTTGGATTGCTATCATTGTGTTTTCCATTAGATCTTGTTTAAACAAAGAACAACACCAACAAACAATGCCAAATGTCTCTATTGTAAAAGTGCAGAAAATTCCCCAAAAGATAAAGAAACAAAATCAATGACTTCAATGACAACATCGAAACGTCAAAAATATATTATGTAGAAACAAGTCATAGTATAGTACAGGGGTCGGCAATCCCTGGCACGCGTGCCAGCATTGGCACGCGGCACCGTAACCAGTGGCACACTAGGAATAAGTGGAATAAGTGTGCAAAATATTTAAATTGTATTTTCGGATCCTGAACGAGACCGCGGCCAGAGCGCGTCTACCTGCAGAAGGAAGCCATGCACGCAACGCAGCCCCGCTGACTTTCTGCCGCTTTCCACCGTGGTGCAGTGCTGATCGTTTCACCACGGAGGAAAGCACTTCACTAATTGACGTAGGCGCTGTACAAATGCCGCAATTTTTGCGCGGCTGTGTCTTTAGTTGAAAGCCCAGTGGCGATCTGCTCATCGAAATAATATGCTACAAAGGGGCGGACTGGCCATCTGTGTGTTGAACTTTCCTGTCGGCTCCCAGACCGTAGTCGAGGAGGGCAGCAGCAATAACCCACTTTAGCTTAAATGACTGGAGAGAGGCGAGCTCTTCTTGGGAGGCCGTTGCATTTATTTAGCTGTTCTTCTTTTTCACAAAATACATCACAGTGCCTCGTTTCACTTCCAGAAACATACACACGTTCCCCCCTCACTGTCGCTCTGCCATCCACACACACACATGCACAATCCACACCTCTGTCTCTCTCTTAAAGGGACAGCGATCTCATCTCACTCGCATGACCGCTAATATCATAACATGTTGTGTTCTGGAGAACTCCCAGAACGACGATGTCCTTATTATTATCCCGTTTAAACCAATTATTTAAATGGTAAATGGTAAGTTTCGTTGACAGGTCCACACACTGCTTCCCGCAGGCGAGGCCCCCGTCCCCGCCCCCGGCTGATATTCACCGAGCGTCAAGCTCCTCAACCCCCCCGTTGATAATTCTCGATTTCATATCAGAAAGGTTGCCCTGACCCCTGGATAGTAAGTCGAAAATGTAGTAATTTGAATGCACTAACTCTTTGACTCAGCTATTTTCTATGTATAAAATATGTTTTATCAACCCTACTCTGTGCATAAACGTTTTATCTTGAACAAGACGTACGTACACAGTATGAACAATATTTAAGTATTTATAGTAGAAAAATGCAAAGGACTCAGGCAAGAGAGAAAAAAACAATCAATAATTCCACAAAGCAATCAATGAACGTACACACATTCATTTAAATCATTTTCCTCTAACCGTTTCCGCGACCATTCAAATATTGCAAATAATACAAAAATTGTAATGTTTCTTTTGCATAGGCAAAAAATTATTTCAACTCCAAATGTATCAACAAATATACAAAGACTAGATAAAGGCCGACCAAAAAGAAAGCAATTTCATCAAGTGACTGTCCAGAACACTGATGTCACATGAGTGGTACTCTGTGCAGCAACAGTTAGCCACCACTGATGATTATCCCTTTTGCTTTAGCTCCATTGTGGATGAGGACTCCAGATCCTTTTTGACTTCCTGAACTTGTAGCCCAATAGAGGTGGCGAACCAACGACCCACGACACCCCGACCAACTGGGCCCACGCAGAGCACCGTCCACACTCAGACCAGAAAGCACTTTATTACGGAAAATTTAACTCACCTGCTGGACACACAACAAAGACAGAAATAATCTATTTAGCAAGTTATTTGGCTACTTACACTGAACAAAAATATAAATGCAACACTTTTGTTTTTGCTCCCATTTTTCACCAGATGAACTCAAAGATCTAAAACATTTTCTATATACACAAAATAACCATTTCTCTCAAATATTGTTCACAAATCTGAAAAAATCTCTGATAGTGAGCACTTCTCCTTTGCCGAGATAATCCATCCCACCTCACAGGTGTGGCATATCAAGATGCTGATTAGACAGCATGATTATTGCACAGGTGTGCCTTAGGCTGGCCACAATAAAAGGCCACTCTGAAAGTGCAGTTTTGCTTTATTTGGGGGGTCAGAAAACCCTAGGGTTAAACCCTAACCCTAACCCTAACATGTCACCCATTGAGCATGTTTGGGATGCTCTGGATCGGCGTATACGACAGCGTGTTCCAGTTCCTGCCAATATCCAGCAACTTGGCACAGCCATTGAAGAGGAGTGGACCAACATTCCACAGGCCACAATCAACAACCTGATCAACTCTATGCGAAGGAGATGTGTTGCACTGCGTGAGACAAATGGTGGTCACACCAGATACTGACTGGTTTTCGGACCCCCCCAGACCCTGAGGCTATAGATGGCGCTCATCATGACCAATGAGGGCACGAGATAAGTTTGTGCACAGACGGAAGGCTGACAGGCAGGTACCACGGCTCCCACAGATTTATGTATTTATTGTCAAAGCATTTCATATATTCATTGCTATCGGGATGTTAAGAGCATTCCATGGAATATAACAAAAAGTGTTTCTGAAGTGAATTAACTACCCCACCTTTAATCTGTAGACTCCTGAGGCCGTTACATATCTTTTGTTTATTCAACATATTTTGATGCTTTGTTTCGATCACACTGTTGTTGAAACTGACATAAAAAAATAAGTTTAACGAGGTTAAAAACTAACATCTGTCTCCAAAGTACTGTGCATAACAATGAAAAAAGTCATGTTTATTTACACCCCTTTATACACAGTGTGAGGAGACAATCTTTATTATATTCTTTCTTCAACAATTAATTATTCATCTGAATTCAGTATATCTCTCCTTTGATCTGCAGCTGTTTTCTTTTTCCCATTTATCTTTTCCTTGCGCTCTCTTGTTGGTTAGAATCTCATCAATCTAATCTGCAAACATCTTTTCAGCACGACCTCATCAGTAAAACAAGAGGAGCAGAATATTGATTTCACTGCAAGCCACAGACAAGGAGAAAAACAAAACTATTGCCTCTGCGAGAAAACATTATGCCTTTTATTTCTGGGAAGGATTTCAAAAATCATTTGGCTTGGTGATTGGAAAACATCTTTAACCCAGAGCAGCTGCCTACATGATTGTGCTTTTATTCACGTTTCTGTGGAAGTGTCAAAGCATGTGGATGGATGGACGTCTTGGACTTACTTTTTGGTTTCCAGTCGTACTCGGGCCACCCACGAATATCTTGGTTCTTGTTGTTCTCTTCGTCCAGCCATTTAATGAGCGGTTCGAAATACTCCATGAGAGGCTGGGCACTCATTTTTGGCTGGCCGGTGATCATGCTCATCGCCTCGGGCCAGGGCTTGCTGAAGCCCAACTTCATCACATTACTGCAGGGACAACACAGAGAGGGTCAGAGAGGAAGATCAGTAGCAGGAGTGTGTTCGAGAGATAATTAAACACTTGGCATGGATCATGTTTTCACCAGCTGCCTGCACTGATAAATACTTTATGGAACTAAATAAACACAATATTCATTTTAAAGGTCCCCAATTATACTGTTTTTCATCAATATATTATAGGTCTCAGTTATATACACATCATGTCTCTGAAGTGTTTGGCTCCAAACACCAAACAGATAATTGCAGCATCCCATAATCCCCTCTGTTTCAGCCCTGTTTCCAAAGTGCTGATTCTCTGTCTGTTACTTTAGATGAAAATAAGGAGCCCCTCCCCACGCCCCTCTGAGAGAGATTTGGTTAAAAAGAACACAATGCTC
>NW_011369947.1:11735810-11749570 GCF_000735185.1 Notothenia coriiceps
TGTAAGGTGGGGGGGGGCCCTGGTTGCTGGATTGGCTAATGGTGCCAAAAAATCGTTATGACATCATAAAGTGGCCAAAATCTGATCAGCTCATTTTCAGACAGGTTTTTATAGGAATGGATCAGGACAAACAGAGAGAATCTTTTTTCCTGGAACTTTCAGAATCTTAAATGTAATTTTACACATGTTGATGTAGAGAAGACATGAAAAAGTGGATTTTGCATAATAGGTGACCTTTAAGTAATTTCTTGTATTTATGTTCATATTTGAAATCCATTCTTTAATGAGGAAACATCTGAGATTTGACTTCACTTCTAATGACAGTGAATGCTCCATACAGTAGGTTATGTAAAGGTTTTTCTCTACCCAAGTTGTTTATGTTTGGGTTCTCTTGTGAGTATAGGTGTGTGTAGGCGTCTTACCCCATAAGCGTCCCAGCTTCTTTAGACTTGTAGATATCGCAGGTATGAAGAGGCCCGGTATGCTTGGCGGCTTCACACAGAGACTTGTGGAACTGGAACTGGATGACGAAGCTAACGAAGTACCTGATAAAAGATCATTATGTCATTAGTTTTGCTTTAAATTTAAGAAGAAAGAAAACATCAATCACGTCAATTCTGCCTGAGGGCGATTCATTTTCTTTGTAGCCAGTCAAGGAGCCACATTTATCTTATCTTGACAAAGTTCACTGGAGCTGTTTTCCATCTGTTCGTGTTCATGCTTGTTCTGCAGAATCAGGAACATTTACCTCACGTATGGCACGTTAGCGGGGATGTGGAACTTTGCCCCCGGGTCAAAGTCATCCTCAGTACGGGTTACAGGTGGAGACAGTCCCTGGTATTTCATTCTGCGAAGCAACAAAGAAAAATCTAGTTGTTATAAAAGTAAACCATTTACAAATGTATTAATTTATTACAGTCAATCTGCTCCTCACTGATAACTTTTTTTTAATTAATAATTGATTAGAAATTCTAGATGATGAGTATTGCACTTTGTTTTGTGAGGAACTTCACCTGAGGTTCCACCACTCTTTGTTGTATTCACTCGATGGGATGCGCCCGTCAAATACCTTCCATCTCCACTGATCCATCAGATAACCAAAAGGCAGGAAGGCGATTTTGTCAAGCGCCATGCTCATCAGGAAGTTGATATCACTCTCTATAGGAATGGACAGAAACACAAGATCATCAGCATCGTTACAACATCACAAGTTTCCACAGAACTGCACGGTACTAACGGTCACTCACCATAGTTGCTCTCTGCTTTGTCCAGGAGGCCGATGCTCTGCAGATGTTTGGGCGTGGACACGGACAGGGCGAGCACGTCGCCGATGGCCTCGTGGAAGCCGGGGTTGGCTCCATCGCGGAAGGACACGGGCTGGTCTTTGTACTGCAGGAAGTACTGGACGTGACCCATCTCATGGTGAACCGTGATCAGGTCGTCCATGGTCACAACAGTGCACTGTTTGATTCTGGAGACATAAACAAGGTCTAATTACAGAAAGAACTACCAATTGATGGGTTTTTTCTTGCTATAACACATAAAAACAGTATTATTCGGACACCTTTAGCCTACGTTTATTTGATTTTTCCACTCTTGCATGACAAAGCAGAAACCTCTGGTGCTGACAGGTGAAGCCAACTCGACTGCCAATAATTGCAGTTCCTTAAATTGCCACTAGAGGCTTGTTCCAAAAGCACGTGAATCCCCATAGCCCCCAATGGCAAAATGGCAAACTTAACAGCAAAATAAACATGTCTTGAACAAAATATAATTGTTTGTATCTATAGATTATTTACTCATTTATGACAACCTGTTAAAATTCATGTTATGTTGAGGATGAGACTCAACCCATTAGTAGATTTGTCAGGACTACATCTATTTGTATTATGGACTTTCTACGACCTATAAGCGGGAAAGACCATTTAATACTTTATTGTCCCTTCATCTATATGATTATACCGAATATAGCTTTTGTGGCAATAGATTAAAAAGCATTAAGAGTTTTTGATTAAATAGTATTATACTGTATTTACACTACATGAGGAACTACAGTCAAGGTTATCAGTTTCTTAAACTGAAATAAATCACAAGTTGCTGCTTATTCAACTTCCATATTACATTACATGTTGTGTTTTTACATCTACACTTATTTTCTTCTGATGTGTATGAATGTTAGGCAAGACCATCATGATGTCAGAGAGCACTGATGAACTTACCAGTTAAAAAAAAACAAGAAAAACTGACCTGAAGTCTTTTTTGTTGTAGAAGTCCCATGCAGAGGCGTGACACACCACCTCGCGTCCGTCAGACGGCTTCTCCAACATGGATTTGTTCCAGAACTCTTCTGGCATTCTGATCAGACCCAGAGAGGTGAAGAAATTGTCTGATTCCTCAAACATTCTCTTGGCGTCCCATCCCTGAGCGAGAAAAAAAGAACATCAGTAAAGATGTGAGTGTGAATGTATATAAGCAGTTTTCCCTGGAAATGAGGTATTTCACATTTGGACAAAGCAACATCTACGTTTTAGAAAATGTGTGACTGCACAAAGTCTAAACAGAGGAGGTAACGTACCATTGAAAATATGAACACAGAATATATATTAATGTTTTTTGTACACTTTATGTCAGTTATGGATGTCTGCTGTTTTATCCTCCACTCTGGACGCCATCCAAGTTTCTCATTTATTGTTGCGCGAGTGTGTGAGTGTGTTTTCTTTGATTGTCCTCATATATTTATGTGTGAAAGAAAGCTGTGATCATTATGGCTCTTGCGTTCATTCACCTGGGCCACCATGGCAGGAGTGGCATCGACCTGACTGGCATCTGGGTAGGGCATGACCAAATCCATGATGCCAGACCACGTCTGCGCCCACATGTTGCCTGAAAGGACAGAAGAAGGCATTCGTATATATTTTTTTTTCTTCAAATTTATGGGGCAAGTCATTCTCCTACGGTGTTAAACCGGGTGGGCTTTGTGGCTTTGAGTCAGTCCAATCGCTAACTCTGAGGAACTGTCACACACAATCTCACACCTGATGCCTCTGAAAGCAAATTCAATCCTGTCTAAATCCAAATGCATCTACCAGCCAACGACAGATTATCAATGGGGTATTCTTCCACACAAAAGGAGCATTTGGGCTAGAGTGTTAGGATCCTTTAAATTCCAAAGGGACATTTCTGAAAGCAGCCCCCAAACTTTGTACTTAATCACAGTGTAGCTTTATGAAAAGGAGTCCCAAAGCTGCTTACCCAGCAGATGAGCAGGGATGGGTCCCTTCAGGTTGATGCGCTCAGAGCCATACTTTTTAAACAGAGACCTGCGGACGTAGGCGTGCACGTTCTGATAGAGCGGCTCCAGCTCCTTCCACAGAGCCTCCAGGTCCTCCTCAAAGGTGGGGGTCTCGTACAGGGAGCGCCAGAAAGCCCCATTGTCAGAGTGGCCTACAGACAGCGCCAGGGAGACAAGCATTCATCAGTGACGTTTATTTAATAAGAGTATAATAATGATAATGTAATACAATACTTTTATGCAAACGTTTTAAGCCAATATCCCTGAAACCGACTATTTAAGGTATTTAGACGTAGCCTCTTTTTTTTTTTTTTAACAAAACACAGAATGATATCCTTATTGTTCACAAAATGTATTTATGTTTTTCTTTTGTTATTCTGTCATTAAATCTGCCAAACTGTATGGGATAATATAATTTCACTAATATTAAAAAGAGAAGAAGAGGGGAATCCAAAAACCATGTAAGTGGCCAGGTTAGTAACCAAATTAAAAAAAACTAGCAAAAAAGAATACAGAACATAAAATGACAAGATTATACCACTTTTATGTCCTTTCATTAATTTGCATGAAGGTTGTTCTTTGATGCTAGCTCTGAAAAATTCAATTGTCACACTATTCAAAAATACCAAGGTGGATGTAGAATTACTCGTTGAGGTCATACCATTGAGTTTGGCAGCTGTGTTGGCCAGTTCCACATATCTCTTGTAATCCTCGCGAAGCACTTTGCCGGCAACATCTCTCCATCCCTTCCAGGCAAACAACAGCTCGTCATAATCCCTGGACTCTGCCATGATCTTCTGGAGATCTGAAGGGAACCATATCATTGTACTCCTTGTATCAAATACCAATATTTGTTCCCTTTATGATTGACACACTCACCTGGATCCAGCGGGTGGCATGTACCATCATCTTTGCAAACCTTAGCCACACTGTACTTGGTCTCCATGTTGGATATAAGAGTGTTGTACTGAAAAGGCAAAGGAACCCACCATTAGATCGATTGTTCTTAAAAACAAACATTGTAATTATCAGGTCAGAGCCTTGGCTTTTAATAAGATATTGAATTGTTTTGCACAGAATTAGGTGGAGCTATAAATGAAAAGTTACTGAACGTACCTCTGGACCTATGAATATGTGCACAGCACTCTAACTACAGGCCCTTGTGTGCTAAGCTTTAATGGTTTTAGTTTGCTAGCTGCGGATTGGGATATCAGTTCAGTATCATGGAGCTAATGCGAAGCCCTGATGGGGTAAACCAATATAGAGCCCATTACAGTGTAAAGAATAAGCAAAGTCTAATTCTAAGGGGCATCACTTTTTAGTGTCGTCCAGAACGCTCTACTTCCCTTTTTCTTGTTGTGCTATTGCGGCATGTTTCTGAATTTTGGTTGGTTTTTTGTGTTTTTGGAGCAATATTTGGGTGTGTTGTCAAATTGAACAACGGGTGTCTTTCTTTATTCACTCATAAAAAGGCAATTTGCATTTGTTTTACCTGCAAAGCATTAAGTTGTTTTATATTTGATGCAAACATCAGGAATTTAGTGTAAGGGAAGCTTAGTACTTTAAACCTGTGCTGCATGTTAATGGTCTGGGACACAGTTCATTTTAACTTCCTCTAAGATCTAACTTTGTGTACTCTTGGTTAGCACCATTATCGCTTTTAGCTACCTAGTGTTTTGTTAGCTAGAACTAATGTATGCCTATCACTGTGAGTAAGCGTAACAGACACATTTCCCTCTATTAGGCGTCCATGTTCATCGTGTTACTGAGTTTTCTGCATCCCTGTTGCATGTCCAGTGACAATTGTTTATGGAAAGCACATTTTTGTTCCCAATTCAATTAAACCCATGAAACAATTTCTATACAGCAGTTATATATAATCGTGAAACTAAACCCAGTTCCCTCCACACCTCCTCCAGTTCTGCCTTGGACAGCGCGGCCCTCTCAATGTCGCTGAGTTTCTTGACGATGCGTTTGACCGAGCTGTCCGTGAAGTCGGTGGTGTCGTACTGACGGGCCTTCTCTCCGTACTGCAGGGTGTGGGCCGACATCTCCAGGCTGTTCTTCAGCTGAAAAGGGATAATGAATACTCTTTATTTGTCTGTTCTTACATTATGTAGCAGTGGAAGCAGGCTAATTGCATGGATGAAATGCACAGATGATACATGCATGAATACATTGGTTGATTAGAGCAGTGCTTCTCAAACCTTTTTCAGTAATGTACCCCCTTTGAAACATTTTCTCAGCCAAGTACCCCCTGACCAACCCCGAACAATTTTGATAGAAAAAGCCATATATATATATATAATTACAATATAGTAATGTTCCATCAGTGTGTGATTTATTAACTCCTTCATGCATGAATTACAACAAACTAAGGATATTTTCATCTTTATGCATGAGACATTTTTTTTAAACAGATTTTTAAGTAATATATGTTTAACAAACCAATGAACAAAATTATATATTATGCAAAAACTATAAAATACAATACACAAATATTATAATAAAATCCACTGTGGTGCCTGATGTGCAACTATATCATCAGAAACCCCATGCATATCCAAAAAAACAGCATTAAATTAGCAGTCTCTAATGTAGTGACCACAATGCATCAAAGGTTTTTTTTTTTAAAAACGTTGTAACTGAAAAATGTTTTGCAATTATAAACAAACCATGTAATAACACTGCAATTACACTATTTAGGAGTTTTAGGTCCGATGCCTCCAGTACTTTGGCTGATGTTGTGGAGGCTTTTCGCATCATCTCTTGCGAGGATTTGTACTCCGGTGGCTTACCAACATGACACAGGTGTTTGGTGCTGAGATGTCTCTGGAGGTGCGCTGGTTTCATCGAGCTGTTGGCTAGTTTCTCCCCACAGAAAAAAACACAATGCCTGGGGCGGGCTGCCTTTTGTTGACGTGAATCCCATCAAAGCATAAGCCTCATGATATTGACGGCATTTTGTTGGCTCAATTTTGGCTTTGTTTTTTTCTCCGTTGTCCACGTTCCCTGCTGTAGTGCTGCTACGTTTTTAACCACGGTTCCATTTCAATGTCTATTTGTTATAATCTAATATTGCAACTGGCTTCCCGCTAGGCGTGGTTCCGGGCTAGAGCCTGATTTAGCTCTGGTTCTTCTGGGTTTCAACCGCAGCGGAGACGGCTTTCAGTACCAAAACCCGGTTCTTAGCTGTCCCCACTGCCCGGCAATAACCAATACTTCACACTTACGCCGGAGGGGGGCGAAATTAACCTGAGCAATAACATTTAATGGCAAGCACGGCGAGTTGTAACAAGCAGTAGCGCAGAGCAAAGTGACTAGAACGTGACCACACACTTATAAAAACAGAGAACAGCAGTTAAGCACCAGAACGGATCTTGAACCCTTCTGTGGTTCTAGGAATATTTTATATAAAATTTTGTTTTCTATTTAGCTTATTGTACTATGATTATTTTTGTAATCATGCATGGTATTTTTTTAATTAACCCTTTTTTTTTTATCTCAAGTACCCCCTGCAATACCCCAACGTACCCCCAGGGGTCCGCGTTAGGGCTGCACGATTTTGAGAAAAAATCTAATTGCGATTTTTCTGACAAATATTGCGTTTGCGATTCGAATTGCGATATTAAGCGACCCAACGGAAGTTTATTGTAAAATGCGGCCATAACTCCGGCTAGGAAGGTCGTATCAACGTACTCCCGTCTCTAGCACCCCCGCAGCCCGAGCTACGAGTGAAAGAACTAAACTTACATGAAACTTCCGTTGGGTTGCTTTAAAGTCAAGCTTCAGTTTAAGATTCACCCTGTAATAGATGTCAAACATATGATGGAGCATTACTAACCTGACTCAGATGGTTTGTTTCACCAAACCATCTAGGAAAGCTCCATTGGAAGCCATTTGGAAAGGGCAGGCACTTTCAAAAATACTTGGCAGGTGATTGGATCAATCTGTCTATCACCTTCTATCATGGGCCACTTCTGATTGATTAACAATGGCTAGTACATGTGGAGCACAGCACTTCTGATTGGTGTGGATGACTGACACACAAGAAGAAAAAAAAAAATGTGTCAAAAAAAATCGCAGGCTTTGCGATTTGATAATCGCATCATTTCAAATCACGATTTTGATTTAAAATCGATTAATCGTTCAGCCCTAGTCCGCGTACCCCCATTTGAGAATCATTGCTCTACACGAGCCATGGCTGTGTCAACAGCTTTATTTAACGGTGTGAGTGTGGAGGACAAATGCACGGCGGCATCTTGGTCAACGCCAGGCCCCTTCATAAAGTTTTGTCTCTTGGAAATGTCCGGCCCCTTTTCATCGTTTGTGCTTGCTGGGGCAACACAGGACTGGTGAGGAGGGAGGGGGGCTGTGGGTCAGTGGGCATCTGACCCCCTCCCCGGGCGTAATGCGCTTACGTTTTTCCCCGGGCCCCTGGCCCCGGGGGACGTGACGCGCACATGGGGCCATTGGGGCTGGAAGACTCTTTCCCCCTGNGCCTGTAGAAATGTTGGGTCAAAAATAATGCATACAATAGCACAGATGCCTTCACCACGAATGGCTACAAAAATATCTCATATCCCAAGCTTATTATCAACGAGCTGATGTTGCAGCTGAAATGTTCTCCAGGTCACAAAGTCAACCTCACATGATGATGTGATACCAGTTTTCAAGCACAGTAAATATTCTCTTCCCAGCGTATATGATGGGACCAAGGTGATTATGTAGTAGGCTACATGGTTTTAATAATACTTTTGCCTTTCAATGTTTGCCATTTCAAACCATGAGCATGGTTTAAATAATATTTGCCTTGATTTACAATATGTTAACCTTCATTATAGTCCTTGACAGCGGTCTGTACTGCTGTATTAACAACGTGTCACAGGTTAAGAATTTACAATCAGAATCGAGTATTCAACTAAGCCCTGTAATACAAGTTGTTAGTAGCCCTAAGGCCCCCCACATTGCCCTTCACTGGATGCATAATGAGCTGCACTAAACTACATTTTAACATTTAAAATACCTAGCTATTCTTTTGCGGTTATTTTGGTGAAAGTAACTAAAAAGTAACTAAAGTAGTGTAACTCATTACATTTCAGAGACAGTAATATTGTAATGTAACTTATTACTTTCAAAAGAGAGTAATAAGTCATATGTAATATATTACATTTTGGAAGTAACTTGCCCAACACTGATTGGGACACAGTGGACACTATTGAGTGGTGTGGAAAGAACCACCTGAGCTCAGTATTGCCAAGATAAAGACAAGGAAATTATGGTTGCCAAGCAATTTGGGGAAGACATAAATGGTCTTTTACCGCTTTCTCCCTCCTCACTGCTATTGGAGCAAACCAGCCTGCATTTCCACCAGTTTCGAGCTGAATCATCGAGATGAAGAATGTGCCATTTACAAAGGGCTTTGCATTGGAAGTGCATTGGACAGCAGAAAGCTTACACATCTTCCGGCGCAGACTAAAAACTCATCTCTTTCGACTCCACTTCGAGCGATAGAATTACAAACAAAGAATTATTAACAAAGCACTTATATACTAATAAAGGACTGGCTTATCTAAAGCCAGTTGAGTAGCACTTGAAATGTTTTAGCTCTATGAAAGCTGATGTACTTATATGATTCTGTTTTCTCCAAGTTTGTATCTTCTTGGTCGAATGCACTTATTGTAAGTTGCTTTGGATAAAAGCGTCAGCTAAATGCAATGTAATGGAAGTAGTTGCAAGATGGCAGATTGCACTGATTACCTGCAAGCTCTTATTATAATATTTAACAATATTAGTTGTTATCCAAAAGACAATCATAAACCAACTGTTAATGTTAAGATGTATCAGAAAATTATGTGAAGACTATCCTCTCATCTAATATCTTCTGTTTGGTTTTCTTAAAAATGACCAACAGATGCTTGCGTGCCTTTTTCTCCCTTGTTATAACTGCTTTAACTGCAACACGTCTCCATCTGTACCTTGATGTGTTTCTTGACACCTCCACCAACACATCTTCCCTCTTGGATCAATAAAGTGCTTTATCTGTCTATTGAGGGCAAGGACAGAACAGCGAAACAATCATAGCTCAAGGATCATATTTGAGAAATGACTTTATGTTCATGTACACTCTTATATGGCCTCGTTGGATGTCAGGAGCTTTTCTTTACGGCACTCTTAAAGGTCATGGACGGAGGTGTTTCTATGTGTAATGACAGTGCTGGGACAATAGATGGATTTAAGGCTGCTCTGAATGGATTTGACACATTGATTTGCTCCAATTTAAAACGAACTACTGCTGTATTGTGACAGCACTTTCTGTCCAATTGGCAGCACCTCTGCCATTTGATTGCCTCTTTCTTTTTACTGTGTTTGAACCCTGTTAAAGTTGAGAAATCACACTGCATATTGGGCTGGCTCAGTTACACTTGGTAAACATTTTCATACTGTTGAGTTTACCACATCCTGAGTGTTTCTTATCTGTGTCTTTCTCGCAGCCCTCACTAAAACAACATGCTGCAGAGGGAACACTGGAGACAGTGAGCTGAAGCATTAACTCTGACCTTTGTGCTCTCAATCTACGTCTTTTTCTCAATCGTTTTTTCCCAGCTTTCCTACACCCATCCATCCTCCCAGATAATCATTCTCAAGCAAAGAAGCACAATAAAGATACCAACATGCCGATTCCCTTTTCTTCAAGGTCTTGTTGTTATTCAAGCTGCAAGGAATATTGTGATTTGTAAAGAGGTTACATTGCCTTTTCAATTATTATACGTTTATACTGATTTACACTTTGAACACCTAACCTGTACAAAGTATAACTGGACTTGAAAACAACACCAAGGGTTTATATCCACAATAAAAAAGCACATACTCATTGATTTAGCTTTTAAAAGCTAAGTGAGTATCTCGTTAAATATAGAGGTAGAAATTGTTGAATTAGTAGAAGAAGTAAAAAAACGTTCCCAAAGGATTTGTACGGTTATATATATAAGGTAGTTCTCCAACTTCTCATTCGAATCACACAGAAAAGCTGGCAGTGAAGCGAGCCTCAGGTCTGATTGTGACACTTGAAGGCAGCTGATGGTATTTCATTCTGGGGTTCAAAGGACATGAGCCATTGATATCCACTCATCAGTTTATATTTAGCTTGATTAGAAGCATGTGAACCGATCCTCACTCTGCTTGATCTTCCACATTTCTAACGTGAGCCAAATCACCCTCACCTCCAAGCCTGGGAGGCAGATTTGCATGCATGCTTTGTGTGCTCAGGGCCCAATGTACATTTAATATGCCACCTTATTACAATAATCACAGTGTTAAGCAATATATTTAGAGTGCAGTTGGAACATTCTTTTCTCTCAGTGTGAATCAACCCGCTCTCCCTGGCTGCCAGTTTAGATGCAGCTCAGGGCTCTGATCCACTTTGATCCCATCTTTGATCTGCCCATGCTCCTACATTACATCTAAAATCCCACTCATCTTCCACCTTACTACATTCCGGAGAGAAGAACAAATTCTGCAGTGTGACCCTGTTGACTCTGGTGAGGTGGGGGCTCCACATCCACACCTATTCAATGTGTGAGGAGACCAAAGCCTGGACAGTGTACTGAAATCCTGTTGTGACAGCTGTCCAAGCAAACGCATACAGAGGCTTTGGCCAATTTGCTTTTGCAAGTTTTTATGACAGAATAAGCTTGTTTTGTTCGCACATAGCCATGAATATGGATGTATTGACTCTTATGCCTGAAGGCAAATAAACAGTCTTTCACACTCTGCAGTTTTATTGCAGTCTGCTGCCTGGCTGTACACTTCTCCTGCTTTATTGCCAGTATCCTCTCCCCCTCGTCTACAATGTTTATGCAAATGTTTCACAGGTGTATGCTGAGATGAAAACCATAAAGTGTTTCAAATGTTTCATATCTTGTCTCCACACATTTCTTTTCAGATAAGGCTGCCAATTTGGCCAATTTGGATAATTTTGATAACTGCATCCTATGAATCCATCTGAAGACATTTTATCAAGTAGAAAATATCATAAAACACAGTTAAACAAACGAAAAGACAACCAAATGCCATGCAAGGCCCCCTAGAAATGTTTTCGAAACTTGGAGACGCTCGCACCGCAGGCATCCAGATTTGTTTTGTATTTCAGAAAAACACAAGCTGAGTTGGCTGCGTTGGGAGGAAACTGAGCATGTCAATTTGGAGAGAAATGAATAAGTGGTGATCTCCAAATCAAGCAGGGCTCAGCTCCACAGAGACCTTTGACCACGCATTCATTTACAGTGACGTGGTGCCAACGCTGGCGAGAACTGATTCAACGGGCCAATTTCATATTTCATATTTCATAGCAGCATGAGAGAAAGGTTGCCCTCCAAGCTCTGAGGCTCCAGGAGCTGACTCACCTGAAGCTCTGAGTTGTGGTCTGTGATGTTGGTGTTGTAGTTCCAGCTGGCGGAGGTGCTCATGAAGAACACCTCCTCGGCAGTGCTGTTGTAATCGTTGAGGAACCTCAGGGCATCGCCCATGGTGTTCTGATACGCCCCTGGCAGCCAGCTCTCTGGCAGAGCCTCACAGAGTCCACACACTGGCAGCAGCAGCAGCACTGACCACAGCAACCTGTCCATGCCAGTGGCCATGGTGAGCCGCTACCCAAGGAAAAAAAAAACATGGAGAAAAACTTTAAAAGAGTTGGAAGGAGCTAAAAATACACTTTCTCCCAAGAAGTGAGAGAACACCTTCCCCCGGGAGCTGCTGTCTCATCCGCTCCCTCGCCTGGCTGCTGGTGAAATGCACAGAAGCCAATGAGAGCTTCTTTTTAAGTGTCAGTTTAACCCTGCCCACACTGCCTTCCCTCTTTCCACTTACTTACTACCTCCGTCCCTCCTCCTCCCTCCTGCTGCTTCCCGTTCAGCAGCCGGGATTCGGATGGATGCCGGTATCTTTGATCAAATATAAGTTTGCATAACTGTACCAGATGTGAGATGATATGACACACCAGTGCAGCCTGCCTGTGGAGTGGCGGATCCTCACTAACCAGCACTGAGCGTCTGGGAGGGATTCCTACACTTTGCTCTCTGTTCCCTCCTTCAGCTTAGTGACAACCGAGGGAGGGGGGTTATAAAAGCCAGGGGAAATAAAAGAGAGGATTGGGGAATGAAACAAGAGGGGGGTGAGGCTGAGATTTGGAAAGGCTGTAAGAGATTAGCACAAAGAATGACAGAGGAACAAAATGGTGAAAGGGGCTCACCTTGAGTTGTGTCTTTGTGCAGCACATCTTCTTTCTCCCTGATCAGAGGAAAGAAAACATACAGCACATCCTTACAAATGGAAACATGTTTTATGTGATACGGATTCCCACACAATCCTGCAACAACCCCAATAAGAGACAGCTGATGGGTCTTTTTGAAGAACAAGGAGGTTCACAGCTGTCAGGCAGTGGAGGGGTCTCAAGCTGTCTCCATTCTTCTCTATAGCCAAATCTTTATTGTATAGATAGTCCCACTATACTGTAGTTTAAAAAGCAGTCAGTGCAAGTGATACATTTCATATCAGTCAATGGCAGAATTACACTATTTCGTCATTTAAGTTGCGCTGACGGCCTTTTTTCATTTCATATAAGTGTTATTTTTTGTTACACATTTAAATAATGAATTCTCATTTATTACTTTATTTTAAAGCAAATTGCACCTGTTTTAGATAATATATTTATTTTGATGGTGATTTGCAGTGGTTGTTATTTGTATTGTTAATGCATTTTATTATATTTACACTAGCCTATTTATTGCTATTTATTAAATAAAAACTGTTATGAGCACTTACAATGTCTCATTTGTAGATACAGAATACAGACACAATGAATCTTTTAGTAATATATTTATGTTCCTCTAGTTTAAATTAATCATAACAGTATTTAAAACAATGTATGCTGGTCACCGTGAATCCTGTAAGCTTCACAGCATGGTATAATTTAATACTATCATTAAACCAACATGTGATAGATGGATGCGTTTTTTTTTTTCATTTATTGGCCCCCCTCAGAAAATAAAACTGGCCCCAGGCCTGGCCCCCCGGGTTCAAATGGGCTAGAACCGCCACTGTTGCAGATGTACAGACATCCTTGCGAGCTTGGCAAAATATGCACACCCTAAAAACAGAGAACTTTTAAATACAGGAAGTGGCGTAATTAAGTAAATGTAAGACCAAATAATAGAGGGAGGTGGGCGATTGAGACCTTACCATTTAGAGATATTTTTCCTAGCTTTAGATTCCAATTAGTTTTTTGGGCTTTTTGTTTGGGTGTAGTATATAAAACGGAGTATTCTGTATTATTGTCTTGCTTGTTTTAAGAAGCCGTTATATATGTTCCCTTTGTTTGTTCCAGTTTAATTGGTTCAGGATTAGTCTCCTTTTGTGAGGTAATCTTGTTCAGTTTTGGAGTGCAGAGCCTCCAGCCATTAAAAGCCCA